>NC_061119.1:80678985-80794742 GCF_002878395.1 Capsicum annuum | reverse complement strand
AGTACCCAACCAATAATCGTAACCAAATTGATATAATAACTAAGTTCCTATCCATTACATAACATAAAAGGATGGAACAATTATAAATTGGGCTATCACACCCCACCATTATTTTCCAATTAAAACCATTACCACATGACTAAGACCACCATTCCATTTGTTATTAACCAAGGCTATAAGTAGTAGTATCATTATACTGACTAGAGCTTGCAAGCAATATCCTTAGCCAACCTTTCAAATATTAAGGGATTCCCTTGTACCCATAGGTTTTATTATCAAGTTGACTTGGGGGAGTCCCGTGTACACCACAAGTGTTTCATTATTAAGTTTACGTGAGGGATTCCTTTGTACCCCATAAGGTTTTCAATTAGACCAACCATAGCCACTAAGACCTTACCATTTAACAATTTCAAACCATTTAAACTATTTATACCATTTAGGGTTGCATTACCAAGTTAAACCATGCAATAGTTCTATAAAAAGTTCAACAAAGTAGTAAAAGCATTCTCATAGGCATTTTATCAAGCACATTGGGGTATAGTGTTTCCAAAACCTAAACCAAGTACCAATTAACCACTACCATGAAAACAAATGTTCAAACCAACATTAAAATATGTAAATCCATAATTCAAACACAGGAAAACCATAACCAAGCATTTGTAATCAAAACCCCCAACATATATTTGTAAAATCAAAACCATAAAATAATTATGTCATGAAAAAAATTCATAAATCATGCCTATCTTTCCTTAGATTGAGAAGAAGATGAGAAGAAATCACTGCTATGAGCCTCAATTGATCACCTTAAAGGAAACCCTAGCTTTTTCTTAACCTAAGAGCCTTGAGAGATTTTGAGAAAGCTTTGAGTTTTTGATTGATTGTAAATAGGTTGATAAACCCCCAA
This sequence comes from Capsicum annuum, assembly GCF_002878395.1. Lineage (NCBI taxonomy): Eukaryota > Viridiplantae > Streptophyta > Magnoliopsida > Solanales > Solanaceae > Capsicum > Capsicum annuum. The sequence goes on along the minus strand of NC_061119.1, from coordinate 80,793,838 downwards.
AAAGGTATTTTAAGTCATGGGGTCACCAGGAGTTATAAGAGAAAATGTCCAGATTACTCCCAACTTAAACTATATTATTTACTCATAGAAGGGTACGACCACCTCCTTATTTGTACCCTAGGGTATGAGTGGTACCCACCACTCATACTCTAAGTAGAATATCAACCCCTGCAATGACCAACCTATGACTCCAAAGTCCCACTCATACCCATTCATATGATTGGTACCCATAAACTGTACCTTAGATAGAATTAAGAGGGGTTGACACTATCCAACATACAAGTTGGATTATACCACTCGTACCCTATATCATGACCTATGGAGAGCCACTCATACTTAGATCTAAGTTAAGTCACTATGTTATAGATTAAGTTAGGATACACCCAATATACGGCCCGTCACCCACCATACAACTCGTAAACACTTGATTTATACCCATTCTACAGACCAATCCAACCCACTAATCAACACTGGTTAATATACGACTAAGACCATACCAACCGCACCCCATCATATGACTAGCACCCCCTATTCGTATAATGTCAAGAAATTAGAAATCTAGGAAAGTTTCTAAGGTTCCAAAACCCAGGGTGTTTCAATATTGTTCATCCTAGTTTGATAAAAAATGTATCATGACCTCAAGTAGATGTATTAGTGGAATAATATGATGAGAGATGTGGCTAGTTTTGTGGCCAAGTATATGGTGTACCAGTAAGTGAAGATAGAGCACATGAGTCTTAAAGGTTTGTATCAAGAAATTGAGTTGCTAGAGTACAAATGGGAAGTGGTCAACATGGATTTTGGTACCAGTCTTCCTTGGTCTTGAAATTAGTTTGATTTAGTTTGGGTCATCGTGGATAGGATGATAAAGTTGACTCACTTTTTACCAGTGAGAACTAACTTTTAGGTTGAGGATTATGTGACGTTGTATCTCTATGAGATTGTGAAGTTGCATGAGGTACCTATTTCTATCATCTCAGATCATGGTACGTAGTTTTCATCTCATTTTTAGGATTATTTCAGATAGGTTTGGGGACTAAGCTAAGTCTTAGTACTACTTTTCACCCGTAGTCGGATGAGTAAGCATAGAGAACTATTCAGACATTAGAGAATATGCTTTGTGCTTACATGATTGACCATGGTGGTAGCTGGGTTGAGCATTTTCCTCTTATAGAGTTTTGCTATAATAATAACTACCACTCCAGCATTGGGATGGCTCTGTTTAAAGCTTTGTATGGTAGGAGGTGTAGGTCTCCTATTGGGTAGTTTGAAGTTGGTGAGGCAGAGATGTTTTCTTTGGATTTGGTTCACGAAGCCATGGAGATAGTGAAGGTGATTTGGGATAGACTTAAGGTTGTCCAAAGTCACTAAAAGTCCTACGCGGATGTGAGGTAAAAGGAGTTAGAGTTTGAGGTTGGGGATAAGGTGTTCTTGAAGGTATCTCCCATGAAGAGAGTGATACAATTTTGTAAGAAGGGGAAGCTGTTACCAATATATTGGTCTATACTTGGTTTTGAGGAGGGTTGGTAATCTTACATATGAGTTGGAGTTTCCTTCTAGTTTGAGATCCATCCACCCGGTGTTCCATGTTTTCATATTGAGGAAATGTATGGGTGATTCATTTTAAATTATGCCTATTAAGGTTTTTGATATTTCAAATTCTTTGTCTTATGATGAGATCCCGATTAAGATCTTGGATTGGTAGGTTCGTTGATTGCATACCAAGGACGTGACCTTGGTAAAGGTTTTATGAAGGAACCACTGGATGTTTCTTGTTTTTTGTTAGAGGGTTTGTGTGATTACTATGGGCATAGGCAGTGTTGGTATTGGTGTTAGCCTTGGTATTAGGGCTGACACTGGTTGGAAGTTTAGTTGGTTATGGTTAGGGATTTTATTAATGTCTTTGATTTATTATTGTCCCATCTTGTTATATGTTCGAAATTCATTCGACATAGGTTAAAGGACAATTATGGTTGGGTATTGGGGGTCGTTTCCAGTCCCGATTGGATTTGAGGCACCTGACACAACTAGGCCCTAGTTTGGGTCGTGGTCACCCTATCACTCGTAGGGTCTAGTCATAGTTAGAACAAAATCAAGAGCTCCCCATAATGTTGAAGCTATGATTTACACTATACGGTTCGTACAGAGTCTTCACAACTCGTTAGGTACAAGTCATGGTCAGGGACGTAACCTAGACAACCTTGCTGGTCAGGCTATGGTTTGGGTCCTACGACCCGTATGGACACCTTACGACTTGTAAGGTAAGTCGTAGCTTGGGCAGTGAGTTCAAAACTTAGAAATTTTAGAGGCAAAAATTTGGGGTGTTACAGTTTCTTGGTGTTCCATTAGTGGATTGCAGGTCTCTACCACGATGCCACTATAATGGTAAAATGCCACTCTGGAATTATTTAATTAAGTCTTTTATACATCTATTTCAAAGGTATTAAGGAAATCCCCATACCTTGAGCCTCTATAAATACGACAATTTTAGAAATAATGGGATAAGTCGTTATAATAGATACCAGTTTACTCATCATTTATTACTTACTGATCACGATAGGATATGAACTAGATGAAAATGTACTCGAGTTATTAAAAATCATGCATTGATTATAAATTCTTACCACAAAACTTCATATCAAAAATTTACAAAAGAGTTTCCCTATATTACATTATACTTATTAAAATATGAAACTTATATGATTTATCGCACCAGAGACTCGTACAAGATCACTTTTGACAAAGATTACAAGTACCCAAGTTAATTGAGGCTTCACTAATATGCTTAGAAATCATAATTACATCAAAAAGGAAAGAGTATTTTTTTCCCCTAAAATAGATCGAATCCTATAATAGCAAGAAAATTCTTACTATAGCACCACCTACAAACCACTATAGTGGGACAGAATAGTTTAAAGCATTGGAAAATAAGTTTTACGCCCATTTCTCAATTCCAAACTTAAAAGACCCCCTCTCCTTTTTGATTAACTTTCTCTATATGTCGGATTCAAGGTAAATGTTGTTCTAAATTTGCCTCCTTACTCTTTTACTCGCAATATAGTCGTTTTTACACTTGAAATCAAAGAAAAAATATGGGTTTGGTCTTGGATTTTTATATTAAAATTTCACTTGAATTTAGATGAATTTTCTAAGCACGGTTGCTACTTTTATATTTACAACACTCCTATAACAATCTAGGAATTAGATTTACGCATTTCATGGTCAATTTGTTGCTTGAAAAAAGAGTAGAATGTGAATGGTTATTTTCAAAATTTTCTTGGAAATTGGTCTTGTATAGTTGTTGAATTTGAGTGTATAATAATCCTTTGAAACTTCCACAACCCTAATTTTTGCTTAAAATTTAAAAAATAGATAATTTTTGCAAAAGACTCAATTGATGTATTAGTTTAAGTTTGGGGAAGATGAAGGCCGCTATAGCTAGAATATTTCTGCTATAGTGGTAGTAAGGTAGTTGGATGCCTTTCACTATAGTAGGAGGTAGGTTGGAGCCTCCAGGAATTTTTAGACTTAGCATTTTCTAAAACTTGAAAATATTTGAATACCTCTGTGGATTCTAACTTACTTTTTGCATAATTTTTGTAGGATTACCAACTCCATGGGTAAAAATCAAGATAATGCTTCCTCCTTTCCAAAGGTTTCCTTACCAGAATTGTGATGATTGATTTCTGAACTACCAAGAGATGGAACTTTACTACAAGAGAGGATTCCTAATGAGGGGCGCGATGGAGGTGGATCTAGAGTTCTACTATTGGGTCCAGGAGTTTAGTTGGATGCTACTTGTGGAGGCTCCTCGGGATGGGGTATTGGTATTGGTCAGAGAGTTATATGCTATTCTCCCAACCATTCTCTAGGATGACCCACACCCCACTATCTACATTAGGGGAGTATATTTTATTGTGGACATATCTATAATTAACAAGGTCCTAACGGTGCCTAATGTCCCCAACACTAAGTATTAGGACAAGGACTAAAAGATAGATACATGCTGGCTGAGGGATATGCTGGTTGCTGAGTCTGATCGGGACAAACTTTCCTAAGGGAATTAGGAGCATACACTTCACTGTAGATGCTCAAAAATGGTTGAGTCTGGTAACCCAAAGGTTTGGTCTGCCGGGTAATAATTTCGATGTGATTGGTCTGCCAGATAATAATTTTGATGTGACTTATCCTCTAGCTCCTATAATGGCTTACTTTATAAGGGGAATGTGGCTGTGTACGGGGGCACAAATCATGTCAAAGTTGAAGAACTTCTACCAGGTCAACAAAAAGGCTCCTCACCTTCCTAGTCTAATTTCTGAGATGTGCATACCTGTAGAGTTTCCTAAAGAATGCTAATCGAGAGTTGAAGAGTGACCTTCCCTTCCATCCTCCAAGGTAAAAGGTGGGTTATCCCAGAACAAGAAGAATAGAAAGATATGCATTAGAGGGGGGGGGGGGATAGAAATAGAGTAGGACGATGATGATAAGGATGCCCCTCTAATCCTTCATTGAATTTTCTACAGGGCCTAGTGCAGGGGTTTTCATGAGAAGCTTTTAAGAAGATGATCGAATGCTGACGCAAATATGTAAAATTTTTAAGTTCATGTTCAAGTGTTTCATCAATAATAAGCCACTTCTCAAGATGGAGAGATAGGATATGCAAGAGTTCTACCTCTTGATTGGACTAGAAGGAGAGGCCTTTGGCTCATCGAACTTCATAGATGATGGGGACTTTTGCTAGATCCCTGGTGCATATCAGTCTACCTCCCCTCCCACTTCTTTTTTAAAGTTTTTTTGGTTTGGGTTGACCTTATTTGGGTCATATAACAAATAATTTCTTTTTATTTCACACATGGTGTCACGATCCACACGGTCATGATTGGTACCCACCCTAATACTATAGTGGGGTTACTATCCAAACCAACCCATACTTACTAAGCCTAGCACATCATAAATTATTTTCATAAATCCTATATTATGAAGTCACTAAGCACATAATGATAAACTAAAATAAACTCTAAACTTAAAACAAATATCATAACTAAAGAATAGAGTATGGAATTTCTATATTTATTACAAACCCAGGACCTAAAGTCACCGTACATGCACATATAAGAGTGTCCTAAATCAAGTCCAACATATTTTGAAAAAACATAAAATTGAGGAAAATGACTTAGTCCTAAAAAAGGGACATAACTCAAAATTAGAAGACTCAATGGCTGCCCAATTATTGTGCTTACCCTTGAACTAAAGTCTGCAACTACTGGCTAGAGTCGATGTCTCATCTCAAATAAAGGAACATGCTATGAACTTAATAAATTAGGAGAATAAGTAGTATAAATACATCAATAAAGGATTTATAGGAATCATAGGATGACTCAACACAACTCTATACAAATAGCCAAAACAAAACTTACAATTAGAGACAACTAACTATAGGTAAGACAATTCACATTTGTAAGAATACAATTACACCTCACACTTTCTACACTTAGTCAAATTCTTAAACAAGGTTCATCACAACATATATGTATAAATTTATATGCAAATACATATGATGAATGTATGTGATCGTAGGTGTATTTATACATCTGAGTCTCATTATCTATGTGCATTTAGCTTAGTTTTAAGGAATTCTTGATGTTCTTAATGAGTTATTAAGGTGTAATTGTGTATTTATATGTTAAGTGATATATTTTGAGTTTTTAAGGTGCTTTTGAAACATGCTAGGAATCAAAATGATCAAATTGAGTTTAGAAGAGAGAACTAGTTATGCTAGCTTGAGCGATGCTTTGTTCTAGTGTACTTTAATAAGCTCTATTGTGTTGTATGAACTAATACTTATAATATTATGTTTTAGGATACCTTTTTAGGTGTTTTAAAAGAAAATTTAATTCTCTAAAAATGTCATAAGAAGTTAGGAATCAAGGATCAAAAGTACGGCAAGATAGGAGGTAAAACAGAGCAAATTCCCACCTCTTTGGAGGTGGCTTGCATAGCACACCCTAAAGCAAGGGATGGGGTGTGATATAAAACCTATAGGGAGACCAATTGCTTCCTCACCCTTTATTTGGTGGGTTCTACACCTCTTAAGGCCATCCTTTGGCCTTGAGTGCGAGCTTCTCTTGTGGCATCCAAAAGTTGATTTTTATGTCTTTTAAGTAAGGGGCAATATGGTAAATACATTTTTTTTTAGTTGGGATTACCATCAATGATATAAACCACTATAAAAGTAATATTTAGTAACAATTATCTCTTACTTTTGAAACAACACAGGATTGGAGAGAAGAGAGGCATCCAGGGCACTATACTATGGTACTTTTTTATTTACTTTAGTTTACTTGTATTCTTATTTATGAATTCAATTATGGATATTTTTGTAAAACTATTGAAACACCATGTGTTTTGATCCTTAGAAATTTCCTAAGTTTTGAAATCGCTGGACATCATACGGCTAGGGGTACTAGTTGTATGTTGGGATAAAGTTTAGGGGTCAACACTGTATATTGATTAGTGTGGTTGGGTTGGATACCGTTCAAGGTAAGACTTCACTATAAAGGTCATATGCTAGGGTGTGAGTCATATGATGCAACTCGTATGATGTCCTATATCTTAACCTTAGTGATTCTATTCTGCTTAGGGTACAGTTTATGGATATCAATAATTTGATTGGGTACGAGTGGGACTTTGGAGTTATAGGTTGCTAAGTGTGGGGGATTGAGATTCTGCTTAGGGTATGAGTGGTGGGTACCACTCATACCCTAGGAAATAGATGGGGAGTATCATATCCTCATGCAGGAAATTAATACAGTTTAAGTGGGGGTATTCTGGACATTTTCCCTTATAACTCCTTGGGACCCCACAGCATAAAAAACCTTTTTGTGGTTTCATTAACCTATTTACAGTCAATCAAACACTCTAAACTCTATCAAAATCTCTCAAGGCTCTTGGGGTAAGCAAAAGCTAGAGTTTCCTTCAAGGTGGTCAATTGAGGCTCATAGAAGTGATTTCTTCTCATCTTCTTCTTAATCTAAGGAATATTACTCCTCCCTCATTTTTTGTTCCAACTAAAGACATATTTTATGAATTTTTTCACTGCATGAATGTTGTATGGTTTTGGACTTTCAAATATATATTGGGGGTTTTGGTTATAAATGCTTGGTTATGGTTTTTCTATGTTTTAATTATGGATTTACATATTTAAATGGTGTTTTGGATATTTGGTTGCATGAAACGGTTAATAAATATTGGTTTAATTTTGGAAACACTATGCCCCCAATGTGTTTGATAAAATGCTTATGAGAATGCTTTTACTATATTATTGGATGTTTAATGGAACTAATGCATGGGGGTACAAGGGAATCACCAAAGTAAACTTAATAATGAACTACTTGTGGGGTACATGGGATCCCCCAAGTCAACTTAATAATGTAATATATGGGTGCATGGGAATCTTTTAATATCTAAAAAGATGGCTAAGGACATTGCTTTCAAGCTATACTTGATATGATGATACCACTATTTATAACCTTGGTTAATAATAAATGGAATGGTGGTTTGGTTGTGTGGTAATGGTTTTAATTAGCCAATAATGACAGGATGCAATAGGTAATTGTGAAGGTGTGAGTCTAATGGACGGACACTGGAAATTCATATTTGCTGACATGAGTATTGGTCATGAAGACCATATATGATAGTTACGGGGTATACAGGAATCCCCCAAGTACACTTGTACCTATGTAGTATGGAGAGAAAATGGTACTCAGGAATCCCCTACTCCTATGGTATCTTCGATTCGTTCGGCTACATGCATCGAGGCTCATTCAGGGGGTTACACAGGACCCATATAGCTCGTGGGTGGTTTTAGGACAGTTAAGATACACATACACATGTTAATGGTTTTAATAGCATGTTTAACTTGGTTCTATTTCCCAGCATGGTTATATATATACATATGTATGTATGGTTTTAAATACATATGGTTGGTTTACTTTGTTTTAAAGGTTGACATCATTTTATCCTTATCTTGAGTACTTGCTAGCGTTCATCCGCTAACCTATCTTTGGGTGGCTATATCCCCACGCGATGCAGGAACCAACCATTCTACTCTTCCTACTTAGTGATCAAATTTAGGATCAGCTCAGTTGGATTCAAGTGTTGAGCTTCCATATTTTGGAAGGCTCCATTTCATATCATGGATGTCTTTACATAATTTGGTTATTTCATAAACATTGGTTTTGGCTATGGTTGGGGGCATGTCCCAATTGGATATTATTTTACTTTCGGTTAAAGGCTTTATGGAGCTGCCATGTGTTGTTATGGGTGGTGTCAGCAGTGGTGTTAGCCTTAGTATTGGCATTGGTATTGGGGATGGTACCATTTGACTGTATTTATGATTGTTCCATCCTTTTATGTTTTGAATTATATATTTATTTATAATGGAATTCATTTGGTATAGGATATATGGATTGGTTTACGGTTTGGTTTTGGTTATTGGTTGGATAATAGATGGTTGAACTTTTTTGGGTTGGTCATGATTATGAACCTATTCCAGAGTCTGGAATTATAATAAATTCTATCTAATTATACATTCAGAATTTATTTAACTTAGGGAATACATATTTGGAGGTTGGGTTGGATAACAGAAGGATCCCTGGTCATTGTTGGTCTAGGGATACCTATTACAACAAGGCCTTCGTTCAGGTTATGTCAAGTTGGTATCAGAACTTTAGGTTCATGGTCAATTGAGAGTCCACAAAGCTGTGTCGAGTAGAGTCTCTTTTAATGGTGTGTAGCATGCCACACTCATAAGAGAGAAGCTATGAGGCATTTAGAAAATATTTCTCTTCTTTGTATTCCATTTTCAAGCTTGGAGTCTAAGTCCTGGAATCTTTTCTAATTTTGCTTGTTTGCATTTTAGAGCATGCCTCGATGATTTGAAGTTCACAAAAAACTCATCTATCCCAACTGGGGACAGTGTTGATTAGACACAATCTACTTAGGGAATCCATACCCGATCTAGGGGTCCGATCCCTGATACTATTGGAGTTCCATCAATTCTTTTTAGTCTTCCTCATACTCCTTAGGCTAATGTGATGAATGCAGAGTTTTGTCAGTTGATTCATATGATTGCTCAGTTGGTAGCTGCTTAAGATGAATGTGGTCTATCTAGTATTACATCTTCTGAGGCCATAAGGGTTGGCCAGTTCATGAAGTTGAATCCTTTAACTTTTACTGGTGTTAAGGTAAAGAAAGATCCTTAGGGTTTTCTAGATGAGATGGAAAAGATCTTCAGAGTGATGCAGGCCACGAATATGGAAGGGTGAATTTTGCTGCTTATCAACTAAAGGATGTGGTGTACCAATAGTATAAGAAATGTGAGAAGGTAGTGGGTGGGGTTGATGAGTCTTCTCTATGGGAGACTTTCTTTAATGCTCTTTTGGACTACTTCTTTCCATAGGAGTTAAGCAAAGAAAAGTTGGAGGAATTTATTAATCTAAAATAAGGGAAGATGTTGGTCAAGGAGTATACCTTGAAATTTCACCAGTTGTCTAGGTATGCTCTGTAATTGGTATCTGATATGATGGCCAGAATAAAAAAGTTTGCTTTAGGATTGTCTCTTGTGTCTATCCTTGAAAGCAAGACTACATTGCTGATCAAGGACATAGATATTTCTAGATTAGTTATTCATATGGAACTGGTGGAGGAGAAAAAGAGAAAATAGGCTGAGATAGGGTAAAGACAGAGTAAGGAATTTTAGATACTCTGAGTACGGTGGTCAACAACAAAGTGGTTGGGATGGTGGTAAGTGGTTAAATTAAAAGCGGAAGAGTTCTGGTTCTTTATCAACAGCTAGTGCTCCTTACCTGAAGTTGTTGGGTGATAGGCATCAGTAGGGTGGTGATAACTTCAGGGCATAGGGTGTCCAATCTCAGGCTACTTGGGTCCAGTCGGCTTCATTATGTCCTCTTTGTAGGTTCTGTGGTCGATTACATCAAGGTTTCTACGATGAGGGAAGGGACAGGTATTTAAGATATGGTCAACCAGGCCATATGCTAAGAAACTCTCTGGTTGGTAAGGTTATGTCAAGATCAAACAAAGTTTGGATTGATTCTTCATCTGCTTTTGAAACAAAGGGTGCTACTTCTGCATCTTTTTCTGCTTTTGTTATTGGCACATGCCAGAATAGGTTATATGCATTCACTACCTGACAGGAGTCCGAGGTATCACCTGATATCGTGATTGATAAGTTACAACTCTTTTCTCGGGATGTTTGTTTTTTACTTGATCTGGGGTATTTTCTCTCTTATGTAACCTCATTTATGGCTGTGTATTTTGGTTTTAATCTTGAGGTTATTTTAGATCCTTTTTCAGTTTCTACCCAGTAGGTGACTCTATGACTGCTAAAAGAGTCTATAGGGGTGTGTGGTAACTGTTGGTAGTAAGGAGACTTTGGTGAATTTGTTCAAATTAGATATGGTATTTTTTGATATCATTCTGGGAATGGCTTAGTTCCACTCATGCTATGCATCTTTAGATTGTCCGACTTGTAAGGTTGTTCTTAAGTTCCGTAGTGAACCAGTTATTAAATGAAAGAGTGGTTTCCTAACTCCTAAGGAGAACCTTATATTATATCTTAAAGCTCGAAGGTTAATATCTCAATGGTTTCTCTATCATTTAGTTTGGGTTAAGGATTCTGACTTGAAATGTCATTTTTTGCATTTGGTTCTAGTGGTGAATAAGTTTCCTGAGTCTTTTGAGATTATTTTCTTGGTGTTTTTCAGGATAGGGAGATTGAGTTTGGGATTGATTTGGTGTCGGACACTCATCCAATATCTATTCTTTCTTATAGAATGGCTCCGACTGAGTTGAGGGAATTCAAGAAGAACCTTAAGAATCTCTTGGATAAGGGTTTCATTCACCCTAGTGTGTCTCCGTGGGGCACACCAATGTTATTTTTGCGTAACAAGGATGGTTCCCTTCGAATGTGTATTGACTATCGATATTTAAATAAGGTGAAGGTTAAGAACGAGTATCCTTTTCCAAGGATAAATGACTTGTTTGATCAGTTGTAGGGTGCCAAATTCTTTTCTAAGATAGATCTTTATTTTGGGAATCATTAGCATAAAAATAGGGATGTGTATATCCCTAAGATAACTTTCCAAACTCGGTATGGGCACTTTGAATTTTTGGTTATGTCATTTGATTTAACTAATGCCCTGGTGATATTCATAGATTTGAAGAATAAAGCATTTTGTCAGTTTCTGGATCTTTATGTCATTGTGTTCATTGATGACAAGTTGGTGTACTCTAAAAGTGAGGTGGATTATGCCAATCACTTCAGTGTGGTGTTGCAGACCTTGAAAGAGCAGTAGTTGTATGCCAAATTCTCTAAATATGAATTATTATTGAACGCTGTCACTTTTGTAGGTCATATTATTTCTAGTGAAGGAATTATGGTGGATCTACAAATGGTGGCAGTGGTTAAAAGTGGCCTAGACCCATGACTCCAATCGAGATTTGAAACTTCTTGGGTTTGGCTGGGTATTGCAGGAGGTTTGTGAAAAGTTTTTTGATGATAACTGGGGATTGACTAAGTTGATTCAAAATAAGGTAAAGTTCTCTTGGCTGAACACTTGTGAGGGTAGTTTTAAGAAGCTGAAGGATAAGTAAACTTCAGCTCTGATTTTGACTTTGCCTAAAGGCAATAAGGGGTTTGTGGTTTATTACGATGCATCCCTGTTGAGACTAGGTTGTGTTTTGATGAAATATAAGAAAATGATAGCCTATGCTTCTAGGTAGTTAAAGGTTCATGAGAGGAACTATCCTACTCATGATTTTTAGCTTAGAGAGGTGGTGTTTACGTTGAAAATTTGGTGGCACTATTTGTATGAAGTGCATGTGGACATCTTTTCTCATCATAAGTCTAAAATATGCTTTCACTCAGAAGAAGCATAATCTCAACCAGAGGAGATGGCTTGAGCTTTAGAAAGATTATGACATGAGTCTTCACTAACATCTAGGTAAGGCTAATGTTATTTCTGATGCTATTAGCAGGTTGTCCATGAGGAGTTTAGCTTATGTGGATAAGGAGAGGTGGGAGTTGGTGAAGGATATTCACTGCTTGATTAATCTTGGAGTTAGCCTTTTAGACTTTGAGAATAGTGGTGAGCTGGTACAGAAAGTGGTTTAATTATCTCTTGGTGCGGAGATCAAGGAGAAAAAATGCTAAATACTATCTTGATAAAGATTAAAGATAATGTAGGTAGGAAAAAAATAATGGTATTTGAGATTAATGGTGATGATACTTTGCGGTACCAAAGGAGGTTATGTGTTCCTTACATTAATGGTTTGTGAGAGAGGGTATTGGCTGAGACGCATAAATTGTGCTATGTTGTTCATCTTAGTTTGCCAAAAATATATTATGATCTCAAGGAGATGTATTGGTTTAATGGTATGAAAAAGGATGTGGCTAATTTTGTGGCAAAATGCATGGTATGTCAACAAGTGAAATTTGAGCACATGAGGCCTAGAGGTTTTTATCAGGAGATTGAATTGACTGAATGGAATTAGGAGGTGATCAATATGGATTTTGTTACTGGTCTTCTTAAGTCTAGGAACCAATTCTATTCGGTTTGGGTCATCGTGGATAGGATGACAAAATTGGCTTACTTCATGCCAGTGAGGTCTAACTTTTTAGCTGAGGATTATGCGAGGTTGTATCTTCATGGGATTGTGAAGCTATATAGGGTACCTATTTCAATTATCTCGTATCGTGGTATGTGATTTTCATCTCACTTTTGGCAGTTTTTTCAGAAGGGGGTACTATGGTTAGTCTGAGTACTACTTTTCACCAGCAGACGGATAGACAAGCAGAAAGGACTACCTATATATTGGAAGATATTCTTCATCCATGTGTGATTGATTATGGTGGTAATTGGGTTTAGCATTTACCTTTGGTAGAGTTTCCTTACAATAATAACTACTATTCTAGAATTAGAATTGCCACTTAGAGTCATTGTACGGTAGGAGGTGTAGATCTCCTATTGGGTGGTTCGAGTTTAGTGAGGCAGATATGTTTGGTCTAGATTTGGTTTATTCGGATATAGAGAAAGTGAGGGTGATTTGTGATAGGCTTAAGGTTTCCCAAAGTCGCCAAAAGTCCTATGAGGATATAAGGCATAGGGACTTGGAGTTTGAGGTTGGGGATAGGGTGTTCCTAAAGGTGTCTCCTATAAGGGAGTAATGTGGTTCGGGAAGAAGGGGAAGCTCAGTCCCTGGTATGTAAGTCCTTATGTGTTTTTTTCAAGGGTTGGTAATATGGCGTATGAATTGGAGTTTTTATCTAGTTTGAGCTCCATTCCTTCAGTATTTCATGTCTCTATGTTTAGAAAGTGTATAGGCGATCCTACATCAGTGGTTCCTTTAAAAGGATTGGGTATCTTGGATTCTTTGTCTTATAAAGAGGTCTCGATTGAGATCTTGGATAGACAAATTTGTCGATTGCGGACCAAGGATATAGCTTCGGTTAATGTTCTATGGTGGAACCACAAGGTGGAAGAAGCTACTTGGGAAGTGACAGAGAACATGAATCTCAGGTATTCGTATTTGTTTTTTGCTTTAGATATTCGTAGGGAAGGTATATGTTCTTGATCATATCTTTATTTTCTAACTTGGTAATAGGAAGGGTTGATTTTTCTACATATTTGTTTTCTAACTTAGTTAAAGGTTTGAATGATTATGATTGGGTATGGTTCATCTTTGTACTACCTTGTTCGTTATTTAGGGATGAATGATTCTAGTGGGGGATACTGAAAGACCCTGGGTTTTGATCCTCTGAAATTTCTTGAGATTCGAACTCTCCGAACATATACGACTAGGGGTACTAGTCGCATGTTGGGATACAGTTTAGGGGTCAACACTCTATGTTGATCAGTGTGGTTGGGTAGGCTACTGTCCAAGGTACAACTTCATTATAAGGGCCGTATGATGGAGTGTGAGTTATATGATGCAACTCATATGATGTCGTATGTCTTAACCTAGGTGAGTTTATTCTGCCTAGGGTATAATTTATGGGTACCAATTATATGATTGGGTATGAGTAGGACTTTAGGGTTGTAGGTTGGTCTGTGTGGGGGGTTGAGATTCTGCTTGGGGAACGCGTGGTGGGTACCAATCATACCTTAGGGTTCAGATGGGGGGTGGTCGTACCTCCTGCGAGAAATTAATACAGTTTAAGTAGGGGTATTCTGGGCATTTCCCTTTATAACTCCTTTGGACCCTAATACTTAAAACACCTTTTTGTTACTTCATTAATCTATTTGTAATCAATCAAACACTCTAAACTCTCTCAAAATCTATCAAGGCTCTTGGGGTAAGCAAAAGCTAGAGTTTCCTTCAAGGTGGTCAATTGAGGCTCATAGAAGTGATTTTTTCTCATCTTCTTCTCAATCTAAGGCATGTTAATCTTCCCTCATTGTTAGTTCCAATTAAAGGCATATTTTATGAATTGTTTTCATGGCATGAATGTTGTATGGTTTTGGATTTTGAAATATATATTGGGGGTTTTGGTTATAAATGCTTGGTTATGGTTTTCATATGTTTTAATTATGGATTTACATATTTTAATTGTGGTTTAGATATTTAGTTGCATGGAAATGGTTAATTGGTACTTGGTTTGGTTTTGGAAATACTATGCCCCCAATGTGTTCGATAAAATGCCTATTAGAATGCTTTTACTGTATTATTGGACTTTTAATGGAATTAATGCATGGTATAACTTGGAAATGGAACCCTAAATGGCTTAAATTGTTGGGAATGGTTAAATAGTAAGGTCTTGGTGGTTATGGTTGGTCTAATTGAAAGCCTTATAGGGTACAAGGGAATCCCCCAAGTAAACTTAATAATGAACTATTTATGGGGTACATGGGATCCCCTAAGTAAACTTAATAATGTAATATATGGGCACATGGGAATCCCTTAATCTCTGAAAAAGGTTGGAAAAGGACATTTCGTTCATGATATAGTCGGTATGATGATACCACTACTTACAGCCTTGTGTAGTGCCCTAAAGTTTTTCTTAGCTAAATTTTGTCCCTAAAATATCAAGCATTGGCTTCTAGAATGGTTTATATTTTTTTCTCATAGGAATCCCTTAGATTTCAACTTTCATTATGTAGATGACTGAATAAGCTTTCCGTCGATATAAGATTCATCCAAAACATACACTCGGTGAAGAAGTTAGGGCTATTTTATGTGCTAGTAAAAAATCATCATCATCCTGGTGTTTAGCATGCCGCGGAGAGGGTTTAATTAGCAATTGTCAAATTCCAGTGGGACATCACGATAGTAGCGTGTTGCGGAGGATCCCAATTTCCCATTCGTCAATTTCCAGTGAGCCACCGTGATAGTGGCGTGTCGCGGTGGCCCATAAAATTGGGTTCCCAGTTTAATTTTTCCAGCTTCATTCAGAAGTTAACAAGGGTAATTTGGAATTCTTCCAAGCCTTTTAAAACGTCCAAACAGTAGATTAAGACCTCTACAACAAGAACATATGACATTCCCAAGATTTTCCTCAAAATAAAAACCCTAGTTCATATACTTCTCCTCCAAAAAACTCATGATTCAACCGTGGGTTTTCAAAACAAATTGAAGATTTGGAAACCCCAAGCCGTGGGCATCAAGAAACATCCTTTAAATTTCTAGATAGAGGTACGTGGGTTTATCGTAAAACTACATGGGCTTAAAACCATTAGAGCATGATTTTTAGATTTTTATGCATGAATTTCAAAGGGATTTTGGAATCTATGTTCTAAATATGTACTCCAAATGTTTTAATATTACAATTGTTTTGACCTTGTGGTACTATCCCCTAAATTGATTTACATGTATACGTATGTGTATGGAATTTGAGATTTAAGATCGTTGAGAGCATAAATTATGAACTCCCTCTTGTGTACTGAATTAAAGATTATGGTTTTGTGACTTGAAAGATGTTTTTGCAATATTATAGCATTTGAGCATGATTTGAAATTGTTGAGAGGGTGTTTTTTGATATAAATGTGTTTTTGTGTTTAAGATAAAGAATTGAATATGAATTGAGAACTTTGACATGACCACCTTGTACTGTACTACTGAAATGCTTGACAAAGATGAGTTCCTTGCATGTGTTTACATGATGTTTGAGAAAGAGTTTCTATGAATTGAATTATTGAAATAGTGGTCACAAGACTTGTGTTTTGAAAATAGAGATTTACGATAGATTAATAATGGCTCAGAGTATGACTTGCAAGTCAATGGTATGACGATACAATATGTATTTATGCCATAACAAAGTATGTTTTCAGAGTACATTTTCAGAGACTGTATGTTTTGATAGAGTTTTAAAAAGGGCTTAAAGAAGGTTAGGTGGTTACCCGAATAAGGCGCAAGTTCAAACAACTCTTAGCTTGAAATTGTATTTGCCGATACAGGTAGATTATTATTGTGCGTTGGTGACGACGGTGTAACGTAGTAGATTCAGAGACTCCGACCCTTGCGGCACACTTAGGTTGGGGGTTTCACTGCCGAGTTAATGGCAGTTTCCATATAGCCTATGGAATTTTTTAGAGTTGTAGGGTATACCACCTATCGCAGTAGTAACACAAATTTCTCAGAGTTGAGATGATTTTGACAGAGTCTTTAAAATGCCCATGTGAATTCTTACTATATGATATACTTATGAGCTATTTTAAATTGCTCTCATATATGTTTATTTATAAATGATTATTTTGGATATGCTCTGCATACCAGTACATCTGTATTGACCCCCCTCCCCATACCTCTTAGGTTCTAACACTCAGTCTAGGTGTCCAAATAAGCAGTAGATAATTCAGACAGCTGATTAGATTATGCAGTGGTGAGCCTTCTCTATTTCAGAAGGCCTGTCTTTTTAGATTATATCACTTATTTCATTTTTGGTCTACTGGGGGCCTAGTCCTAGTTTCAGATAATTGTAAGATTTTCATGTAGTAGAGATTTCGCAAACTGAGTCAGATGTTATTTATATGTAGTTGATTTATAGTTTCCATACTTATGTTGAATTCAGAGTTGACCATGTTTCCGTAACAGATTATGTTTCCGTATTCTTCTTTTATTATATGAATATTATGCATGATTACAAGATAGAGAAGGGAGTTTTGGGCCTTCATGGTTCGGGATGTCCGTCATGGTCAGGCCATAGTTCGGGTCGTGACAAACTTAGTATCAGATCACGGTTCATGGTCCCAGAGTGTCTGCAAAATTGTGTCGGGTAGAGTCTTGTTTATGAGTGTGTAGCATGCCACACTTATAATAAAGAGGCTACTAGGCGTTTAAGAATGTTTCTCTTCTTAGTGATTTAGTCCATGCTTCAGAGTCTAATCTGTCCCCTAATCAATGACCTCTTACTTTTTAGAAAACCAGCGACGCTTCCCCGTTGCACCAACGTTAATGCTCAGGATGATGAAATCTGTCCCACCTATGGGATGCGGACCCATAACAGAGTTTATACCCCAGAACTTGTTCATACTCCGAGAGTACCTCCTGTACTGACCAGTCCTCCCAGAGCTCCCTAGACGGGGCCCAATCGCACTCAGCCTCATAAAGGAGAGGTTTCTAATGATGAATTCAGATAGTCTATTCATATGCTGGCACAGCTGGTAGCCGCACAGACTCAGAGGTCGGAGGATATTGGGTCTGCGTCTGTTACTTTTGAAGTTACTAGTGTGGGCCAGTTCATGAGAATGAACCCACCCAAGTTCTCTGGCGCTAAGGTAGAAGAGGACCCACAGAAGATCGTAGACGAAATGGAGAAGATTTTTAAAGTAATGCATATTGATCAAGTGGAGGGTGTTGAGCTAGCAGCGTACCAGCTAAAGGATGTAGCGAACCAATGGTACAACGAGTGGGAAAATACGAAGGGTGACAGTGCTGAGCCCATAGTTTGGGATGAGTTCGTGGAAGCTTTTCTTGATCGATTCTTTCCTCTGGAGCTGAGGGAAGCTAAAGCAGAGGAGTTCTTAAACCTTAAGCAGGGTAAGATGAGTATTTAGGAGTATACTTTAAAGTTTAACCAGCTGGCCCGTTATGCTCCTGAGATGATGAGTAGTATGAAGGCCCGAATGAGGAAGTTTGCTTCCGGCCTTTCAGATGATCTGGTGCTTAAGTGTTAGGGAGCTATGCTGAATAGGGACATGGACTTTGCTAGGCTGTCAACCCACATGTAGCAAGTTAAGGAGAAGAAGAAGAAGATAGCCAAATCTAGGGAAAAGGACAGGCAGGCAAAGAGGGCCAGAGCAACAGACTAGAGTCATAGTCAGCAGTAGAGCAATAATTGGGGTGGAAAATAGTAAAAGAGAAAGAATTGCAGTAATGCAAAGTCGGCAGCTAGTGCTCCAGTGTCCAGACCCATAGCTGAGCAGTGCACCCAAAATTTTAAGTATAGTCAGGGGTCGAGGATGTAGGGTACGCAGTCACAGAGAAGTGTAGCCCAGACCTCTCGGTCCTATCTGTGCTGTGGGAGATGCGGGAGGAATCATCCAGGGAGATGTCAGTTTGCCGATTTGGTGTGTTATTCATTCGGCCAGCTAGGCCATATCTAGAGAGACTGTCCGACAACAAAGAGTAATGTTGGAGAAGCCAAGTCGCAGGTGAATTTATCTGCACCACCACCTCAGAAGGGTGCCACTTCAGCCGCCGAAAATGGTCGGAACCGGTTGTATGCTTTGACCAACCATTAAGAGGCCTTACTAGATGTAGTCATGGATACATTGCAAATCTTTTCTTGTGATGTGTATGTATTACTTGATCCCGGGTCTACCTTGTCTTATGTGACCCCATACATGGCTATTGGTTTTTGGTTTGAGCCAAATGTAATTACTGAACCTTTTTTCGGTTTCCACCCTGGTGGGAGATTCTGTTGTGGCTAGGAGGGTGTATAGAAATTGTGTTGTGTCTATTTTCAGCCGGGATACTGAGGCAGATCTCATAGAACTTGGTATGGTTGATTTTGGTGTCATCTTAGGGATGGACTGGCTCCATTCGTGCTATGCCACCTTGAATTGTAGGATCGGAAGAGTCACCTTTTCTTATTCGAATAAGTCGGTGATAGAATGGGAGGAACATTCTCTAGCATCTAGAGGGCATTTCATATCTTATCTCAACGCCCGTAAACTTATTTCCAAAGATTTCTTGTATCATCTTATTCGGGTTAAAGATTCTAGTGCCGAAAGTCTCCCTCTTCAGTCTCTCCTCATAGTGAATAAATTCCTGGAAGTTTTTCAGATGATCTCCCAGGAATACCACCTGATAGGGAGATGAATTTTTGTATTGATTTATTGCCAGATATCCATCCTATTTCTATTCAGCCATATAGGATGGCTCATGTAGAGCTAAAAGAGTTGAAAGAACAACTAGCATATCTTCTAGATAAAGGTTTTATCGACCCCAGTGTGTCTTCCTGGGGTGCACCTGTACTTTTTGTGCAAAAAAAAGACGGTTCCCTTCGTATGTGTATAGAGTATCGCCTGTTGAATAAGGTTACGATTAAAAATAAATATCCCCTTCCTAGGATTGATGATCTTTCTGATCAACTTCAGGGTGCTAAATGTTTTTCAAAGATAGACCGTCATTCAGGATATCACCAGTTGAAAGTTAGAGAGTCAGATATTCCTAAAACAGCTTTCCGAACCAAATATGACCATTATGAATTCTTAGTCATGTCCTTCAAGTTTACTAACGACCCTGCAACTTTCATGGATCTAATGAATAGGGTTTTCCATCAGTTTCTAGATCTGTTTGTCATTATATTCATTGATGACATTTTGGTATATTTTAAGAGCGAGGAGGACCATGCCAATCACCTCGAATCATCCTTCATACCCTTAAAGATCATAAATTGTATGCAAAATTTTCTAAGTGTGAATTCTGGTTGAATGCTATTGCTCTCTTGGGGCATATTGTGTCTAGTGAAGGGATTAAGGTTGATCCCTAAAAGATTGAGGCAGTGAGAAAATGGCCCAGACCCACGACTTCAACCGATATTTGAAGCTTCTTGGGTTTGGTGGCTTATTACAGAAGTTTATCGAGAGTTTTTCTTCAATAAATGCACCACTTTCTAAGTTGACTTAGAAAAAGGTGAAGTTTTTATGGTTTGACTCTTGTGAGAATAGTTTTGAGAAGTTGAAAGAAAAGTTGACTACTGTACCTGTTTTGACTCTTTCGGAGTGTACAGAAGGTTTTGTTATATACTGTGATGCATCCTGAGTGGGACTTGGGTGTGTTCTTATACAGCACGGTAAGGTAGTGGCTTATGCATCTAGGCAGTTGAAGGTGCATGAGCGAAACTACCCTACTCATGACTTTGATTTAGCGGCTGTAGCTTTTGCACTTAAGATTTGGAGGCTCTATTTGTATCGGGTACATGTTGATATATTTACTGACCACAAAAGTTTACAGTATGTTTTCTCATAGAAAGAATTGAATCTTAGGCAGAGGTGATGGTTGGAACTTTTAAAAGACTATGACATAAGCCTGCATTATCATTCGGGTAAGGCGAATGTGGTAGCCGACGCCCTTAGTAGGTTATCTATGGACAGTCTTTCTCATGTGGGGAAAGAAAAGAGGGAGATGGTGAAGGATATTTATTGACTTGCAAATCTAGTAGTGGGACTTTTGGATTCCGAGGATGGAGGAGTGGTTGTTCATAAGATAGCTAAATCTTCCCTTTGTGCAGAAGTTAAAGAGAAGCAGGTTGAAGATCCCATCTTGATGCAGATCAAGAAAGATGTGGGTCAACAAAAGGTAATGTTATTTGAAATTGGTGGTGATGGTATTTTGAGATACCAGGGTAGGTTGTGTGTGCTAGATGTAGATGGTTTGACAAAGAGAATCCTTGACGAGGCTCACACATCGAGGTATGTTGTTCACCCTGGCTCTACTAAGATGTATCAGAATTTGAAAACCATTTATTGGTGGAATAATATGAAGAGCGATGTGGCTAACTGTGTTGCCAAGTATTTGAATTGTAGACAAGTTAAAGTGGAACATTTAAGGCCAGGTGGTTTTTCTGAAGAGATATCTTTGCCTTTGTGGAAGTGGGAGATGATTAATATGGACTTTATTACCGGACTTTCAAGGTCCCGAAACCAGTATGATTCCATTTGGGTGATTGTAGATAGGTTGACCAAGTTAGCTCACTTTCTACCTGTTAGGACAAATTATTCGGGATAGGATTATGCCAAGCTGTTCACTGTAGAAATAGTTCGTTTGCATAGAGCACCTGTGTCCATCATATTTGATAGAGGTACATAGTTTTCTTCATAGTTTTGGAGATCGTTTCAAAAGGGTTTAGGTACACAAGTGAATTTGAGCACGACTTTTCACCCTTAGATAGATGGGCAAGCTGAGCGTACCATCCAGACCCTTGAGGATATGTTGAGGGCCTGTGTGATTGATTTTAAAGGTAGTTGGGTAGAACAATTTCCATTGATAGAGTTTGCATGTAATAATAGTTTCCATTCCAGTATTAAGGTGGCACCATTTGAGATATTGTATGGGAGAAGATGTAGGTCATCAATAGGGTGGTATAAAGTAGGTGAGACACAGATATTTGGGCCTGATTTTGTTCATCAGGAAATAGAGGATGTAAAATTCATTAGAGAATGACTTAAGATAGCTCAGAGTTGTCAGAAGTCCTAGGCCGATCTTAAGAGAAGAGATCTAGAGTTTGAGGTTGGAGATTGGGTGTTTCTCAAGGTTTATCCCTTGAAGGGAGTCATGCAATTCGGGAAGAAAGTTATGCTGAGTCCTCGCTTTATAGGACTATATCAAATTATGAGAAAGATAGGTAGAGTTTAGTATGAGTTAGAATTACCAATTAGTTTGGGTTCGGTTCATCCGGTATTTCATATATCTATGTTGAAGAAGTGTATTGGAGACCACTCTTTAGTATTTGCTTATCGAAGAAATCAAAGTGACAGACTCCTTATCCTATGAAGAAGAGCATGTAGAGATTTCGGATCGCCAAGTTAGACAATTAAGGAGCAAAGAGATAGCCTCAGTTAAAGTGTTGTGGACAAACGAGAAAATTGAAGAAGCGACTTGGGAATCAGAAATTGACATGAAAGATAGATACCCAATCCTTTTTGATCCAATGAATGATGAAATGGAAGGTACAATCCTTGCCTTATTCTTTCTATGCCTTAGTATGCTTGAAATTAGTCTTGTCTATATCCCGCATCAACATTCGGGGATGAATATTCCCAAAGGGGGATATTGTAACGCCTCAAATTTTTTCTTAGCTAAATTTTATCCCTAAAATATCAATCATTAACTTCTAGAATGGTTTATATTATTTTCCCAGTGGAATCCCTCAGATTTCAACTTTTTATTACGTAGATGACTGAATAAGCTTTCCGTCGATATATGATTCATCCAAAATGGACACTCGGTGAAGAAGTTAGGGCTATTTTATGTGCTAGTCAAAAAACATCAACATCTTGGTGTTTAGTGCACCGCGGAGAGGGTTTAATTAGCAATTGTCAAATTTCAGTGGGACATTGAGATAGTGGCATGTAACGGAGGATCCCAATTTCCCATCGTCAATTTCCAGTGAGCCACCACGATATTGGTGTGTCGTGGTGGCCCATAAAATTGGGTTCCCAGTTTAATTTTTCCAGCTTCGTTCAGAAGTTAACAAGGGTAATTTGGACTTTTTCCTAGCCTCTTAAAACATCCAACCAGTAGATTAAGACCTCTATAAGTAGAATATATGACATTCTTAAAATTTTCCTCAAAACAAAAACCCTAGTTCATATACTTCTCCTCCAAGAAACTCAAGATTCAACCGTGGGTTTTCAAAACAAATTGAAAATTTAGAATCCCCAAGTCTTGGGCATCAAGAAGAATCCTTTAAATTTCTAGATAGAGGTACGTGGAGTTTATCCTAAAAACTACATGGGCTTAAAAACATTAGAGCATGATTTTTAGATTTTTACGCATGAATTTCAAAGGAGTTTTGGAACTATGTTCTAAATTTCATACTCCAAACATTTTAATGTTACTATTGGTTTGACCTTGTGGTCCTATACCCTAAATTGATTTACATTTATACGTATATGTATGGAATTTGATATTTAAGATCGTTGAGAGCATAAATTATGATGTTTTGTGATTTGAAAGATGTTTTTGCAATATTATAGCATTTAAGCATGATTTGAAATTGTTGAGAGGGTGTTTCTTGAAATAAATGTGTTCTTGTGTTTAAGATAAAGAATTGCATGTGAATTGAGAACTTTAACATGACCACCTTGTAATGTACTACTGAAATGCTTGACAAAGAAGAGTTCTTTGTATATGTTTACATGAGGTCTCAGAAAGTGTTTTTGTGAATTGAATTATTGAAATGGTGGTGCCAAAACATGTGTTTTGAAAATAGAGATTTACGACAGATTAATAATGGCTCAGAGATGTGACTTGCAAGTCAATGGTACGACGATACCATATGTATTTATGCCATAACAGAGTATGTTTTCAGAGTATGTTTTAAGAGTATGTTTTTAGAGTATGGTTTTAGAGACTGCATGTTTTGATAGAGTTTTAAAAAGGGGCTTAAAGAGGGTTAGGTGGTGACCCAAAGAAGGCGCGAGTTCAAGCAACTCTTAGCTTGAAACCATATTTGCCGATATGGGTAGATTATTATTGTAGCTGGCGATGGCCGTATGGTATAGTAGATTCAGAGACTTCGACCCTTGCGGCACACTTGGGTTGGGGGCTTCGCTGCCGAGTTAATGGCAATTTCCATATAGCCCATGGAATTTTTCAGATTTGTATGGTATACCACCTAACACAGAAGTAACACAGATTTCTCAGAGTTGAGATGATTTTTACAGAGTCTTTAAAATGCCCATGTGAATTCTTACTATATGATATACTTATGAACTATTTTAAATTTTTCTCATATATGTTGATTTATAAATGATTATTTTAGATATGCTCTGCATACCAGTACATCTGTATTAACCACCCCTCCCCCTACCTCTCAGGTTCTGAGACTCAATCTAGGGGTCCAGATAAGCAGTAAATAAATTAGAAACCTGATCAAATTATGCAGTGGTGAGCCTTCTCTATTCAGATTATGTCACTTATTTCAGTTTTGGTCTACTGGGGGCCTTGTCTCAGTTTCAGACAGTTGTCAGATTTTCATGTAGTAGAGATTTCACCGAATGAGTCAGATGTTATTTAGATGTAGTTGATTTACAGTTTCCATACTTATGTTGAATTCGGAGTTGACCATGTTTTCATAGCAGATTATGTTTCCGCATTCTTCTTTTATTATATGCTTGTCATCCATGATTACAAGATAAAGAAAGGTGTTCTGGGCCTTCATGATTCGGGATGTCCATCATGGACAGGCCCTAGTTTGGGTCGTGACACCTTGGTTTATTATAAATGGAATAGTGGTTTGGTTGTGTGGTAATGGTTTTAATTGGGAAATAATGGCGGGGTGTGATAGGTAACTGTGAAGGTGTGAGTCCAATGGATGGACACTGGAAACTCATAGTTGTCAATATGAGGATTGGTCATGATGACCATATAAGATACTTATGGGGTATATAGGAATCCCATAAGTACACTTGTACATATGTATCATGGAGAGCGAAGGGTACTCGGGAATCCCCTACTCCTATGGTATCTCCTATTCTACGCGGCTACATGCATCGAGGCTCGTTCAGGGGGTTACCCTGGACCCATATAGCTCGTGGATGGTTTTAGGGTGGTTAAGCTACACATACCCTGGTTAATGATTTTAATGGCATCTAAACCCGATTCTTTTTCCAGCATGCTTATAAATATATATATGTATGTATGTGGTTGTGAATGCATATAGTTGGTTTAATTGGTATTAAACGTTGGCATTATTTTATCCTTATCTTGAGTACTTGCTAGAGTTCAGCCGCTAAACTATCTTTGGGCGACTATTTCCCCACGCGATGCAGGAATTATCCAAAATACTTTTCTTGCTTAGTGATTGAATTTAGGATCAGCTCCGTTGGATTGAAGTGAAAAGCTTCCCTAATTTGGAAGGCTCCATTTTATGTCTTTACATTGGTTATTTCATAGATATTGGTTTTGTCTATGATTAAGGGTATGTCCGAACCGAATATTGTTTTACTTTTGATTAGAGGCTTTGTGGAACTACTATGGGTCGGTATGAGCGGTGTCAACAGTGATGTCAGCCTTACTATTTGCATTGGTATTGGGGCTGATACCGTTTGACTATATTTACGATTGTTCCATCCTTTTATGTTTTGGGATTTTATATATATTTATAATGGAACTTATTTGGTATGGGATGAATGGATTTGTTTATGATTTGGTTTTGGTTATTGCTAAAATAATGAATGGTTGGACTTGTTTGGGTTGGTCGCGGTCATGGACCATTCTAGAGTCTGGATTTTTAATAAATGCTATCTTGTTATACGTTCGGAATTCATCTGACTCAGGTTATGCATATTTGGAGGTTGGGTTGGGTAAAGGGGGTCCCCGATCTTGGTTGGACTTGGGATGCCTATTCTGACAAAGCCCCGGATTGAGTTATGTCAACTATGAGTGACTAAATACCCTAATTCTAGGGTTGAGGCCATGAACATTAGTACTTATCATTAAATCAAGTTGGTTTAAAGTTGATTATCGTATTTGGTTGTTCATTTGTTTTTGTTATTACTATTTGATCGATTCACGACCTTTAGAATACACTTATATTTCTATTGTGAGTCCTGGAGAAGAAACATTAAATTATAAAGTGGAAGAAATGGTGTGGGTTATTTCCATTAAATTAACTAAAGATAGGATTTTCGGTTAGGATAGAAATATACCTAATTCACCCAATTTGGTTCAAATACGGGATGACATACAAATGTGTTTTAATTAGTTCTTGTATCACTGCTCAATGACGTAATTGAGGGGCTAATTTAGATAGACAATTAGAGGCTCAAAATACTATAATTATGTTATTAATCCTGTGAATCAACAACCAAGATAATTAACTTGACCAACGAGATTATATAGCTTTGTAGGATTGTTCGAATTGCCTTGACCATGTATTCTCAAATTATTGTTTCAAACACCTTAATCTCAAAACTTAAACTCTCTTCGGTTACAAATCACACTTACTTAAACTTTAAAAGTAACACTTTAATTGGATTTCTTGCTAATAAAAGTCTTTGAGGGATCAATATTTGGCTCTAAAGGGCCACTTTATTACTTGCACGACCACGTACACTTACATGTGTGGTAGGACACAAAAAGTTTTTGACACCATTGCTGGAAAATTTAAAATTGGCAACCTTCTAATTTTTAGATTACTACTTTGTTTAATAAGTTTTGACAACTTGGACTTAGCTACTGAACTTGCAGGTACAAGCTTGAATTTCAAGTAAGATGGCAAGAAAAAGGGATTTGGATGAACCATATCCTTATAATGACCCTCCATGTCATTTTCTGTATTTTCACTTATTTTCATCATTTAGAGCTTTCCTATTGCTGTCCTAAGTCATTTATGACTTGCTGGAACTAATAATTTGATTACTGGGTAGTTCGTTTGGTTTTATAGCCAATTTCCTATTTTAAAGCCTTTATTAGTTTAAATTGGCTACCAGGCAAAAAATTTTGTCAAACAACCTCGTATGCCAATTTAGACTATTACAACAGATTTGGAACATCGATTTTAGGATAGGTAGACCCTTGGTTCAGGCTTTAAGGTTCCCAGACTCATGGAGAGCTGTTAGGTGGAAGTTAAAAAAAATGTCAAGTAGGTGTGGGATATAATTTTTGTTCAAATGACCTCGGATAGAAATTTTGACTGCACTATTGAGTCTGGAATGTTGAATTTGATAGGGTAGTATAGTCTTTTTGTGTATATGAGATTCTGGATAAATCTCAAGGTGTTGGCAGAGACTTAAAAACTCAGCTGGTGCTGGTGCATCACCTAAACGATGCCTTTGATCACTTATGTGAGCTGCCAAATCCCAGCACATATCACTTAAGTGACAATATATGTTACTTAAGTGAATTACTTCGTAGTGTCCAGCTATCAGCATAAGCAAGTGTTATGTAACGTACGGAACAATGACTCAGCCAGCCCGATAATGCATAAGCGATCATGTGATCTTTTAAGTAGTCTACGTACCGCAACACAAGTACCACTTAAGTGACTCATGGTTCATTTAAGCGATACCTGAGCACCTGTTAAGGGTATAAATACCCACTTAGCCCAATTTTTCACCATTTTCATCCACTTAAGAATCTTAAACCTAATAAGTGGGAGTACTTGGGAGAATCGATTGTAGGTGATTATGGACCTTTAGCATCATTAATTTATGTGATTTCCCATCAAATTTATGGTAAGATTTCTATTATTTTCATGGTTGGTTTCTCTATTCTTATCTAAAATCCCTAAAAATTTGTGAATTAATTTTAGCACCATTATGGCTCTGAATTCACCCATCTATAAGGAATAATATTCCTTGAGAATAGAGAGATGTTGAGTTGTTTTTGAAAATACAACTTCGTAAATTGGCCCCATATGGAATTTTTACGTAATTTTGGACCCAAGGAATAATAGTGCAATATGGGTATCACTGTTCTTATTTTGATGAGTAGATTGTGTTGTTGAGAGAGTAGCACCTTATGAAAGCTCCTTGGATGGGTAAATCAATGATTTAGCAGGTTCTTCGATCTTTTCTTTAGTGCTTAGGGAGTCTAGGTTTACCTTCTTCATAGATTGAGCTATTATAGTATGATTATGATATTATGCTAGATATGGGGTGAGATTTAAGTGTTGGAAGTATGAATGAGAACATTGGTATAGTTGACTATTTAGGCCACCCTGATACCATAAACTTGGAGTTATTATCGTAGTTATTCTTGCCTTTGGTTAATTGGGTTTCATGATTCTTGTTTAGAACAAAAATGCCTTTATTACTCAAGCTAGGTGAATTTGCCTTAGTTATGCATGTTAGGGTGGAATTGTCCTTAGTTGCTTAAGTTAAGGGAAGATTGACTTAGTTGCTATTATTTAGGTAGGATTGCCTTAGTTGTTTATGTTAGGGAAGGATTACTATCTTAGGAAAATTTATGGCTTACTTGACATCTAGAAATTTAGATACCTTAGCCTAGTCCAAGGTAGAAATTTCCTAAATATTATTTTGGGGATTAGTGTAGGCCCCTATGGCCCACCTAAGGCCATGACTTGTGATATCCTTGTAGGCTCATTTATGTATGATACACTCATATTAATAGTTAGTTTGATACTTGAGAATGTTAAATACATTTATTGAGTATGTTAGTTGGATATTGAAGGATTGAAGCTAATTTTGGGTATCACTAATGATATTCCTTATATGCATGATTAAGGATATAATTTATAAGTATGGCTATGATATGGCTTATAAATATGATATGACTTATATACATGATATGGCTCATGGATGTGATATGGCTTATAGACATGATACGACTTACAAATATGATATGGCTTATAGATATGTTATGTATATATATGGTATGGCTTTTGAATATGATATGGCTTAAAGATATGATATGATATGATACAACTAATAGATATGATATGGTTTATATACTTGATATTGATTATATACATGATATGACTTATATATATGAGATGGATTATAGATATGATATGGCTTATAGATATGATATGACTTATATATATGATGTGGCTTATAAATATGACTAATGGCTTATAATATGATGAGGCTTGTATATATGACTGATGGGTCATTGACGTAATGTGGTTTATAAATATGATTTATGGCTCATAGATATGATTGGTGGCTTATAGATATGTTTATTTAAGTAACTTATCAATTTGACTATTGACATGACTTATGGGTTGGTTATTGGAAGGACTTAAATAGTTGCTGTATTGGTGTAGTTTATTGGGTTAATTTATCGGTATGGCTTAGTGATATGATTTGTAGCTCTTATATTGGCATTATCGAGTCTTAGGACGCTTTTCTATTTTCTATTTATCTATTAGACCTTTATGACGGTATTATTTTAATTTAAGCCTTTAATTGTTAAATTCAGCTCTTAAGCCATTTTCCACCAAGTTAGCCCATTGCGTCTAATTTTGGGTTATGTTTTGGCTTGCCTATAAGCGAGATAGAGTAGGTTCTATCATGACTCATAAATCGGGTCATGAAAAATTTGTATCAGAGCCTATGTTTCACAGGTATTGTTGATACAAGAGTAAGTGTCTAGTAGATTCTTGTGGACCAGAATGATGATATCTATTTCTTATCTTTGGGAGTCTATAGGAATTTCTTAGGAGTTTTCATTTCTTTTACTTAGTTCGTTCCAAGAGTTTGAGTTGGTTTCGAAAGAATTACTTTGGTTTCACTCTTTCATAGATGACTAGGACACGTTCTAGTGCTACATGAGATAAAGGGCCCGAGATCAAGGCTAGGGATCCTATCACTGTTCATGGATTACCTAGAGATTATGTACTACCTTGAGATATATACCAAGCTAAGGTCTAGGATTGGGGCCTTTCCCAGACCCTATTCTCGCTCTCGACCTAAAGATTATTTTGCCATAGCTAATAGTAGGCCAGGGACCAAGCTAGGATCCATTGAGAATTATTTCTTCTTTAGTGCTCAAGGATTATTTGGTTCAACTTTTGGGATTAGCTGGTAGTGCACGGTCTGATTATGCACAGTCTATAGATTAGAGTGGTACTAAGGTGGGGGCACAGCTTATGGCTGTGCCTACTCTGGTAGTTGGTCAGCCGGTAGTGGCACAACCTGCTTTGTCTGCTGAGGAGAAAAAGATGATGGGTATATGTTTAAGATTCACTTTGCCTAGGTTTTCTACTGCACTGGGTGAGGATGCGTATGACTTACTGATTTCTTGTGAGGATAGGCTTCGTAATTTAGGCCTAGTTAAGACTTATGGTGTGGATTACAAAACTTTTTAATTGGACTTAGCAATTATACATGGTTGAAGAGGTCATATTTATTCTAGTACAGCCGGATCTGTCCTTTTGACATGGACTCGGTTCTCTGTGATATTCTTAGAGAAGTACATGCCTCATATCCCCAGGGATCATTTAAGAGATCAATTCTCAAGGTTGGAGCACATCTCCATGACCGTTGTGGAGCATGAGGCTTGATTTTATGAGTTGGCTAGGCATGCTACTGCTATTTTGACTACTTAGTATGAAAAGGTTCATTGCTTTATTTGAGAATTGGGTCTTTCTCTTTGCATGTCTATGTAGAGTTTAGTTGCTGTGTATAGTTCTTTTGTTGAGGTTTTTGAACATGCTTAACTTATGTAAGAGATGTATCACGATGCCCAAGGTGGCAGCGATAAGAGGCTACGATATTAGGGTAGGTTCAGTGGGAGTCATAGTAGCTCCGAGTTCAGAGGCAGTGCTTCTCAAGGTAGGTACCCTCCGCATCAGTTGTTTTAGCATCAGGGTCAGTCTAGTAGACCTACACAGGCTACACTTTAGATTACTAATGGAGGCTAGTCTAGCTCTAGTGATCATCCTAGCCAGGGTCGTGGTCAGTCTTCGAGGGGTTTGTCTTCTGGCTACTCTAGTCGTGGTGGTAATTTTGAGTCAGTCAAATTTTATGGTTTCAACCTAGCTCTTGGGGAATCTTACGATTGTGGAGCTTTTGGTCATTTCTTAAGGGAGTGGCTAAGTCATGGAGCGATTTCTCCTTCAGCTCAGAGTGTTCCACCTATTAGGGCAGTTCAACCCTCGGCTAGATATGGTATTCATAGTCATAGGAGTGGTCCCCATGTAACACGTTGGGTTTTGGTCCTTGAAATTTTTTTAAATTTATCCTCATTGTCTTGACTGTGATTCCCCTTACGAGTTGCAAAAAGTCTTGCTGGGTCCTAGGGATCCAATCATAGCCTAAATAGTATGTGTGTGGCTGAGTTCTATTCTGAGTATGAGTGGCTCACTATAAGTCGTAATAACTCGTTATGAGTCATGGTGTGCAAATCATAGGATGTCCAGTGTATACCCCAAATGAGTTATGTTTTGACTACGACTGGACCCTATGAGTCGTACTGTCTCACTACGGGTCTTGGTATACGAGTCACAAGGTCAAAAGTGTGTGTTCCTGGTGACACTGTCTTGGTAACGACTTATGGAAACAAGTCGTAATGAGTCATCACAAAACCTGTAATAACTGACAACTATTTTCTAGCTTTTTAATGAGGGTATTTTACATATTTTCCTCTTATCCAATAATAACCCATGACTGATAAACATACTTGGGGCCCTATTTTCATCGATAACACACTCCATCCATTCTTTCTTTTCTCTCAAGTCTGTCAAGAATCCATCTTAGGGTTTCTAAGAATTGGGTCAAGACGAGCTTCAAGGGTTGAATTCTCTCCATAATCTTGGGTATTTTAGGCATGTTTCTCTTCCCTAATTGTAAATTTGTCAAAAACATAAGTTTTAAAGTGTTGTTCATATGATATTGATGTTGGTTTTGAAACATGGGTTGAGGGTTTTGGATAACTATTATTTATGTGATGTTTCATGTTTGCCCTTGTATGAGTTACGTTTGAATGGTGGTTTAAAAATCAATTTGATGCATGGGTATGATGAATAAATTAGGGTATTGTGATTTCCCCTAGCTAGTGACTTTTGAAGTGGTAAAGACCTCATCCCCATATTGTGAAAATGGTTTTGAATATGAAAGTATGCATGTTGAGCTACTCTTGAACTATTGCATAGTGTGAAAAGTCAATGAAGCATGATGATTTTGAAATCAAACCATATTGAGTTATGTGATTCCCTAATCTAATGTATAATTAAACCAAAGAGGCTATGAATTTCCCCAAATAATGAAATTATTTTGCATGTTGATATTACCTTGCAAGTATAGTTGGTATGATGATACAAACAATGTATACCTAAATATGTATCATGGTTCAAGGAATGGGAATGTGAGATGATTTTTTTAATTGGGCTTTAATGAGGGTTGTGTAGCTGAGTCGTGAAAGTGGAGGTCCTAAGGGATCTCTTCTGGAAATTGCGGTTTCTGATGGAGAGGTCTAAATGATCGGGTGGATCGAGTCTCCCTTATTATTATCAAATGATATGGTGGTTTGAGTACCCCACATTATATAACATGATTTGGTTCTTAAGTCAGCTTGATATGCCTGGAGGTTCGAGTCCCCTGTCGTGCATATGTATACCCTCTAGTTCGTGTGGCCATATGCACTGGGGCCTTACCAACTGGGGTAGAGCTGGACCCATATAGCCTGTGGGGACCATTTTATGTTATGACGGTTGAGCTACACAAACTAGGATAAAGTTTTTAAGGTTCATGCTAAGCCTTGTTCCCTACCTCGGCACTTGATATATATATATATATATATGTATGTATTTGCATATAATTATGTATATTGAATTTTAGACTAGTTGTTATTCATAACATTATTTATCCCCTATCCCTGAGTTTTATGCTAGCGTTCCAATCGCTAACCATATTCAAATGCTGTATCCCCATATGATGCAGGTACTGGAGATACCTCTACTTTTCCTGTGTAGAGTTATGTGGATTGGTTTGGCAAGTCGGTTCATTGTGGTAAAGTGGTGAGCTTTCATTCTCTAGAAGACTTAGACATTTCATCAGTTCCTTTCATAGATTAGAATTAAGAGTTTACATTATCATTAACATTATCATTTTCATTGTCATCTATCGGAGTTGGGTCATGTCCCGACCAAGACTAGTGTTGGTTTTTCTTTGCATAGAGGCTTTGTTGATTTACTGTGAAATAGGGTGATGTGGTTCAATTGTTTTTGCTAGTCACTGGTTATCAGTAATAGATATATCTTTTATTCCTTAAGCTAATCTTATGCTATTTTTTATGTGTTTGTAACTCATTAGACGTTAGGGATATTGTGTTGTTTGGATAGACGTAGGGGGTCAAATCCCATTCACGGTGGACTTGAGATACCTATCAGAGCCAGGCCCTAGTTTGAGTTATGACACCCCAGGGTACTTGTAGAGGTTCTCAGGCAGGTAGGATAGGAGGTCGATAAGGAGCCCAGCCAGGTAGCAGGAATTGTCAGTTGTATGCAACACCTGCTAGACCAGAGGTTGAGCTTTCAAATGCTTTTATTACAGGTATGATTTTGGTATGACGCAAGTCAGCTTTTGATTTGTTTGATCTGGGATCTACTTATTCTTATGTGTCTTTTTATTATGTTCCACAGTTAGAGTTATCTTGGGATTCATCATCTATGCCACTACGTGTATCTTCTCCCATGGCTGATTCTTTAATAGTGGATCGGGTTTTCAGATCATGTGTTTTGATTATTCTAGGGTTTGATGCTCATGCTGATCTTATTATATTAGACATGGTGGATTTTGATATAATTCTGGGCATGGAATGGTTATCCCACTATTATGTGGTCCTGGATTGTTTTGCCCAGACCGTTACCTTAGCCATGCCCGGCATAACCCCAATTGTGAGGTAAAGAGCTGTTAGTCGTGAATTGCTGGGTATTATTTCTTATACGTGTGTCAGGAGGCTTATTTTGAGGGATTTCAAGTCTTATCTTGCCTATATTTACGAGGTTAGTATGGAGAATCCGTCGTCTGACTCTATTCCTGTAATTTGTGAGTTTCCTACTATAGATCTACTTGGACTTTATCTTGAGTCTAGTATTAAGTTTTTTATCGATCTTGAGCCGTGATACAAACCAAACAAGGAATGCACAAAAAACAACACAAAACAATTCACAAACTCGAAGAATCCGAGAACCAAAGGAAACCAACTCTCGACTTCAACAACAACACAAAAATACGAGGTGAACAAGGCGTATTTTACACCAAACAGCCACCACAAACAAGATTAACAATAGAAAGATGAACAATAACAACTCATCGTTTACAATAACAAGAAAACAAACAACTAAAAGATTACAAGAATAAAAAGGATAGATAGCGTGACATAGATTACTATAAGTTCTAAGAACTAAGGTGTGTATCAAACACCAAAACCCTTAAATACAAGTAATAACAACACCTACACTTTTACGTGGGCACAATAGGGACGTCAATCTCCCCAAGCACCTATGTTTCCAAGACTTGA
Source organism: Capsicum annuum (assembly GCF_002878395.1). Taxonomy (NCBI): domain Eukaryota; kingdom Viridiplantae; phylum Streptophyta; class Magnoliopsida; order Solanales; family Solanaceae; genus Capsicum; species Capsicum annuum. The sequence continues at coordinate 80,759,665 of NC_061119.1, read as the reverse complement.
ACACAACACAAGTGAATCCACACTTGTAATTGCCCTAGTTCGGCCAAAGGGCCTTTCTCACAAGAGAGAAATGTTTCAAAGTATTATCTCACTTACAATATCATCTCAAAAGTAACTAATAAAACCCTAAAATGTTCTATATATAGTAGGTTACAAAGATTTCATGAAATGTCCAAAAAGCCTCCTTAGTCAAATGCTTTATCTAGGTGCCTTTAGAGTGTAGGGTTTGGACGGTTTTGGATCCTATTTAGGTCTTCCTTTCCACTTCTCTTGTACACTCCAAGTCTTGAGTTCAATACATCTTACATACATCTATCTTCATGGCCGTTCCCGTATCATCCTCCCCTTCTTGAAAAGGATTCGACCTTGAATCTATACCTTGAAAATCAAAGGGAAGACAAACAGGCACACATCTTCATGGCATGAGGGTAAGGGTTAGCAAAATAAACACATCAACATGCCAAGGCAGTACATACTTGAAATATGACCAAAAGTCCTTCGTGTTACACATTATAAAGCCATTTACAAATGCAAAAAGGAATTGGTTATGATAGACGTCAAGAAACAAGGAACAAAACTAAGAGTAATCCCTCCCCACCCTAAGATGGTACCGGGATCAAATAGTTGGAGCAGCCAAGGACACAAGTTGAGGATATTCTTTCCTTCCACTATAATGTCATTCTCACAATCACACAAGGCATTTATCTTTAAGAGAGGACTGTATTTCAAAGTGAAAGAGTTACGTCCAAAAGTCCATCCTCAAGAAGACATATACCATGATTCTTGACACTTCTATTCACATGATCTCTAGAAACAAAGCTAATAGTAAAGCTTTCATTACACACTTATTCAAATATTCATGCACTTTTACACTAGGCAAAACCGCCACTAGACTCATTTGGCTAATACTAGCCACATCACAACATTCTATGTCTATAGGAGTGTAAGAGATAGCGTTGCTACCTTATAGCTTACATGAGCTATGGTCTTCACCTCGGTTTGGGTATTAGCAACCCACTTCTCCCTTTGGGAAGCTCTTATCACAAGGTTATTGAATAATAGGTTTTGGATTTGGTGGGAAAAGTTTGGGTATCAATTGGCGTATCTTTTCAATGTGCTATTTGATATCTTCACAATTGTCATTGAAGCTATCACAATGGTCACTGAGGTAATCAAATGTGGTATTGAAATTATTGATAGCCATGGTACCTAAAGAAAAAGATAACAAAAAACACAAAACAAACTAATTAGCTCAAAATAGCCTCACCACACTCTCACTCTTCGATTACCTCACTCGTAGCTCTCCAAGTGTTGTAAGCCAGCTAAGGAACCCATGAGGAGTCGAGGGTTGAGTTTACTCTTGTCCAGAATAGATTTTTGTTTGAAACTCAAATGAAATATTGTAGGACTTGAGTTAAGAACTAGAAATGAATTCAAATTGATAAAAGTAGATAACAAATACTGACACAAACAAACAAACTTTACACTAGCTTGCAATCTAGTAGGAGATTACTAGTTTGTCAATTAGTAGTAGAGTCAATTAACAGAATAAAGGAAAAATCAATAAGAAGCTAAGAAATCAAAATTTGAGCTTAAAAAAATATGACGTGCGAATAATAACAAGGTGATATGGCAGTCTACTATTGGTTCAGTTTTGATCAGTTTTTAATTTTAAAATTTTCAAGTCTTGACCAATTTGCAATTTTGAATTGGTGGGATTTGTTTAAAGGGGGAAAATGTGAGCTCTTTTTCAATTCAAATTTCAAGATTTGACTTTATTGTACTTTATCCTCAAAACATGGGCCCTTAATTCATGGAAAAGTTGTTGAGAAGTGATTGAAAGGTCTTTGGTGGTTGTGAAGTCTTTCAGGACAAACAAGTCTTACACCTTTTCTCCTTTAACTTTTGAATCTAATGCTCTCTTTATGTTTAACAATTTGTGAAGGAGGTGAAGAATATCAAGAACTACAACAACATTCCACCAAGAACAACAAAAACATCAACCAACGTCTAACTCAAATCCATAAAAATGTCACCACATGGCCAAGAACAACCACATGAACACATGACCATACCTTGTTCACAACAACAACATCAATCCATTTAAGCTCAAATCTAGATCTAGAATCAAAGTATTAGTGAAGAACAAAACTAACACTAGAAACAACAAAACAAACAAAAATAACTCCTAGACCTAGACTCAACTTTCGGCCATAGAGACAACAACAACAAGTTCAACTTCTCATCCAAGAACAAACACAAGAATACATCTTTCTTTTTTTTATTTTCTTTTTCAACTACCAAGAACAAGATTAATTTTATTAGAACAAAATCAACCATAATCTCTGATACCAAATGATACAAACCAAACAAGGAATGCACCAAAAACAACACAAAATAGTTCACAAACTTGAAGAATTCGAGAACCAAAGGAGACCAACTCTCGGCTTCAACAACAACACAATAATATGAGATGAACCTGGTGTATTTCACACCAAAACAACCACCATAAACTAGATTAACAACAACAAGATGAAGAATAAGATGAACAATAACTACAACTCACGGTTTACAATTACAAGAATACAAACAACTACAAGATTACAAGAATAAAAAGGATAGATAGTGTGACATAGATTACTACTAGTTCTAAGAACTAAGGTGCGTATCAAATACCAAAACCCTTAAAGACTAGTAACAACAACACCTACACTCTTACTTAGACACAAGAGGGACATCAATCTCCCTAAGAACTTATGTTTCCAAGCCTTGAACACTAAACAAGTAAATCCATACTTGTAATTGCCCTAGTTTTGGCCAAAGGGCCTTTCTCACATGAGAGAAATATTTTAAAGTATTATCTTACTTTCAATATCATTATAAAACTAACTAATAAAACTCTAAAATTTTCTATATACAGTAGGTTAGGTGAAATATCCAAAAAGCCCCCTTAGTCAAATACTTCATTTAGGCGCCCTTGAAGTGTAGGGTTTAGATGGTTTCGGAGCCTATTTTGGTCCTCTTTTTACTTTTATTGTTCACTCCAAGTCTCTAGTTCAATATATCTTACATATGTCTATCTTCGTGGTCGTGCCCGTATCATCAGCCGAACACCCAAACTATTTTCATGAAATCTTACCATAAGGCTCTGACCGAGCATAAGGAGCTAAATTCTCAACTTTAGGATCTTCTTAGTAAGGTTTTTATTAGACCGAGTGTGTTTTCTTAAGAAGCTTCTGTGTTATTTGTGAAGAAAAAAGATGGCTCTATGCATATATGTATTGATTATAAATAGCTTAATAAGGTGATGGCGAATAACCGTTATCCTATGTCTTGCATTAATGACTTTTTTTACCAGCTTCAAGGAACACCAGTGTTCTCAAAGATTGATTTGAGGTCCAGTTACCAATTATTGAGGATTTGGGCTAATGATATTTCGAAGCTAGCCTTTAGGATCCATTATGGTAATTATGAGTTCTTAGTGATGTCTTTTGGGTTAACTAACAACCCAACCACATTTATGGATTTGATGAAATAAGGGTTCAGACCTTTTTTTGATTCCTTTATGATTGTGTTCATCGATGACATCCTTATATATTCGAGGAGTAGAGAGCAGCATGCACATCAATTGAGGATTGTGCTCCAAACTTTAAGAGATCATTTTTTTTGCCAAATTCTCTAAGTGTGAGTTTTTGCTTGAGTCGGTGACATTCTTTGGGTAGGTGGTGTCTAAGAATAGGATTATGGTAGACCCAATAAAGATTGAGACTATTTATGACTGGGCCAGATCTATATCTCCGACCGAGGTTCGTAGCTTCATTGGCTTGGCCAGTTACTATAGATGCTTCATTAAGAGTTTCCCTACTATTGTAATGTTGATGACCAAATTGACTCAAAAGAAGGTTTTTTATGTTTCGAAGAGAGTGAGTCGATGTTTGAAAAGCTCAAGGGATTTCTTACTTCAACTACTATTTTAACTCTTCCTATATAGGGTAAGGGATTCACTGTGTATTATGATACTTCTATTTTGGTTAGGTTGTGTATTGATGTAACAGGGTCATGTTGTTGCTTATGATTTTGGGCAGCTAAAGGTTCACGAATACAACTACCCCACTCATGATTTAGAGTTAGCAATGGTAGTTTTCATGCTTAAGATTTAAAGGCATTATCTTTTTGGTGTGCATTGTGAGTTCTTTATGGATAATCCTATAGTTCAACATCTTATGACCCAGAGAGATCTTAATTCTAGGCAACATAGATAGATATAGTTGCTTGAGGATTATGATATTTCTATCTTGTATCATTGGGGTAAGACAAATGTGTTAGCAGACACCTTGAGCAAGAAGGCAATAAATATGGGTAGCTTGGCTTGTATTTTGGTTTCTCAGAGTCCGTTGGAATATGACATTCAGTCCTTAGAAAACTTGATGGTACAACTTAATATTTCAGACCCTAAGAGTATTCTTGCTAATGTTGAGGCAAGGTCCTCATTATTTGAGAAGATTTAGGATCGTCAGTTTGAGGATAAAATACTTTATGTCATTCATGATTAGGTGTTGAGTGGCAAGTCCAAAAGGGCTACCATAGATTCAGAGGGTATTTTAAGGTTTAATAGTTGTATTTTTGTTTTGAGGGTTGATGAATTGATTCAGTCAATCTTGCATAAGATTCACAACTCTAGATATTCTATTCATCCAGGTACAATAAAGATGTATAGAGACTTGAGACAACATTATTAGTGAAGTGGCATAAAGATAGATGTGGCAGACTTTGTAACTCGTTGCCTATGTTGTCAGCAAGTGAAGGCCAAGCATTAGAGACCTAGTATATTAATTCAGAGATAGCCCATTCCTAAATGGAAGTGGGAATTAATTACCAGGGACTGTGATAATAGTTTGCTTTGTACCTCCCATGGTTTTGATAGTATTTGGGTAATTATGGATTGTTTGAACAAGTCGGCATGTTTCATACCTATTTAGATTTCCTTCAATGCAAAGAGGTTGGCTCGCATATATGTTAGTGATATATTCTATTTGTATAGTGTGCTATATAAATCATTTTAAGCTAGAGTTTTGTGTTCACTTCTTGATTTTAGAAAGCTTTTAGAAAGAGTTGGGCACTCAAGTGGATCTTAGTATAACCTTTCATCCCCAGACCGATATATAGTCAAAATAGATTATTCATGTTCTCAAGATATGCTCCGAGCATGTGTTATAGACTTTGGAGCTTAGTGGGAGTAACACTTAACCTTGGAAGAGTTCGTAAATAATAATTACCATTCGAATTTTTAGATTGGGCCTTTTGAGACTTTATATGGAAGGAGATGTCATTCTATAATTGGATGGTTTGAGACTTCTTAGATTAGGTCCCATTGTACTGACTTGCTTTAGGAGTCATTGGATAGAGTCAGTGCGATTCAGAATATGTTGATAGTAGCACAGAGTAGGTAGAAGGCTTACATAGATCATAGACTTTATGCCTTGAGATTTAGAGTGGGTGAACAAGTGTTTCTCCATGTATCTCCCATGAAGGGTGTGATAGATTTCAGGAGGAAAAACTAGCTCAGTACTAGATATACTGGACCCTTTGTGATACTTCGCACAATTGGTAAGGTGGCTTAAGAGTTAGCCTTACCCTTAGATTTTGCTGCTGTCCATCTAGTTTTCCATGTCTCTATATTGTGATGGTATATTTCTGACCTATCTTATGTTCTTAGATGGACTCCATTCGGTTGAATAAGCATTTGACCTTCGTAGAAGAGTCTGTCTCATTTAGGCTAATGATGTTAGGCGGTTGCATACTAGAGAGATTATAGTAGTTAAAGTTTAGTCGAGGCACTGCCTAGTAGAGGAGGTTACTTGGAAGATCGAGAATAAGATGCGGACCTAGTATCCTCACCTATTTGAGGCTTCAGGTATATCCTAATCCTTTACTTTTGGGGACAAAAGTTCTTTTAGGAATGGATATTGTAATGACCCTCTAGGTCATTTTTTATATTTTTGCTTATTTTTGCTATTTAGAAATTTTCTGTAGCTACCCCAAGTCATTTATAATTTGTTGTAACTGATAGTTCAATTACCAGATAACTCATTTGTTTTTTAGAGACAATCCCTATTTTGAAGCCTTCGTTGGTTCAAATTGGCTATTGGGAAAAAACTTCAGTCAAACGAGCTTGTATGCTAATTTAAACTATTGCAATAGCTCTAAAATGTCAATTTAAGGTTAGGTGGACACTTGGTTCGGGTCTCTAGGCTCCTAAACTCATTTTGGGCTATTGGTTGGAAGTTAAGAAAAATGGCAAGTACGTGTAGGGCCTACTTTACACTAAAACAGCGTAGGATGGAAATTTTGACTATGCCATTGAATCTAAAACATCAAATTTTATAGGTTATCATAGTTCATTTGCATATATAAGATCCCATATGAATCCCCAGAGGTTGGTGGAGACTTGGAAAATTCTAAGTCTTAGCTGGTGCTGCTGCATCACCTAATCGATGCCTTTGATTGCTTAAAAGATCTGCCAAACCCTAGCAAGTATCACTTAAGCGATAATATGTGTCAGTTAAGCAAATTACTTTCTAATGGCCGGCTATTGCCTAAGTGAGTGTCATGTTGTATATGCGACAATGACTCAACCAGCTCGATATCGCATAAGCAATTATGTGATCACAAAAGCAATTTGTGTTCCAGAGCACAAGTATTGCGTAAATGACCCGAGGTTCGCTAAACCGATACCCAAGTACCTGGGAAGGGCATAAATACATACTTAGCCTGATTTTTCATCATTTTCATCCATTCTCTAGAATCCTAAACCCTAAAAATTGGAAGTTCTTAGGAGAATCTATTATGGGTGATTGTGGATCTTTAACATCATTAATTTATGTGATTTCCCATCAAATTTTTGGTATTTTCATGGTGGGTTTTTCCATTCTTATGTAAGATCCCTAAAAGCTTTGTAAGTTGATTTTAGCACATTATGGCTCGGAATTCACCTATTTTGAGGGTAAATATTCCTTAAGCTTAGAGGGATGCTGAGTTGGTTTTGAAAATGTGATTTTTGTAAATGAGCCCATATGATATTTTTACGTAATTTTGGACCCAAAGCACAAAAGTTCTTTATGGGTATCATTGTTCTTATTTTGATGTATATATTGTGATTTTGATTGCATGACATCTTTCAAAAGCTTCTCAGAAGGGGAAATAAGTTATTTAGTGGGTTTTTGAGTTTTTCTTCGGTGCCTAGGTAGGCTAGGTTTATCTTCTTCATAAATTCATCTATTTCGTAGTATAATTATGATAGTATGCTAGATATAGGGTAGGATTTAGGAATTGAAAGTATAAATGAAAATAATGGAATAGTTGGACCGTTTAGGCTACCTTGAAATCATAAACTTGGAGTAATTAGCGTAGTTATTATTTGCTTAGGTGAATTAGGTTTTATGATTCATGTTTAGAACAAAAATGCCTTAATTACTCGAGCTAGATGAAGTTGTCTTAGTTATTCATGTTAGGGTGGAATTTTCCTTATTTTCTTAAGTTAAGGAAAGATTGCATTAGTTGTTCATGTTTGGGAAGGATTACTATCTTAGGGATATTTATGGATTACTTGACATCTAGAAATGAACTTACATACTTAGCCTAGTACAGGGTAGAAGTTGCCTAAATATTGATTTTGGGGATTATAGTGGGCCCCTCTGGCCTACCTTAAGCCAAGATTTATGGTAGCCTTGTTGGCTCATTTACGTATGATACACTTATATTATTGGTTGTTTTGATACTTGAGGAGGTTAAATACATTTATTGAGTATGTTAGTTGGATATGGAAGGATTGATACTAATTGTAGGTATCACTAATGATATTGCTCATATGCATGTTTAAGGATATAATTTATAAGTATGTATATGATATGAAATATAGATATGAGATGGCTTATAGATAGGATATGGCTTATATATATGATATGGCTCATGGATGTGATATGGATTATAGATATGATATGGCTTATAAATGTTATATAGCTTATATACATGATATGGCTTTTGGATTTTATATGACTTATAGATATGATATTGCTTATAGATACGATATGGCTTATATACTTGATACTGCATATATACATGATATGGATTATATTTATTATATGGCTTATAGATATGATATGGCTTATAGATATGATATGACTTATATATTTAATATGGTTTATAGATATGACTGATGGCTCATAGATATGATGTGGCTTGTAGATATGACTGATGGCTCATAGACATGATGTGGCTTATAGATATGATTTATGGCTCATAGGTTTGATTGGTGTCTTATAGATATGTTTATTGAAGTAACTTATGAATATGACCATTTTGACATAGCTTCTGGGCTTGGTTATTGGCATGACTTAATAGTTGCTGGATTGGTGTAGTCTATTGGGTTATTTTATCTATATGGATTGGTGATATGGTTTATAAATATGGTTTATAAATATGAGTGTAAGTCCGTGTTTCCATTGCCTGAAGTAAACTCTGGGACTAAATCATCATTAAAGAGTAAAAGGGCCAGAATCTCACTTGACCGAAGTAAATAGTAGTAGTAAAACCATGGATCAAAATCTATCTCTATCAAATTTCTAAAATTTAATTTTCAGTCTCATAAGCTCATAAATTATTCATTCGAGTGGTATGGTTCCCATTGTGAAAGAATTCATTTTAAAATGATAACTGCAAATAAATATATTTTTAGGAAAACCATAGTAAAATCATGTTTTTAGTTGAAATCGTACCATTAAGTGAGCATGAATGTATCGGATCTATGCAATGCCATCTACATCACCCAAACAATACAATTATAAGCATATAAAAGTCCATAGACTATGACAACATCCTTTACAAGGATAACATGCACACTTGAAGTCCAACTATTATCATCATCATGATGGCCTTGGTCCAAATAATTTATAACCAGAATAACTATATCATATTTTGAGAAATAATCCACCAAGTAAAGTATCAAACCTTATACTAAAGGTTTATTAGCCTCAACTATGTCTAACATGCTAGGAACATAGGGTAATAGGACTCTAGAAGCATAACAAGTATTTCATATTAAGAGTTTATTCGCCCTTCTAGCCCCCGAGCTAATAAATTAGGCTAAGTCACAATGTTTTACCCAGTATCACATCCTAAAAAACCTTCCTAATATGCAATATATATAATACACTATCTCATGAAAAAAGGTAGGGAGAATCCTACCTCGATGCCAAACCACGAGTCCTTGAATCATCCATAAATTGTCCTTCTTTTTCTCCACTATATTGACTACCATACTATCAAAATATTAATCTACACGTTGTTAGGAGTAAAATGAGACACATATGGCTAAATAAGGGTCGGTGATGTTGGGTGTATTTGTGCACTCTAGTGTGGGTATCCTAGCTTAATAAGAGCTGTTATAAGGAGAATTCATATGCTTTACTATTAATAATGATATAAATGCATATCTAAGTGTTCAGGTATGTTCTTACAATGTTAAAAGATGTTTCACATGAGTTTGGGTTCAAATTTAGCATTTAAAGTCTAGACGAGAAAACTAGTGTTCTAGATTGTGTTACTAATTCATCGTCTTGAATGTTGTGTTGTTTTGATCTTTAATATTGTGTGTGTAATGTTATAGGTATCTTGGTGATTTGATTATGGTGATACATGAAGGAATTACAAGCCTTAAATCAAGTGGAAACATCATACAAAGATTTAGAATGGACCAACGGAAGCACAAGACACAATATGAAGAGAAGAGGATGCCTAGGAGTTCACCGCGATATGGGTGCTTCATGGTGCCAATAGTGATGAAGATGGTGGTGCATTGCGGTAAAGAACCCATAGGAAATTTTAAAATTCTATTAGTTCAATGTGATTATGCTGCATCACGGCCTTATAGCGAAGAACACATAGAGGCAACGCGATGAAGCTCAAAAGCTGGGAAATATGTGCCCAACTATAAAAGGACAACATTAAATCCTGTTCCAACATGACTTATGTTAGTCTACTATAAATAAAACATATTAAAACATGTTTTGGACATACTTGGACAACTTGGATAATAAAGGAGGTTGCTGCAACTTTATTTTTAGGTTTTTCATTCTTTAATTTAGCTTTTTTATGGTTTTGATCCTTCATACAATTATTTGGATGATGATTATGGCTATTAGCGGCGAAAAACTCCCGTTACAAGGTTAAAGCCAAGAACATAAAGGCTATTGTTTTGAATTGATTTCATTTAATTAGCTTATTATATTTGGCTGGTTTTTTATCCTTGTTTTAATTATTTTAAGGATTAATCACCCTTAGAATACATATATAGTTAACCTTGTGATCTCCAGAGAGGGAATAGGGAGATAGAACATGAGGATGAACAAAGCAGGGTTCTTATTCTTTTATGAAATAAGGAATTTGAATTAGTGTAGGAAAAGAATTTACCTAGAAGCCTTGCTTGATTCACATGTAGGATGATATCTTTAAGAACTTAACTAGATTATTACATCCCCACTCAACGATCTAGTTGTAATATTCAAGTTAGGTAAATGGTTAGAGGTCAGTATACCGTGATCATGCCATTAACCCTACGAATCAACAACCAAGATAAGCAAGTTAACGAATAAAGTTCAGTAACATAGTATGATTGTTTGAAGTGCTTTAACCGTGGGCTTTCTCCTATTGATAATCTCAAGTCTTTACTTTCCACATTGTTTATTTACTTTAGTTTACAAATATTCAAACTCTCATTCGGTTACTCTTGCACTAAATTGATCTAAAATGTGAACTGAAATCAAATAGTTTTGAGAACAAGTCCTTGTGGGATCGATATTCGGCTTTCTTAAAGGCCACTATATTACTTGGTAGACCATGTACACCTGAGTCTGCGCTTGGGAACTATTATGTTTTTTGCACCGTTGCTGGGGACTTGTAATTTGGTAGCCATTTTATTTTTATTTTTTCTTTTTGGATTAATTTGGTGTTTTGTTCTTGGTCTTGGTTTTGTATATGTAGGAAACAGGTTGTCAAAGTAGTAAGATGGAAATGGCTTGGGAGTTGGTATAACCAAGCCACAAACCTAAGCAACTTTTCCATCAACGAAAGAGAGAAGTAATCCTTCTCCCCTGTATTCCATAAATTAAAGAATATCAAGATAATCCTGCTCTTATGGTTGATGAACAAGTAGCCCGTAGGATAGTTAGAGAAGTGGAAATCCTACTTCCAATAAATTTGACCTCCCCATTTTAGAAACCAGCAGCCGGAGGTAATTTTGGAGCTCAAACAGAATATGGTGCAGCTTCAGATTAGCAGTGGATAGTTTACCAGGATTTCCCATGAAGATTCACAAGTTTTCTTGCGGAACTTTCTAGAAATTAGTGACACATTCATCCCTATGGGTGTGAATGCTACTTATGTGAGGCTGACACTATTCCCCTTTTAATTGTTGGGGGAAACAAAAAAGTGGTTGAATACTAATCTGGTAAATTCAATCACATCATAGGACGACTTATCTCAAAGATTCCTCATCATATTTTTCTCATCTGACAAGACTACGGGACTTTGCAGTGAGATTGTGTGCTTCAAACAAAAGCCAGACAAAAATTTATATCATGCTTGGGAGTATTTCAAGGATCTACCATGGATTGTCCGCACCATCAACAGTCCAATGAGGTATTAGCTCATACTTTTGTTGAGGCACTTGACTATAACACAAAGATTTTGTTAGATTCAGTGCGCAGGTGGTCAAGCTATGGAGATGACGTATGATAAGCTGTATACTTTATTGAACTGAATTACACAAGGTAATCCTAAGTGGCATTTAGACTCAAGGAGTGGTACTAAAAAGGTTGTAGGTGTTTTGGAAGTGGATCAGTTTACTGTAATATCTGCTCAAATTACTGCATTACAAAATCAATTAACTACGTAGCTCAACAACATGAAATTAAGTGCCTCACAGCCTGCAGCTGCAGTTAATACAATCCAACAAACTATAGGTTGGTGTAAAGTTTGTGGTAATAATAGCCATTTAGCTGCTATGTGTGCTGCCAATCCTGAGTCTGTGATGTATATGGAAAATGCTCAAAGAAAGAAGTATGGGCACACCTACAACATAAAATGGCAGAATCAACCATTGAATATGCCGTAGAACGCCCAACAACAACAAATTCAGCAACCTGTCAAGGAAATAAGTCAACTAGCAACTTGGAATAGATAATGAAATAGAATCTAACTAATCAAACACCATTGGCTGCAGATGTAAAGAACCATCAAGCGGCCACGAGAAGCTTAGATTTAAAGTTGGGTCAGTTACAGTAGACACTAAATACAAGACCTCAAGATGGTTTTCTAGGAGATACAAAAAATCCAAAAAAGTAATGGCAATCACTTTGAGAAGTAGTAAAGATCTTAATGAAGAACCTCCAAAGGGAACTAAGGAGGTAGATGTTGATATGGTGACTAAACAGTTAAATAATAGAGTTGTTGAAAAGTCGAGGAAGTCTAAGTACTCATAACAAAAAGTTACTGAAGAAGTGAAGAAGATCCCAAAACTACATTTACTACAAAATAATATAAAGGCAAATGAGTATGCGTGCTTTAAGAAGTTCATTGACACGTTCAGAGAGCTACATATTAATCTTCATCTTTTAGATATTTTTTAGAGAACGCCCAAGTACGCTAAGTACTTGAGAGATATGGTTGCTAATAAAGTTAAGATATAGGATGTGGATGAGGTAATACTCATTGAGAAGTGTAGCCTGGAGGTGACTCAAAAGATGTCAAAAAATCTTAAGGACCTTAGAAAATTCACTCTCCCCATTAAGATTGGCAAAATGAGGTTTTTTAGACACTTAGTGATTTAGGGGAAAGTATCAACTTGATTCCCCTATCTTTTTTCAACACATTGGGTATAGGGAAGCCTAGACCTAGCTCTGTACTACTGCAGCTGGCAAACTGAACCATAGCCCAACCTGAAGGAGTAATAGAGTATGTCCTCATGAAGGTTAGTAAATTTATTATTACTGCTGATTTTGTTGTTCTAGATTTTAAGGCAGACTAATAGGTACCAATCATCTTGGGGCATCCATTTTTAGCGACGGGAGGAGCTTTGATTGATGTGAGAGAAGGTATGCTCATAATAAGGTTGGAAGATGAAGAGACAATTTTTAAAGGTTACAAAGCGCTTAAAACACTCTCCCACTATGAGGACTTGTGCATGATTACTGTGATCAAAAGGGATAAGTGTAGCGTGGTGAAATCTACTCCACAAAAGACATATTCAGACACCCTCATTGAGCACACTAAGCCATACCTATCTAAGCCTGACATGATGCAGATTGATGAGCCTGAAAAGGCTATAGTTGAAAAAGCTGTTATCCTTTAGAATTCACATTCAAAAGGTCAAAAATGAATAAGAATATGTCCTCCAAGTATGTGGAAAAGGACGAAGGAATTTGGCTAAGTCGTTAGTTGGGTCATACCGTGACACTAAATCAGGTGCTTCTCAGGATGCAACCCAAGTTAAGTAGGAATGTCTTATTTTTCAATTTTTTGTTTTTGTTATTTCACATATTTTTTGTTTGTGTTGAGTCACAGGTTGATGGGAATTTTGAGTACTGGAAAACCTGAGCTAAGAAGCATGGCAAAGACTGAGTATGAGGTCCCCAGAACATCTTGATGTTTAAAGATGCTACTAGCTAGGACTAGAGGCCTCAGGGAGTATTTCTATCTTTACTTTTAAGTATACTTTAGGGAAGAAGAAGATTTTTAAGTAGGGAGTGGGGAAATTCTCATTTTTAGGGTTAATTTAAAATTTTTGTGTTAGGAATAAGTGAGATATTCTTGTTGGTTTTATATGTGACTGAATGATGCAAGTGTTTCAGTTATTAAAAGCATGTTGATTGAGTGAATTACTACTTTTAAGACTCCTAGGCTCATGATAATGACTCTTGTACTTGTTGGCTTAAAGTTGAATTTATGCTATTGTTTGGTTAAAAGTCTATGATGATCCTACTTGAAGTTGAGCAAGTGCCATGTGCGATGTGAGGTATTTGTATATTCCTTGTTTCATATAAGGTCTAGAACTTTTCCTGGTGTGTGTGCAAAGCAAAATAAAGAGTGTGGGTTTAGGATATGATATAGGCATTTCATTGACAACCTTGATTTATACCTTTTTTTTGACATACCCTTGTGCCTAATCCTAGTAAGCCCCATTGAGCCTTTAGCTTTTTTTTTTTGGAAACCTTATAAGTAGCCTAATACCTTATTTGATTGACCTTAATTTGATCCAAAGCTCCTAAGATCTTAAGTGTAAATTTAGTGAGTTAATGAGTGTGAAATTGAAGAAGAAAAAGTTGAAATCGAAGCCCCAAAGTGATAGTTATTGGTATTTAAAAGAATTGCTATGTGTTGTGGTGGGGAGTTGAATAATGAAAAGAATAAAAAATTGTTCAAAATGAATGAGTTTTGCATAGAATACTCCCACCATAGTATATGTAAATAATCTTAATAAGATGGCGTAAAAATAAAAGAATGGGGGAGACAAAAATTGTGTGATTTGGCTGTTAGAGTTGAATTGAATGTATAAAGTGATGTATTAAAGCATTTAGGGAAGATAGTCACTATTCAGCCAAAATAGTTCTTACCCATCCCTTAGCCTACATTACAACGTTTAAAGACCTATTTAATCCTAAACTTTGCATTCTAATATTAGTAGAGTGCTACACTAAGGGAAAGCCTATGGTTCATTATATGTAACTGGTGAATTCCTTTTGAGAGTGAGCATAAGTTGGTTCCTGTACCCATTGTGTTATAAATTGTATTTATATGAGTGATTATGGGTAACTCTCTTTTTGTTAAGGAACATATTTGATGAATATGGGTGATTTGTAATGATGTATTGAATTGAGCAATTAGCATGAGTTTGCCAACTTGGTGAGTCAATTCTTCAGGCTAGGATGTTTTGGAGTAGTGTTCTTGAACTTTCAATGGTGTACATATCATGCTTAGTATAGAAACTAGCATTTTTTATAGTAGTTGTAGTACTAGATTAAATGTCTTGCTTGTAATAGAAGTGTAGAGTCTCCACAGCTTATGATGTTCATAGTTAAGAGTTTTTCAAGGAAGAATAAGGCTTTAATTGTGGAGTGGTGATATTGGGTGTATTTGTGCACTCTAGTGTGCTTATCTTAGCTTTATAAGACTTTTTATGAGGTTAATTCATATGACTTACGTGTTAATAATGATATAAATATGCATCTAAGTGTTCAAGCATGTTCTTATAATGTTTAAAGATGTTTAGACACGAGTTTGCATTCAAATTGAGCATTTAAAGTCTAGACGAGAAAACTAGTGTTCTAGCTTGAGTTACTAATTCATCGCTTAAATGTTATATTGTTTGGAGCTTTAATTTGGGGTGGGTAATGTTATCGGTGTCTTGGTGAGTTGATTATGATGATACATGAAGGATTTACAAGCCTCAAATCAAGTGGAAACATCATACAATTTAGAAAAGACCAACGAAAGCACAAGACACAACATTAAGAAAAGAGGATGCCTGGGAGTTCATCACGATAAGGGTGCTTCGTGGTGCCAATAACGATGAGGATGGGGGCACATCGTGGGAAAGAACCCATCGAGAATTTTCAATTTCCAGTAGCTCAACACAATTATGTTACGTTGTGGGATTATAGCGATAAACACATAGACACAATATGATAAAGCTCAAAAGCGAGAAATATGTGCCCAACTATAAAATAATAATATGAAATCCTATTCCTACACGGTATGATTAGTCCACTATAAATATAACGTATTGAAATACGTTTTGGACATCTTTTGGATGGCTTGTACAATAGAGGAGGCTGCTGCACCTTTATTTTTAGGTTTTTCATTCTTTAATTTAGCTTTCTTATGATTTTGATCCTTCATACAATTATTTGGATAATGATTATGGCTATTAGTGGCTAAAACCCCCCTTTCTGGGGTTAAAGCCAAGAACATAAAGACTATTGTTTTGAATTGATTTCATTTAATTAGATTATCATATTTGGTTTCTTGTTTATCCTTGTTTTAATTATTTTGAGGATTGATCACCCTTAGAATACATATATTGCCAACCTTGTGATTTTGGGGGAGGGAATAGGGAGATAGAATATGCGAATGAACAAAGTAGGGCTCTTATTCTTTTATGAAATAAGGAATTGGAATTAGTGTCTAGGACAGGGATGTACCTAGAAGCCTTACTTGATTCACATGTAGGATGATAGCTTTAAGAACTTAACTAGATTATTACATCCCCTCTCAACGATGTAGTTGTAATATTTAAGTTAGGTAAATGGTTAGAGGTCGAGAAACCATGATCAGACAATTAACCCTAGGAATCAACAACCAATATAAGCAAGTTAACATATGAAGTTTAGTAACATAGTATGATTGTTCAAAGTGCTTTAACCCTGTGCTTTCTCGTATTGATTGTCTCAAGTATTTACTTTCTGCATTTCTTACTTTACTTTAGTTTACAAATATTCAAAACTCTTTTTTGGTTACTCTTGCACTAAATTGATCTAAACAGTGAATTGAAATCAAATAGTTGTGAGAACAAGTCCCTATGGGATCGATATTTAGCTTTCTTAAAGGATACTATATTACTTGGTAGACCATGTACACTTGCTTAATCGCTTGGGCGCTGTCAATTGGGTGGGAATTTGGGGCAAGAATAGGACCATGGGGACCACAAAGGAAATTTAAAATTGAATTCATCATTAGGTCCCTCCAAGTACAAGAAATGTGTGCTCAAAGTTGAGCACAAAAGGTGTATAAATCGGAGCCTAAATCAGCCCCCAAAATTTAGGGATTTTAAGACCTAATATTTGAAAATTTTATGATGAAATAGGGTGAAAATAGATGGAAACATTAGTGGGAAATGGCCAAGAAGTGTTAGACTAGTTTACCTTAGCTTCAATGGATAATTTCCCACTTTTCCCTCTCTTTGTACTTTCAAATTTGTGTGGAAATAGTGAAGGATCAGGTGGGGAAAGGGGATTAAAAGTTCGTAGGTGCCACTAAAGCGGACATTTTTGTGCCAAAGAGACCGCCACTAAAGCTGTATCTCGACCACTAAAGTAGTCTGACAGCTTTGCGCGGGTACTACTAATACAGGGTATACTTAAGAGGTCCCCTTAATTCTAAAGAGGGACTAGCCAATTACCAAAGGCCGCTTAAGCAGATCATGGGTCGCTAAAGTGCACGTTGCTAAAGTGACTCCATGAGTGCTTAAGAGATCACATTAGGTATCAAATACCAGAATTTTCTATGTTTAAAACTACACTTCAACTGGGTGCCTTGGATTCGTTTAAAACCCAGTACGTGCAAACAAACTATGATACCATGCAAAATTTGACATTACAGACTCAACGGAACCATCAAAACAATCATCCAAGATCATATAGACTAAATATGTAGCGCATATCTATAGTTCCATTTTTCATATAATCCGTCTAATAGCCTAAAATAAGTATGGAAGCCTCGGGATCCAAACCAGGAATCCCCCTAGCCTAAAATCAAAGTTCTAGAGCTGATGGAATTATCAAAATTCTCATTTGATGTGATCTACTAAGAGTTTTGGATTGATACTAAATCCTAAATAGTGGAAGGTCTAAAATAGTTTGTAACCAAACTGACAATTTTGGAAAGTCATAAATAACCTGTACTCGCTGTGGGAAGGGTCAAAGAACAAAAAATGCATGCAAATCAAGTAAATAGCTTAGAGGGTTATTACACAAATAATGACATAGTTTAGTAAGTTGAATGTGAATCGACCTCGGGCCTAAGTTAATGTAATTTTGCAGGGATAGACTTGGTGTTAGATTTATGGAGGTAGTGGTCACTCTGCAAAATTTTGAGGAGAAAATCCAAAGTCATTGAATTTTTTGGACAATGCACAAAAGGGAAATCTGAATTATGGTAATGCCTATAACCATAATTGGCAGAGCCAACCTAATCACTCATGGGGCATTTGTCAAGCTCAATCCTAGTTATTTCAGTAGTAGCAGTGCGTTCAGAATAATACTTAGGCAAATAATATAGAAGAGATATTAAAAAATATCTTGGCCAACCAAGAACAAATGGTTGGGGATGTTAAAAACTAGCAACTGGCTCAGTAGAATTTAGAGAGATAGTTTGGCTAGTTGCCTTAGACACGAAACATAAAACCTTAAGGGTTTTCATAGAGATATATAGAATCCAAAACAAGTAATGGAAATCACCTTGAAGAGTGGAAGAGACCTCATTGGCAAATCTCCAAAGAAAAATCACATGGTACAAGCAGAGTTAGGTTCATAACAAGTTGATGTCAGTTAAAGAAGTTGAAAATATAGGGAAGTCTAAGTACATAAAAGCAAAGGCAGCTAGGCAAAAATAAGAGAGACCACCACCATCATTCCCTCAGAATATTAAAAAGACTAAAGAAGATGCTTGTTTTATGTTCTTTGACACTTTAAAATTCACATTAACCTTTCTTTGTTAGATGTTTTGTAGGGAATGGCCAAGTATCCTATTTAGTTAAAAGATATGGTGACAAAAAAGATGAATCTTTGTGATATTAAGACAGTAACACTTACTGAGTAGTGCAGTTCTGTGGTGATTATCAAAATACCAAAGAATCTCAAGGGCTGTAGGAGTTTCACCCTCCCCATACAAATTAGTAAAAGTGATGTGGTCCATGTTGTGAGTGATTTTAGGGAAAGCATCAACTTGGTACCCCTATCTATGTGTAACACTATTGGTTTAGGAAAATTAAGGCCATGTTTCATGATACTCCAAATAACAAACAAAACTAGAGTAGTTCCTAAAGGAATCATAGAGGATGTTCTCTTCAAGGTTGATAATTTTATTATTCCTTCTGAGTTTATTATTTTGATTATAATATAGATGATATGGTACCAATTATTCTAGGACGTCTATTCTTAGAAACTAGAGGAGCACTAATAGATGTGATTGAATGATAAAGAGGTGGTCTGTAGAGTGTACAACGTAATCAATACACCCTCATATTACAAAGATTTATGTATGATCGTAGAAAAGAAAGAAGATGAGTGTGGGTTAGAGAAGTGTAAACATCTAATGACCTCTTCAGACTCTCTCATCGTGTTGCCTGAAACAATAATTATGCCTAAAATTGAGAAATATGAAGAGGAGCCTAAAAAGGTAAGTGTAGAAAGAGCTACAAACCTTAAGAATAAGCACTCAAAAGTTTTGAAAATAATAAGATGATATACCCAGAGTAAGACAAAGTGGACAAATAAATAGTTGAGATTTATGAGTCGAGTCATGCTGCGATAATAAATTAGGCTGCTTGGAAGGCGACCCGAGTTAAGGTAGGTATTTTCTTTTTTCGTTTTTCTTTGTATCAGCTTTGTTTTTGTTTTTGTTTGAGTTAATATGTTGAAGGAAAATCTGAGTACCTAATATCTGAGCTAAGGAGCATGGAAAAGACTGAGTGTAGGTCCTATGAACCCTCTTTGATAGTTAAGATGCAGCTAGATAGGCCTAAAGGCCCCAAGAAGTATTTCTATTCTTACTTTTGGCTTATACTATGGGGAAAAAGTGTGATTTTAAGTCTGGGGTGGGGAACCTTTTGCTTCTTTAGGGTGAAGTATTGCAATTGGGTTTTTTTAATCATTTTCTAGTTTTTGACTAAATTAGAAAAAAATATAAAAAGATTTTAGCTTTGTTATTTTCAGTTTTTGTTGGTGTCTATTTAGTAGAGCGCACTTCAACCACCCCATGTTTTTTCTTTTGAGTTCTTTTTTGAGAGAGAGCCTTTTGAACCTAGTATCCTTTTTTATTTTTAATAGTAGTTTTAAAATTTTTGTCATTAGAGATAAGTGAGATATTCTTGCTAAGTGCCATGTATAATTACATAATGCAAGTTGGTTTCGAATGTGGATAATGTTGAATGAGTTGAATGACTATATTTAAGATACCTAGGCTCATTTATATGAGTCTTGTACGATGTTGGCTTATTTTTGAATTCTTTCTATTGCTTGGTTGAGATTCTATAGATATCCTTATTTATTTAAGCATGTGGCATGTGTGTGTGAGGTTCTTGTCGCATTCAATATTTGCATAGTGATGTTTAGAACTTTCCTGGTTTGTGTGAAAAGCGAATTAAAGAATTTTAGGTTTAGGAAATGATATAAGTATTTCTTTGATAGCCATGTTTTATGCCCTCTTTATTAACCCATACCATATGAACTTAGTTAGCACCATTGAGCCTTTAGCATATCCTTTAATAGCCTTAAATGTAGCTTACTCCGCTTCTTTCAATTGATCATATTTTGATCCAAAACTCCTAAGTTCTTTAGTTGAAAAAAATTAAGATGTTAAGGAGTGTAAAATTAAAGAAGGATAAAAGTGAAAGTGAAGCCCTAAAATAATAGATTTTAGTATGTTATAAAGTTATGTGCCATGGTTAAGAGTAGTGTAATAAAAAGAAAAATTGATTAAAAT
This sequence comes from Capsicum annuum, assembly GCF_002878395.1. Lineage (NCBI taxonomy): Eukaryota > Viridiplantae > Streptophyta > Magnoliopsida > Solanales > Solanaceae > Capsicum > Capsicum annuum. The sequence continues at coordinate 80,739,133 of NC_061119.1, read as the reverse complement.
GAATCATGTGTTGATAGCAAATACACCCTACTTAAGATGTATGAACTTGCTTAAAAAGATGGGGCAAAACAAAAGAGAGGTGGGAACATAAAAGTGGTGAAAATTTGGTTAGCTAGAGTGGAGTCTAATGTAAGATGTGATGTATTAAAGTGCTTATGGGAGATAGTCACCATTACTGACCAGAATAGTTCCTACACGTATCTTATCCTGCATTACAACCCTTAAAGTCCTACTTGATCTCGAGCCTTTATATTCTAATATTAGTGGAGTACTAAACTAAGGGCAAGCTTATTGTTAATCTTATGCTATAAGAGAATTCTTTTTGAGAGTAAGCAAAATTTGATTCACACACCCATTCTTGTGATAAATTGCATATTAGTAAGTGAATATGGTTGACTTTTTAGTGGTAAAGGAACATGCTTGATGATGATTAGGTGACTTGCATAATCTTTTTTTAAGTAATATGCATGAATTTTAAAATTTTGTAGAGTCAATTCTTGAGGTTAGGAAGTTTTAAAGTAGTGTTCATGAGTTTCAATTATAATACGACATGCCTAATGTGTAACTTTCTATTAATGTAGTCATTATAGTTCTAGCTTGAATGTCTTACTTTTAGTAGTAATGTTAAAGTATTTCTTGGATGGGGCATAATTTAAAGAGTTGTTGAGTATGAACAAAGCTCTATGTGTGGGGTGGTGATCTTAGGCTTATTTATACACCTAAGTGTCATTATCTATGCCTTTTAGCTTAGTTTTGAGGACTTCTTTATGTTCTTAATGAGTTATTAAGGTGTAATTGTGTATTTATATTTTTTGCGACATTTTTAGAGTGTGTAAGGTTCTTTTGGTACAACTTTGGAACCAAATGATCAAATCGAGTTTAGAAGAGAAAACTAGTTGCACTAGCTTGAGTTATACTTTGTTCTAGTGTACTTTGATGCACTCTATTGTGCTGTCTGAACTAATGTGTAACACCCCAGATTTTTGCCACTAAAATTTTTTTGAGTTTAGAGCTCACTTCTCAGACTACGGCTCACCTAATGAGTCATAAAGTCTCCATATGGGTCATAGGGCTTGAGTCATAGGGTAACCAGTGAGGGTTGCCTATGTTTATATTGTGACTATGATTGGGATGTCACAAGTTGTAATGACTCTTTATGGGTCATAGGGTGCTTTTCATAACCAAACTAGAGTAGGTGCTAATGTCTCTATCGTGGTTATGACAAAGACCCTATGAGTCGTAAGGTCCATGTATGAGTAGTAGGGTATGCCTCGTAGGGTTAACAGTGAGGAGGCCCCATGTCTCTGCCCAAAATACAAGTCATGGAGATGACTCATAACTAGACATTAAGATTCGTGATGTGACTTATTGTATTGGCAGTAGTTTTTTTGTATTTTAATTAGGTGCACTTTGGTTTCTTTTCTTTTTCGCCAGTTGTGGCCATCGACTTAAAAATACTTTAGGGTCTTATTATCACTCCAAAATATATCAAACTGCACTTCTCTTCTCTCAAATTCCTCAAAGCAAAAAGAAGGCTAGGTTTTCTTAAGGTTGACCATCTAGGACACAGAGGTTGATTTCCCTCCATAATTCCTAATACTTTTGGACTCATTTTGGCTAAGGTTGGGGTATGTCCCGACTTAGGTTATTCTTGGTTACTAGTGGCTTTGTGGATTACTGTGGATTGGGATGGATGTTAAAGTTCTTTTATTTTTTTTGAGCTAGTCACTTAACTATCTTGTTATATGTTTGGAACTCAACTCTATCTTGTTATATTTTTGGAATTCATCCATTTCTAGTTATATTATGTTCAGTTTGGCTAGAAAAAGGTGGTGATCTCTGGTCTTAGTGGACTTGAGATACCTATCACGGCCAGGCCTTGGTTTGGGTCGGACAAGCTTAGTATCAGAGCGCCGATTCATGGTCATTGGGTTCCACAAATCCATGTCAAGTAGAGTCTCTTTTATGGGTGTACAGTGCGCCACACTTATAAGTGACAGGATACAGGGTATTTAGGAATATTTTCCTTTCTTGTGATCTGTTTTTTGGTCTATAAAGTCTAAGGTTTAGAAATATCCTCTAATTTCGTTTGTTTGCATTTCTGGTCATGCCTCCCCAAAAGATATGATGCTCATAAAAACTTATCTTTCCTACCTGAGGACAATGTGGATGGAACTCATCCTACTTATAGAGTACAGACCAGGCCTAGGGCCCCTACTCCTGACTTTTCACGTAGAGTTATACCGGTCCCTACCAATCCTTCTTAGGCTTCTCTGGCCGATTATGTTATGCCTCACTACCTCACAGAGATATTTCTAATGTCGAATTCTATCGATCTATTCATCTGCTGACTTCTTAGTCTCATCAGCCTGATCGTGTTGTTTTTCTTGCTCCATCTTCAGAGGTTACTAGAGTTTGACAGTTCATAAGGTTAAATCCCCAATCTTCATAGGCTTTAATGTTGAGGAGGATCCTCAAGGGTTTGCAGATGAGATGGAGAAGATATTTAAGATGATGCATGTTACTGATGTAGAAGGTGTGGAGTTTTCCTCATATCAGTTGAAGGATATGGCATACCAATGATATGAGGAGTGGGAGCAATCGAGGGATGCTGTTGTGGAGCAAGCTGTGTGGGAGGAATTTTCTAGTGCTTTCCTTGATCATTTCTTTCCTCAGGATTTGAGAGAGGATAAGGCCAAAGAGTTTGTGAACTTAAAGCAGGGAAGGATGATTGTAAAGGAGTATGCCTTAAAATTCCACTAGCTGTCTCGTTATGTCCTATAGATTGTGCCTAGTATGAGGGAAAGAAAGAGGAAGTTTGCTTTGGGTTTATCTCAGGACCTGGTACTAGAATGTGAGGTGGCATTGTTGAATAATGACATTGATATCTCTAGGCTGGTGGTGTATATGTTATTGGTTGAAGATGAAAAAAAGAAATAGAAAGAGATGAGAGAGAGGGTCAGAGTAAGAAATTCAGATATTTAGAGCAGGGTGGAGGCCAGTAGAATAATGGTAGAGATGGTAGGCAGTGGGGCAAGAAGGAGGCTTGGGGAAATTCTTGTTCTTATTATATGGCTAGTGCTCCTTTTCCCAAGCTGTCTATCGATCTTCGCTTTCAGGTTGACAGTGGGTTTAATTCCTAGGCAACCTAAACCCATGTTAGTGGAGCTCATTCAGATACATCATATCCTCCCTGCAGATTCCGAGGACAGATGAACAGTGGTTGTTGTAATGAAGGAAGGAATCTCTGTTTCAAATATGGCTAGGTTGGTCATTTTCCGAGGAACTATCTGTCAGTAAATGTTTCTACTGGAGCAAATAAGGTTTTGATTTCTACTTCATTGACTGCTGCACCAAAGGATGCTACTTTTAGTACCGGCATTGGTTGAAACTGTCTTTATGCTCTTGCCACCCATCAAGAATTTTAGGCATCCCCTAATGTTGTTACTAGTATGCTACAACTTTTCTCTCGTGATATGTATTGTATACATAATTTAGGGTCTACCTTTTCTTATGTGACCCCTTATATGGTTGTACATTTTGGTTTAGCTCCTGAGAGTATTTTACTATCCCTTCTCTTTGTCTACCCCGGTAGGTGATTTTCTTATGGCTAAAAGGGTCAGTAGGGGTTGTGTGGTATTTATTGGTGATAAGGATACATTGGTGGATCTTATTGAATTGGATATGGTAGATTTTGATGTGATCTTGGAGATGGATTTGCTCCATTCGTGCTACACTTCTCTATATTGTCGGACCTATAAGTTCAACTTCCAATTCCCAAATGAACAAGTAATGGAATGAGAGGGAAGTTCCTTAGTTCCTAAGGGAAGGTTTATGACAGTGCCAAGGCACACACGCAAGTGTATGTGGTCCACCAAGTAATATAGTGGCCTTCAAGAAAGCCGAATTTTGATCCCATGAGACTTGTTCTAATGATTGTTCAATTCTAGTTAATGATTTAGATTAATTGATGCAAGAGTAACCAAAAGAGAGTTATGAATATTTGTAAAATAAAATAAAGTAAACAATGCATAAAATAAAGGTCTTGAGACAATAAATAGGAGAAAGACCAGGGTTAAAGCACTTCGAACAATCATACTCTATTATTGAACTTCATTCGTTAACTCGCTTATCTTGGTTGTTGATTCATAGGGTTAATCGCATGACCATGGTATCCCAGCCTCTAATTATTTACCTAACGTAGACATTACAAATACATCATTGAGCGGGGATGTACTAATCCAATTAGGTACTTAAAACTATCATCCTACATGTGAATCAAGTAAGGGTTTTAGGTACACCCCTGTCCTAGATGCTAATTCAAATTCCTTATTTTATAAAAGAATAAGAACCCTACTTTGTTTATCCCTACGTTCTGTCTCCCTATTCCCTCACCCGAGATCACAACGTTGACCATATATGTATTCTAAGGTTGATCAATCCTTAAAATAATTAAAATAAGGATAAACAAGAAACCAAATATGATACACAAATTAAATGAAATCAATTCAAAATAATAGTCTTCATCTTCTTGACTTTAGCCCCGGAAGGGGGTGTTTAGCCACTAATAGTCATAATCATGATCCAAGTGCTTGAATATATTTTATGATCTATAATAAAGCAAAATAAATAATGTAAAAACCTAAAATGAAGATGCAGCAGCCTCCAATGTTTGTCCAAGACGTTCCAAGATCCCCCACAACATGTACAATGTAGTGTAGTGTATTTATGGTGGGCCAATCCTAAGCCGTGTAGGAGTGAAAGACATCATGTGCATTAAATAATCTATTGAATCATGTATAAGGGTCATGGAAGCACTGAAATGGAGCATACTGCACGTGCCTTATAGCACCAAGATGGACCATGCATCACGGGCTGCATTGTACTACTCCAAGGCATGTGACGTGGGCTATTTGCATGGTGCTACTGGAATTACACTTCACCAATTTTTCAAAGGAAAATAATCCTGCTATGGATCTTGCTTCATGGGCTATTCGCATGCATCTACTGGAAGTTTCCTTAAAAATATTCTCTAAGTGTTCAACGTCCATCTTTTTGTCCCACGACTTGTGACGTTACTTTGCCTTCCTTTCCAAGATTTTGGTGTTGTTTTCCCTTTAATTTCAATATTTTTAAACATACATGCATCACCATAATCAACTCCAAAGTATCATGCATTTTAAAAAACCATGGATTAGATCTCAATACAACAAAACATTCACAACGATGAGTAAGAAACACGAGCTAAGACTAGGCTTGCTTGCTTAATCTTTAACATTTTGCTTTGGATCTTGACTTGATTCGATTACAATTTGCACATTCCAAAGAAGTTTTTCCAAACATAATTAAACAAAAAAACCACTAGGAACTTATTAAACACATTATAATCCAACACGATAGACTAGAACATCACCTAGCTCAAGCAAGTAAAACTAGTTTTCTCGTCTTGACTCTAAATGATCGAATTGAACCCAAACTTGTTTGAAAACACTTTTAAACTTTGTAAATTCCTACTTTAACACTTATATGATTATTTATATCATCATAAATACATAAAACATACGTATTATCCTAAAAAAAAGGTAAATAGGCTAGAATAGCAACACTAGAGTGCATAAATACACCCAACATCACCACCCTATACTTAAAGCCTTGTTCATCCTCGAGAAACTCTTAAATGTAAGTATAATAAGCTGAGGTGAATCCACACTTCTACTACATGCAAGAAACTCAAACTAGTACTATAATGACTACACAGAATTAAAGTTTCTACACTAAGCATGATACATTCACAATTGAAAGTTCAAGAACCCTACTTTGAAACATCCTAGCCTCAAGAATTGACTCACCTAGTTGGCAAACTCATGCTCACTACTCAATAAGAGATATCATACAAATCATTCTCATTCATCAAACATGTGCCCATACAATAAGAGAGTTACCCATAATCACTCATAAATACAATTTATAACACAATGGGTACAAGAATCAAGTTACACTCACTCTCATAAGGAATTCACAAGTAACACATAATAAACCATAGGGTTTCCCTTAGTGTAATACTCCACTAATATCAGAATGTTAAAGCTTAAGACCAAATAGGTCTTTAATGGTTGTAATGTAGGCTAAGGGACGAGTAGGAACTATTTTGGGAATAGTGACTATTTTCCCTAAGTGCTTTAATACACTATATTATACAGTTAAAACTAATCTCTAATAACTAAATTTCACCAATTTTGTCTACCCCCTTCATTTGTTTTCACCCCATGTTATTAAGCTCATCCACAAACACTATGGTGGGAGTATGCTAAGAACATATCTTTCAATTTTTCCCTTTTATGCACCCACTTTATGCTGTGCACCCCTATGATAGCCACCCTCAACTTAAGCATTTTGCCTTAGTTAAGGTGCACAATGTCCAAGGAGAACCAAGGCCAGGATAGGTTCATTGTAACACAACTGGTTTAAAAATGGGAACTTATTTCAAACAATTTCTCTAACTCCAAACCACAACACAATAATTTTTTTCACACACCAATAATTATCACTTTGGGGCTTCACTTTTACCTTTTTCTTCTTCAATTTCAAACTCCTTAACACACTAATTTTTCATTAAAGCGCCTAAGAGCTTTGGATCAAATTAAGGTCTATCAAAGAAGGGATGACACTTCACATGAGGCTGCTAAAGAAAAGCTAAAGGCTTAAGTATAGGTAAAAAAGAAATTATAAAACAAGGTTATCGAAGAAATGACTATATCTTCTCCTAAACCTACACTCTTATTTTGCTTTGCGCACACACCCGGTAAGTTCTAGACATCACATGCAACTAGGAATATACAACAACCTTACACGCACATGGCATATGCTCAACTTCAAGTTGGATTATTATAGACTCTTAACCAAACAATAACATGAATTCAAATTAAGCCAACAAGTATAAGAGTCATAAACATGATCCTAGGAGTCTCAAAAGTAGTAATTCACACAATCAAAATGCTTTTACAACCAAAACACTTGCATCATGTAGTCAAATATAGAATCAACAAGAATATCTCACTTATTCCTAACTCAAAAATTTTTATATTTACCCTAAAAATGGGAATTTCCCCACCCCACACTTAAAATTCTACTTGTCCCCAAAGTATACTTAAAAGTAGAGATAGAAATACTCTTTAAGGCCTCCAGAACTAGCTAGTATCATCTTTATTTATAAAGAAGGTTCAGGACCCCACACTTAGTCTTTGCCATGCTCTTTAGCTCAGGTTCTTCGGTACTCAGGCTTTTCATCAACTTGTGACTGAACAAAAACAAAAACAAAAACTATGTGAAGCAAAAAACTAAAAAATAAAACATACTTAACTTGGGTTGCCTACCAAGAAACACCTGATTTAGTATTGCGGCACGACCTAACTCAACTTAACCTAATTTCTTCATCCTTTTCCTCACACTTGGAGTCTATCTTCTCATTTATTTTTGAGCTCTTGAGTGTGAACTCTCAAGGTCAACAACTTTCTCAACTATAGACTTTTCAGGCTCATCAATCTGTATCATGTCAGGCTTAGGTGGTTGTGGCTTAGGCAGATCAATGAGTGTGTTCAAAGATGTATTTTGTGGAATAGGATCCACCACCCCATACTTATCCCCTCCAACTAAGTAATTATGCATAAGTCTTTATAGTGAGATTGTGTGTTAAGCATTTTGTACACTTTAAAAAACTGCCTCTTTATCCTCCAACCTCATTATGAATGTACCATCTCTCACATCAATTAAAACTCCCCCTATCACTAAAAATAGATGTCCCAAGATGATTGGTACTCTTTTGTCTGCCTAAAAATCTAGAACTATGGAGTCAACAGGAATAATAAATTTATCAACCTTTATGAGAACATCCTCTATTACTTCTTCAGGATGGGCTATGGTCCCGTTTGCTAGCTATAGTAGTACAGATCTCGACCTAGGATTTCCCAAGCCCAATATGTTAAAGAAAGATAGGGGAACCAAGTTGATACTTTCCCCTAAATTGCTAAATATCTGAACCACCTCACTATTGCCAATATCAATGTGGAGGTTGAACTTCCCAGGGTCCTTAAGCTTTTTGGGCATCTTTTGAGTAACCACAAAACTACACTCCTCAGTGAGTGTTATTGCCTCCACATCTTGTAACTTAACTTTGTTAGCTATCATATCACTGAAGTACTTAGCGTACTTGGGAATTCGCTGCAAAATATCTAAAAGAGGTAAGTTAATGTGTAGCTTTTTGAACGTGTCAAAGAAATTCTTAAAGCACACATTCTCCTTTGCCTTTATATTCTTCTATGGGAAAGGTAGTTGTGGGATCTTTTTCACTTCTTCAGCAGCTTCTTCTTTCCAGTACTCAGAATTTGTCAACTTTTCAACAACTTTATCATTAATATGTTAGGGAGTCAAATCTGCATCTACCTCCTTAGTTTTCTTTGGAGGTTCTCCATGAAGCTTTTTACCACTCCTCAAAGTGATTGCCATAACTTGTTTAGGGTTTTTTATATCTCCTGGAAAACCAACTTGAGGCCTAGTATTTAGTGTCTGCTGTAACTACCCCAACTGCAACTCTAAGCTTCTCGTGGCCATTTGTTGGTTCTTTACATTTGTAGCCAACTGTGTTTGATTAGTTAGAATCTATTTCATCATCTCTTCCAAGCTACTAATTTACTGATTTCCTTATGCATGTGGTTGTTAAATTTGCTGCTATTGGGCGTTCCATAGATAATTCAGTGGTTGATTCTGCCACTTCATGTTGTAGACGTTCCCATAATTCTGTCTTTGAGTATTTCCCACATCACAAATTCTGGATTAGCAGCACCACATAGCTGCTGAATGGCCACTTTTACCACAAACTTCATACCAACCTATAGCTTGTTGGATTACATTAACTGTGGCTGGAAGCTGTGTAACTCCCAACTTTAGATTGCTTATCTGATTTTGCAATGAAGATATTTAGGGAGATAGAGTAGTAAATTGGTCCATCTCTAATACACCTGCAATTCTTTTTGTTGAGTTTCTAGAATCAGAATGCCATTCGAGATTCCCTTAGGCAATAAAGTTTAGCAAGGTGTACAGCTTATCATATGTCATCTCTAGAGCTTGACCACCTAGAGTTAAATCTAGCAAAATCTTTGTATTATGGTCAAGTAACTCAACAAAAGTATGAGCTAATATCTCATTAGACTATTGATGGTATGGAAAGTCTCGTAGTAGAGTCTAGAAATGCTCCAGAGCATGATATAAATTCTTGTTTGGCTTCTGTTTGAAGTATACAATCTTACTGCAAAGTCTCACAGTCTTGCCAGATGGGAAAAATCGAATAAGGAATTTTTATGCTCAGTCATCCCATGTTGAGATTGAATTTACTGTCTTAGCATTCAACCATTTTCTTGCTTCGCCCAACAGTGAGAAGAGTAATAATGTCAGCCTCATATAGTCAGTATTCACACCCGTAGGGATGAATATGTCACTTATTTCTAGAAAATTTCATAGGTATACCTATGGATCTTTATGTGAAAGCCCAATGAACTATCCTCTGCTAATCAAAAGCTGCACCATATTCTGTTTGAGCTCAAAATTCCCTCCAACAACCGGTTTCTGAAATGGGGAGGCCAAATTTATTTGAAGTCGGATTGCCACTTCTCTAACTGTCCTGTGGGTTGCTTGTTCATCAGCCATGATAGCAGGATTATCTTAATCTTCTTTGATTTACGAAATACGTTGGGGAAGAATTTCTTGTCTTCTTTATTAGTGAAACAATTACTTTGGTTCGGGCCTTGGTTTAACTAATTCCTGAGCCTTTGCCAGCTTACTACTTTGAAAACCTATTTCCTGCAAGTACAAAACCAAGACCAAGCGTAAGACACCAAAGTGATCCAAAAAGCAAAACTAAAACTAAAATAGTTGCCAAATTACAAGTCCCCTGTGATGATGCCAAAAACATGACAGCGCCCAAGCGAACACACAAGTATATGTGGTCTATCAAATAATATAGTGGCCTTCAAGAAAGCTGTATATCGATCCCATAGGGACTTTTCCTAATGATTATTCAATTCTAGTTCATGATTTAGATTAATTGACCCAAGCATATCCAAAAGAGAGTTTTGAATATTTGTAAGCTAAAATAAAGAAATCAATGCATAAAATAAAGGTCTTGAGATAATAAATTGGAGAAATCCTAGGGTTAAATCACTTCGAACAATCATGTTATGTTATTGAACTTTATTCATTAACTTACTTATCTTGGTGGCCGATTCATAGGGTTAATCGCATGAACATGGTCTCCCGACCTCTAATAGTTTACCTAACTTGGACATTACAACTACATTATTTAGCAGGGATGTAATAATCCAATTAGGTTCTTAAATCTATCATCCTACATGCGAATCAAGTAAGGCTTCTAGGTATATCCCTGTCCTAAACGCTAATTTGAATTCCTTATTTTATAAGAGAATAAGAACCCTGCTTTGTTCACTCCCCATGTTCTATCTCCCTCTTCCCTCTCCTAAGATTACAAGGTTGACAATATATGTATTTTAAGGGTGATCAATCCTTAAAATAATTAAAACAAGGATAAACAAGCAATCAAATATTATGAGCAAATTAAACAAAATCCATTCAAAATAATACTCTTCATATTCTTGGCTTTAACCCTAGAAAGAGGGAGTTTAGCCATTAGTAGTCATAATCATGATCCAAATGCTTGAATACATGTTATGATATATAAGAAAACTAAATAAAGGATGTGAAAACTAAAACAAAGATGTAGCAGCCTCCAATGTTGTGCAAGACGTTCCAACATTCCCCATAAAGTGTACAATATAGTGTATTTATAGTGGACCAATCCTAAGCCATCTAGGAGTGCAAGGTATCACGTGCATGAGAGCACCTATTTGAAGTATGAGGTAAAGGAATGGAAGAACCAAAAAAATAGCATTCTTCACGTGCCTTATAGCACCAAGATGGACCATGCATCCAGGGTGGTATTGCACTCCTCCAAGGCATACGACGCGGGCTATTCGCACGGTGCTACTGGAATTACACTTCACCAATTTTTCTAAGGAAAATATTCCTGATATGGAGCCACATGCATCTTTTGGAATTTTCCTTAAAATATTCTCTTTAAGTGTTCAATGTCCATCTTTTTTGTCTCGTGACTCCTGGAGTTACTTTGACTTTTCTTTCAAGCTTTTGGTATTATTTTCCCTTTGATTTCCATCTTATTCAACATCCATACATCACCATAATCAACTCCAAAAGAATAATCATCATCAAACACCATGGATGAGAGCCCAATAAAACAAAACATTCACAACGATGAGCAAGAAACACGAGCTAAGACTACGCTTGCTCGCTTAATCTTTAACACTTTGCTTTGGCTCTTGACTTGATTATATTACACTATGTGAATTACAAACAAGTTTTTCCACACATAATTATAAAGTAAAACCACTATTAAATTATTCAACACATTAGAATCCAACGCGATAGACTAGAACATCACTAGCTTAAGCTAGTATAACTAGTTTTCTCATCTAGACTCTAAATGATCGAATTGAACCCAAACTTGTTTGAAAACAATTTTAAACATTGTAAAAACCTACTTGAACACTTATATTCTTATTTATATCATCATCAATACATAAAACACACGAATTACACTTAAAATAAGTTTAAATATGCTAGAATAGCAATACTAGAGTGCATAAATACACCCAACATCAGTTTATTTATTATCATAGAGACTAAAATTTGATTTACAAGATGTGTCTATACCATCTAGTTTGGGTTAAATATTCTAGTTTTGAGGTTCCCTCTTTACTATCTGTCTATGTTGTTAATGAACTTCCTAAAGTGTTTCCCGATGATCCTTTAGGTATTTCTCCTAATATGGAAATAGGCTTTGGGATTAATATTTTATTGGATACTCATTATTTATTGATTAATCTTTATAGAATGACTCTAACTGAGTTGAAAGAACTTAAGAAGCAGTTAAAGAAACTTCTCGATAAGGGTTTCATCCATCCTAGTGTGTCCCCATAGGGTTCTCCTATGATTTTTTATGCATAAAAAGAATGTTTCCCTTCGAATGTGTATAGATTATAAGCAACTAAATAAGGTGACAGTGAAGAATAAGTATCCTCTTTCTAGGATCGATGACATCTTTGACTAGTTTTTGAGTGCTAGATATTTTTGTAAGATTGATCTTCGATTGGGTTATTGTCAATTGAAGATTGGGGAGATAGATATCCCTAAGATTGCCTTCCGAACTTTATATGGTCATTATGAGTTTCTTGTGATATCATTTAGGTTGACTAATGCTTGGGCTGCATTTATGGGCTTGATAAATTGGGTACTCAGGCAGTTCTTAGGTTTATTCATGATCATGTTTATTGATGGAATATTGTTATATTCTAAGAGTAAGGAGGACCATTAAAATTGCTTCCAAGTAGTGTTGCAGACTCTTAATGATCAATAGTTATATGCCAAGTTTTCAAAGGGTGAGTTTTGGTTGAATACTATGACTTTTCTTGGTTATGTTATTTCTAGTGAGGGGATCATGGTGGATCCATAGAAAGTTGTGGAGGTTAATAAATGACCTAGTCGCATGACTCCAATTGATATTTTTAGCTTCTTGGGTTTATCAAAGTATTATAAGATATTTATGGATATTTTTCATCTATTACTGCTTCATTAATGGGCTGAATCATAAAAAGGTAAAATTTCTAGGTTAGATGCTTGCGAGGGTAATTTTTAGAAGATGAAAGATAAGTTGACTTATGCACTAGTTTTGACCCTGCTTTAGGGTACTAATGGGTTTGTTGTGTACTATGATGTGTCACGTGTGGGACTAGGTTGTGTCTTAATGTAGCATGGTAAGGTTGTGGCCTATACTTTTAGGTAGCTAAAAGTTCATGAAAGGAATTATTCTACTCATCATTTGGAGTTGGCAGATATTATATTTGCTTTGTAGCTTTTGCATTATTACTTTTATAGGGTTCATGTTGATATCTTTCAAATCATAAAATCTTACTTTATGTGTTCATCCAGAAGGAGTTAATTCTCAAGAAAAGAAGATGTCTTGAGTTGCTCAAGGACTATAACATGAGTCTTCACTACCATCTAGGTAAGTTTAATATGGTTGTTGATGATCATAACAGGTTTTCCATGGGTATCTTGTCTCATATAGATAAGGAGAAGTGAGGATTTATGAAGGATATTCATTATTGGGCTAATCTTGGAGTTTATATTTTAGAATTTGAGGATTGTGGTATGATTGTATAAGAGGTGGTAAAGTCATCTTTTGGTGCAGAGGTAAAGGAGAAGTAAGTTTTAGCCCTCATCTTGATACAAATTAAGGATGAGGTAGGTCAGCAGAAGGTCATGGAATTTAAGATTGGTGGAGATGGTATCTTGAGGTACCAAGTTAGATGGTGTATCCCTGTTATTGATAGGCTGGGACAAAGAGTTTTGACTAAGGCTCATGAGTTAAGGTATACTATTCATCCAAGCTCAACAAAGATATATCATGACCTAAATGAGATTTATTGGAAGAATAACATAAATAGAGATATGGCTAACTTCGTGGCTAAGTGTATTGTATGTCAGTAGGTGAAAGTTGAGCACTTCAGGATTGGCGACATATCTTAAAAGGTTGAGTTACCTATGTGGAAGTGAAAGGTGATCCACATGGACTTTATTACTGGTATTCTATAGTCTCGGCATTAGCATGATTTGATATAGGTCATTATGGATAGGATGACTAAGTATGCTTACTTTTTACTTGTGAGGAATACTTATATTGGAGAGGATTATGTGAAGTTATTTATTTTGAAAATTGTCAAATTCCATGGGGCTCCAGTTTCCATCATTTACGATTGAGTTACACAATTTTTTTTGCTCACTTTTGGCATTCGTTTCAGTAAGTCTTAGGAACATGGGTGAACCTTAGCATCGTATTCCACCCTTAGACAGATAGACAAGAGAAGAGGATTGTTCATACTTTGAAAGATATATTAAGGGTTTGTGTGTTTAATTTTGAGTTATTTGGGTGGATCATTTGCCTCTCATTGAATTTAAATATAATAATAGTTATCACTCTAGTATTGGGATGACTCCTTTTAAATCTCTTTATAGTAGAAGGTATAGATCTCATATCGGGTGGTTTGAGGTTGGTAAGACCAGATTGTTCAATTTGAACTTGGTTCACCAATCTATGGAGAAGGTAAAGGTGATTAGGGATAGACTTAAGACTACTTAGAGTTGCGAAAAGTCCTATGCCAATGTAAGGTGAAGAGAGTTAGAGTTTGAGGTTGGTGATTAGGTATTCTTGAAGGTATTTTCTATGAAAAGAGTGACGAGGTTTGGGGAGAAGGGGAGGATCTACCCTCGTTATGTTGGTTCATACTTGATTTTAAGGAGAGTGGGGAATGTTGCTTATATGTTGGATTTGCCTTAGAGTTTGGGTTCCATTCATCTATTTTTCCATGTTTTGATGTTGAAGAAGTGTGTAGGTGATGCTTCTTTAGTGATGCCTATTGAGGATATTTGTATTTAGATTTCATTGTCTTATGTGGAAGTCCCGGTGGAGATTTTGGATAGACAAGTCTGTCGTTTGAGGAATACGGATGTGGATTTAGTAAAGGTTCTATGGAGGAATTAAAAGGTTATAGAAGCTAATTGGGAAGCTGAATAGGACATGAAGTCCTAGTATCCATTCTTGTTCCTCGAATTAGATAATCATGCTTAAGGTATAGGTTTTCCTACTCTCTTTGTTTTCTGACTTTGTTAAAGGAATTGTAGTTGTGTGTCCGTCTTACAATTATGCTAATAGATGCCTTAATTTCTCATTTAGGGATGATTGATTTTGGGGAAGAGAGGGTAATGTAACACCTAAGATTTTTACCTCTGAAAATTTCTTGAGTTGGAGTTCACTTCTTAGACTATGGCTCATCGAATAAGTCGTAAGGTGTCCTTATGGGTTGCAGTGCTCGAGTCATAGGGTAATCAGTGAGGGTTGCCCATGTTTCTGCTGTGACTATGACTGGGATGTCATAAGTCGTAATGACTCTTTATTGATCGTAGGGTGATTCCACAGCCAAATTTAAGTAGGTGACCAATGTCACTATTGTGGTTATGACTAGGACCCACGAGTCATAAGGTTCATGTATGAGTCATAGGTTATGACTCGTAGGGTTATTAATGAGGAGGCCCCATGTCTCATCCTAGTCTATGAGTCATAGTGGTGACTCATAACCTGACGCCACGAGCCATGACATGAGCAATATTCCCCGGCCACTTTTTCGTGTGTTTTAATTTGGGGCACTTTGGTCATTTCCCTCTTTCTACAATTATGACCCTTAACTTAAAAACACTTTAGGGTCTTATTATCACTCCATAAGAAATCAAAATACACTTCTCTTCTCTCAAATTCCTCAAAGCAAGAACAAGGCTAGGGTCTCTCAAGGGTGATCATCTAGAGCCCAAAGGTTGATTTCCTACCATAATTCCTAATAGTTTTATGATCTTCCCCCCTTAAACTTATTTTACTTAAACCATGTGTTTAAATGGTTATTTATGTAGATTTGAATATGGATTTTGAATTGGATTGAGGGTTTTCGAAGGATTATTACTTAATTTAAATTTCTATAATTTTAATGCCAGTTTTCATGCTTTATTTATGTATTTAGAAACCCATTGGGGTGCATGAGTATGGTGAATGGGATGGTGATAGAGGTATTCCCCTAATGATGATTTTGTTTTTGGATTTTGGTTTGGAAATTGTGTTCCCTCAACCCACTTGCATAATTCAATTTGAAATATGGTTAGTCATATGATTTGGCTTATTTCCCTAAAGTATTGCATTGCATAGATAGTTAAATGGATAATAAGGGTTTTAAAGGCCTTGCTGACCATGTTTTTGATTTTAAACTTAATTTAATAAACAAAGGGGTCGTGGCATTCCCCCTAGTGGATGGAATTGGTATGGCATTATTATAAGCTTGCAAGCATAATAGTATGACGATATTTGTGGTTGATGCCTTAACAAATAATTCCTTGGTTAAATGAATGGGTTATGTGAAACTTGTTTTAATTGGTCTTAAAAAGGGTTATGTAGAACACAGTTGATGGTTGATATTTTGGGAAGATTGATATTGGAAACCATGTTTGCCAGCGTAGGGGTCTTTATGTCCGTGTGTATAGTTCACACACATACACACACACACACACACATATATATATATATATATTTTGGATAGGCTAGGGTTTAGGCATTCCTTGGATCATCCTTGAATTTTCCTGGTTCGTTCGGCTAATATGCACTGGGACCCTTTCAGAAAGGAAAGCCAAACCCATATATCCCGTGGGTGCCCTTAGGATGGTTAAAGTTGCGTAGTCCAGGTTAATGATTTTAAATCTCATGCTAAACCTTGTTCCTTATCCTAACAACTTTTATATATATATGTGTGTGTATGCATGCATGTGAACATGTATCAATAGCTTGGACTTGATTTTGAATTGGATTTATTTTGTCCCTATCCCTAGTTACATAATAGCAGTCACCCTACTAACCGTCTCTGGATGCTGGATCCCCACGCAATGTAGGTAGCGTCTAACACCCTACATTTTTGGGCTAGAATTCAAACCGTCATTTTTATGTGTATAGATTTAAGTCCAATGATTCCTTGTTAATATATGTGTGATAATAAATTTTATAGTGTGGGAATACTTTTGAATATGAATAGAGGTCACAAAAATCTCCTAACTCAAAGACGAATTGAGAACTTTCCTAACGACTAAGTTTTAGTGAACATTTCAATTTGGGTCAACTTTCAATGATAATTATTCCATTTATATAATGATTTACATGGACTAATATATATTAAATGAAATATCTTCAAGTGTTCTTTCCAATGCAACTATTTTCACCTTAATCCAACCTCGGAGTAGGAAGTTATGCTTATTTTACTTCAAAGTGCCTGACTGTCAAAAGGTGATGACGAAGTTGACGAGTTGTCAACTAGGTGATGACTAAGTTGATGAGCCATCAACTATGTGATAAGCCGTCAGCCATAGTCATCACCCTTAATAAGAAAAGAGAAAATTCTATCCATAATTGACTACTAGGGTGACGGGATGTCACCAAGTTGACGACTCATCAACCTAATCATCAGACGAGGAAAATCCTATGTTTTTATTTGTTTCTCTAGACGTGTTTTGGTCTTTTCCTCACCCCAAAACCCTCCACCACAAATTAAATAATCCAACAAGCATTATTACTAATCTATAATCAATTTTAAATATCTCATAATCCTCTCCACTCTCAAGAGAAAGAAATATTAGGGTTTCTACCAAGGCTTTGCTTTCATGTCTAGTTTTAAGCTAATTCAAATTATTTTTTGTCAAAAAGGTACGTGGGGCTATCTTAAATCTCACGGGCATAAGTTATACAATTTTAACAAGTTTTAAAGATATAGATGTATGCATATGTAATGGATTTTTTGGAAATTATTTAAAGAGCAAGCATCATAAACATGTTTTGATGAGAGTACATAATTACCATGGGGGTTTTCCCATAAGTTTGATTTATAATCTTGTGCATACATGATTTGAGTTCAAAAAGTGTTTTATGAATGTGACTTGTGAAATTCCCTTCCTCATGATGAAATTTATGGTCTTTGCATGATATGAATTGTGAATTGGGTTTGAGAGCATGAATTAAAAACCCCTTTTTAAATCATGAGATTTGTGTATAACTAAATATTGGGGCTCCTTAATGAATGATTATATTTCTCAAGTTATAAATGCCTCTTTATCAGCAATGCTTTGTTATTTTATATGTTTTCAAAGAGGCAATTCTTATTCTAAAGGAAATTGTATCCTAATGAAGAAATTGCATGAGTTTCTTGTAAGAATTGACCACCACATGTTTGATTATTAAAAAGAGAGTGTTTTGCATGACCTTCATGTGCTATTTGAGATAAGAACTCTCATGTGATTTTTAAATCATTTGGGTGGTCATTAATGTGTTTTTTTTTGAATAAAAAGGGCTATGATTATGACCCGACATGATATGGCTTGAAAGTCTAGGTATAACGATACTTATCATGAGATGCCATTAATATCAAAGAGATGAAAGTTTTAAAAGTATAAAGCATGACTTTAAAGGACTAAAATTGGGCGTAAAAAGAGCTAGTTGGTAACCCAAAAAAGGCTTGAGTTCTGATGACTCGTAGCCCAAAACTATATTTTGCCGATACAGGTTTATAATGTCCCATAATAGGGATTGTACACTGGCGATAACCTTTTGGAGTAGTACAAATGACAGACACTAATCCTTGTGATAAACTCAGATTGGGGGCTTGGCCGCCGAGTCAAGGGAAGAGTCCATATAGCCCATGGATAAGTACATTTGTAGGGTGTATCAACTTGCTCAGAAGTAAAATAAAGAGTTGAGTCATGATTACAAGAAAATGTTTTGAAGCTTTTAGATCATGCCCATGTGTTTTCAATTACCTAATGGTAAATTTATTTATGAAATGATCTCACTTATGTTGTATAAAATATACGTTATTTTTGGATTGTTCTACGTACCAATACTTTCGAGTATTGACCCCCATATATTTTAGTTTTTGGGGCCTAGTCTCGTGGGCCTGAAAACTAGTAGATTATTTTAAGATTTCAGAGTTGGTGAGCCTCCCTTACTTCTAAAGGCAACCTACGCATGTTTTAGTCTTTAGTTATTTTATGGTTCGAATAGTGGCCTTATCTTGACCTAGTCAGTTGTTATTCAGTAGAGGCTTTGTAGACGAGATGTGTGTATTATGTCATCAAAACTTTTGGACACAGTATGATTATAAATTTTCATTGAAAACTATTATATTTTCCGCACTTTGATGCATGTAAGGATTATGTTTATGATAGCATATTATGGGGCTCTCGTGCCTTTATGGTTTGGGATGCGTGTCACGTCCAGGGTATCAGTTAGGATCGTGTAAAGCTTAGTATCAGAGCATGATTCATGGTCCTAGGGTGTCTACGAAGCCATGTCTAGTCGAGTCTTGCTTTTGGGTGTGTTGTGCACCACATTTATAATAAGAAGGCTACCACGCATTTAGGAGTTGTTTCTTATTCTTTCATACTCTAGTTCGTGCTATAGCATCGTCAATATGGATGTTATCAAAATTTGTTCCTTACTCTAATTGTATTACTCATGCCTTATTATCGAGGTGATATAAGTCCAAGAGTTTAGGTCCCCAACGATATGGTCTATTTTGATGGTGTTATCTATGTAGTTATGAGATAGAACAAGGACTTAAGAGAAGTCCATTAGTGCTTCAAAGTGTATTGATTCAAGTGTATACCTCTATCATAATGCAATCATACTTTTTAGCCTGAGATATGAAGTATATTTAATTCCTTTCAGAATCCTTATTGCAGAATTCATGCTTAAGGGTAGAGATGTATAGCAGAATGTTGGAACAATATTTCCACCCAAGTAGTAGTATATGTTAATGTGTCATGACCTATTGGTAGTAAGATGGTCCAAAATTTAGTTATATGAAGTCACAGGTTCAGAAGTTAGAGTGAGGGTGACTTTTGCATAAAGAAGCTGGCTTTTGTTGTATAACCCTTGATGGTGGGATGGGTTACCATTTTATAGTGATAAACTAATATTGTAGCAAGGTTTTTAGATTGTATGGAAGTCTGTGAAGGAAGTTATTGACTATGACTGTAATTTATTCAAAATAGGGAAGGATCCTAGAGTGGATAGTTATGGTGGTTATAGAAATCATTTATAGATGGTAAGCAGAGAGAGGTAGATTATTCAATAAATTATAACTATAGACTAACTTGGGGAAAACTTAATGGTGTTTATGGAATTTGAAGATAGTGGGAATGTATGAATGGGTAAGTAGAATAGGATGCGAGAAAATAGAATATGTTATTAGATGGTAATGGGTTATATTATGAGATTAAGATCTATTATACTTATTATGTGACTTTATCCATTGGTTGTCTTTTCTCTAGTACTTGAAAACTAGTACTCCACGTGAGAAGGTATATAGTAGATTTTGAGGTGTAGTAGTAATGACATGGAGGGGATGTGATTGTAGGTAGTAGTTACATGAAATAAGAGACTTGAATTGATTTCCCTATTTGATGGACTAGTATAATATGCAGCATGCTTTATCGGTGTTTCATGATTGATGCTAGACTATAGGCTTGAACTTTAGATGTGATGTGTGGTAGTAAGCATAGTAGCTTAATATTGATAATGCATGTTTTGTGGGAATGAATTAGTGGGTTTGATGAAATGTATGAAATAGCCTAGGTTTGTAACTCATGGGAAGGGGAGTAGATAATTGTGGATGAGTCATTAAGTGTATAAAGGCATAAGTATATAAGAATAAGTTGAACCCCCAAGTAGCACGTTGTTAGATAAGGTTTATGTGTATGAGTGTCATGTACACCTAGCCTACGTTCACAAGTTTCATAGTATGGAGAAGTCTAGGGAGATGCTATATGATGTTCTTTAGAGCTGAATTGAAGGAAAAATAGATAGGCATTGTACATCTTTGGTAATTCTACAAATTTTATCAAGTTGTGAGTTATGCGATTGGAGGTTGAAGGAGAGTATGTTAAGTAGTGGAGAATGAATTTTTATGTGATAAGGAGTGTATATATGTTGCTCATGAGAGCGTGAGTTGTAGGGCGATGGCTGTAGAGGCTAGTGAAAGTTAAGAGTAGCATTCCCATAAAGCAATGCCTTCAAAGTATAGTTTATCAGGTGGAGTTTAGTGTTTATGTGTATGGTGATACCCCATTGTGTTTAGAGCTGTGGTTATATGTTTGATGAGGGGATATGTTTGCAAGTTTAGGATTGTGACTTTGATCTAAGCAGGAGAGATAGGTTAAGGTAGTTCCCAAATTTTCTCATGGTGACGAGTTTCAAGAAAGAGCCATGATGAATTTATTCCTATTCAAGCAAACTTCTCCTACTTTAATTTAAGAGGTCATTCTAACAATGTCTTATGTATTCAAGTCCTGCCTATGCCTAAGGTCTGAGTTCTCCATATAAGTCATGTCATGTTCTGTCCTCCAAACTAAAAGCAATAGTCTCTCAGTAATCCAATCTTTTAAGTATTTAAGCCCTATGTTATGATATTCATGATGCATAAATTTGTCTCACATCATGCTTGTTACTAAGAAACTATGCTTTCCATATATTACCGATTCATTTTACCTCAGGATTATTCAAAGTTATAAGGTTCATGCAAACTTATGAATATCTCATATCTTAAAATAAGAAGTAATAACTTCAAGTATTAATCCTTGTCTCAATCATTGACTACATGAATCTCGCCTTTATGATATATGACTTTATGCTCACATGTTCTCACTGTGCCTAGTAGTAAGAATTTATGTTGTATTATGTTTAAGCCCGAATGATTCTCTATGTATGATCTAAACATTTGATATATGAAGCACTTCATGCCTATTGTATCATATCTGGAATCTCATTCCTCATCTTGGGTAGATCAACAAATATAAGTTACAATCAAATAGTGTTACTCCCATTCATGATGCTTATGCTCGGGTCTATCAATAACCCTCTGTATATTAGTATGGCAGTGGTTTTGGAAGCTTAGTAGTGTTTTAGTTAGGGCGTAGATATTTTTGAATAAAAAACTTGATGTGATAGCTCGAGCTAAGGTGATAGGTGAAGGGGGAAAGAAGGAGATGAAGTTTCGTTATGTGAAATAGTTAGGAAGGAGATATGTGGAAAAAATCTTTGAAAGAATGATTGAAGTTTCTGGTTTTAGTGGGGAGATCTATAAAATAGGTGTAGTAGAGATAGAGTTGAATGTTGTGATTCAAAGATACTCAAACCCATGTGCTATGTGGTTAGTACTCCTTGGTTTAAGGCCTGAAAGTTGTTTGACTATAGTGATAAGGTGAAGTAATATTTTTAAGGGATATAGAGTATAGAGTACCATAGCTTAAGCTAGCACCTTTTTACTCTAGGTTAGACTTCAACATTGAACGTCGATACAGTTAGACTCATGATCTAGTGGTTATGTATTTAGTGGGAGAATTATAAAATTGAGATGTTGAAATATGGTACAAAGAGCTTAAAGCAGAGTTGAGAAGCATCACAAAATTTAAAGGCTATTAGACGTATGATTTGAGGTAGAGAATGTTTTTATCCTATTCTTATGTCCCACAAGAGTCTCAGTCTAAGTCTTGCACCAATCTTAATCAGACTAAGGATTCTTAGGAAAATTCATGCCTTACAATGTTATGATTATGTGCCATAGAAAACATGTCCAGATCATGCCTATGTTAAGTCTCGTTATCTCATGACTTATGCTTACATGATTTACTTGGTGATGTCATGAAGATCTTCTTGAATGCCTATGTATGTTTTGTCAAGGAAAATAGAATGCCTAATGTGAGCTTGTCCTTTATTCCATACTTCTATATAATCAACAAGTTCCTACCCATCATTCGAGGACGAATGATTCCAAGGGGGAGATAATGTAACGCCCCACATTTTTAGGCTAGAATTCAAACTGTTATTTCTGTGCATATAGATCCGAACCTAATGGTTACTTGTTAATATATGTGTGATGGTTAATTTTATAGTCTGGTTACACTTTTGAATATGAATAGAGGTCACAAAAATCTCGTAACTCAAAGACAAGTTGAAAACATTTCAACGACTATGTTTTAGTGAGTATTTCAACTTGGGTCAACTTTCAAAGATAATTACTCCACGTATATAATGATTTACGTGGCTTGATATATATTAAAAGAAAGATCTTTGAGTCTTATTTCCAACGCAACTAGTTTCATCTAAATCTGACATTAGAGTAGGAATTTATGCTAATTTTACTTCAAAATGCCTGACTGTCAAAATATGACGATGAAGTTGACGAGTTGTCAGCTGGGTGATGACTTTAGTTGACAAGCCGTCAACTAGGTGATGAGTCTCCAACCCTAGTCATCACCCTTAACTAGAAAAGAGCAAATTCCATCCATAATTTACGACAAGGGTAACGGGACATCACTAAGTTGATAGCTCATCAACCTAGTCGTCAGACGAGGACAATCTAGCATTTTTGCTGGTTTCTCTAGGGGTATTTTGGTCTTTTACTAACCCCAAAACCGTCTCCCATGGCTTAAATCATCTAATATGCGTTATTACCCTTCTATAAGGAGTTTTAAACATCTCATAATCCTCTTCACTCTCAAGAGAAAGAAAGATTAGGGTTTCTTCTAAGCTTATACTTTCAAGGCTATATTTCAAGCTAATTCAAATTCTTTTTCGTTAAAAAGGTACATGGGGATATGCTAAATCTCATAGGCATATGTTTTATGATTTTAACATTTTTTATAGATATATATGTATGTATATGTAAATGGGTTTTTGGGAAATTATTTAAAGAGCATGCATCATAAACCCATTTTGATGAGATTATGCAATTATCATGGGGTTTTTCCATAAGCTTGATTTATAATCTTGTGCATACATGATTTGAGTTTGAAAAGTGATTTATGAATGTGACTTGTGAAATTCCCTTCCCCATGATGAAATTTGTTGTCTTTGCATGATATGAATTGTGAATTGGGTTTGAGAGCATGAGTTAAAAGTCCCTTTTTGAATCATGAGATTTGTGTATAACTAAATGTTGGGAATTCTTAATGAATGATTATGTTTCTTGAGTTATAAATGACTATTATTACTTGTGCTTTGTTATTTTACCTGTTTTCAAAGAGGCGATTCTTATTCCAAAGGCTCTTGTGTCCTAATGAAGAAATTGTATGAGTTTCATGTAAGAATTGGCCACCACATGTTAAGTTATTGAAAAGAGAGTGTTTTATATAAGTTTTATATGCTATTTGAGATAAGAAATCTTATGTGATGTTTAAATTTTTTGGATATTCATTAATGTGTTTTTTTTTGAATGAAAAGGGCTACGATTAGACACGACATTGCAAGTCTTGGTATGATGATACCTATCATAAGATGCCCTTAACATTAAACAGATAAGTTTTAAAAACATTAAGCATGGATTTAAAGGACTAAAATTGGGCTTAAAGAGAGCTAGTTGGTTACCCGAAGAAGGCTTGAGTTCAGATGACTCATAGCCCAAAACCGTATTTTACCAATACGGGTTTATGATGTCCTATAATAGGGATTGTATGCCGGTGATGGCCTTATGGTGTAGTACGAATGATAGAATCTAATCCTTGCAGCAAACTTGGATTGGGGGCTTGGCTGGCAAATCAAGGGTGGAGTCCATATATAGCCCATGGATAAGTATATTTTTAGGGTGTACCATCTAGCTTAGAAGTAAAATAAAGAGTTGAGTTGTGATTACAAGAAAATATTTTGATGGTTTTAGATCATGCCGATGTGTTTTCAATTACCTTATGCTAAATTTATTTATGGAATGCCCTTACTTAAGTTGTATAAAATATACATTATTTTTGGATTGTTCTACGTACCATTACTTTCGACCATTGACCCTCTATATTTCAGGTTTTGAGGCCCAGTCCCATGGTCCTGCAAATTAGTATATTATTCCAAGATTTCAGAGTTGGTGAACCTCCCTTACTTCAGAAGGAAGCCTCCGAATGTTTTAGTCTTCAGTTATCTTATGGTCTGGCCGGGGGCCTTGTCCCAGTCTAGTCAGTTAGTATTCAGTAGAGGCTTCATAGATGAGATGTAAGTATCATGTCATCAAAACTTTTGGATACAATTTAATTATATGTTTCCATTAAACACTGTTATATCTTCTGCACTTTGATATATGTATGGATTATGTTCATGATAGCATGTTATGGGGTTCTCGGGCCTTTCCTATTTGAGATGCTCATCGTGGCCAGGGCCTTGGTTTGGGTCGTGATAGAGTAGAGACACTTATGCTTTCCCTGTGAAGTGATAGGTGATTTCTGGATAGCTCGTGCACCAGCTTTAAAGTGGTAATCTTCCATTATTTGAATTACCCTCATTTCATGGTCTTGTTTTATTCATGATTTAGATTATTCCTTTTTTCCTCATTTTGGATATGTTCGGGGGAATGTCCCAACTTAGGTTGTTCATTGTTACTAGAGGCTTTTTAGATTACCATGGATTGGGATGGATGTAAAGTTCTTAGAATTTTTTCTAAGGAATTTTCTTGAATATCTCGTTATATGTTCGTAACTGAGCTCTATCTTGTTGTATGTTTGGAATTCATCCACTGCTAGTTGTACTGTATACTGTTTGGCTAGGCAAAGAGGGAGATCTTCGGTCCTCGACGGACTTGAGATACGTATCACAGCCAGGCATTGGTTTGAGTAGTGACATAATTCTTGTTATATGATGTTGTTGGAGACTTAGGAGGTGTTTTCAAAGTTCATTGAATCTTACAAACATGTCATAAGAAGTGGGGAATCCAGGATCAAACGTACAATAAAATAGGAGCTAAAACAGAGCAATTTCCCACCTCTTTTTAAGTTCCTTGCACCGCACCCCCTAAATCAAGGGATGAGGCATATACCAAATCATCTAGGGGGAGCCCTAAATGCCTAACCCTTTATTAGGTGTTCAACACACACCTTAAGGCCAGCCTTTTCCCTTGAGGCGTGAGTCCTCTCCTAGGGTGTCCAAAAGTTTATTTTTAAGTCTTTTAAATGAAGGGTAATATGGTAATTCCATATATTCCATGTTGGGATTCCCTTGTATGGCCTAAACAACTATAAAATAATTACTCAATCACAATTACTCCTCACTTTTGAAACAACACAAGATTGGAGAGAAGAGAAGGCATCCAAGGGCTCTACATTAGGGTTCTTTCTTTGTTACTTTAGTTTACTTGTATTTTACTTTTGAATTCAATTATGGTGATTCTTTTTAAGAATGTGAGTGGATAAACAACCTTATTCTAGGGTTGAGTCCATGAACATGACTACTTAGCATTAAATCAAGTTGGTTTAAATTTGATTATTGTATTTGGTTGTTCATATGTTCTTGTTATTACTATTCGATCGATTCTTAACCTTTAGAATACACTTATATTTCTATTGTGAGCCAAGAAACAGGAACATTAGAATAGAACGTCGAATTTATGGAGTGGGTTCTTTTCCTTTAAATGAATGAAATATATGATAAATGATTAAGATTGGAATAAACCTAATTCGCTATATCTGGTTCAAATACGGGATGACATACAAATACGTTTGAATTAGTTCTCACATTCTCGCTCAATGATGTAGTTGTGTGGATAATTTCGATAGACAATTAGAGGTTTAGAAGTCTTTAATCATGTTATTAACCCTGTGAATCAACAACCAAGATAATAGACTTGACCAACAAGATTGTATAACTTTATTGGATCGTTCAAATTTCCTTGACCATGGATTTCTCAAAATCATTGTTTCGAACACCTTACTTTCTCGTTATCATTTACTATTTCTTTTAAATTCTCAAAACATAAACTGTCTAAGGTTACAAATCACAATTACTTAACTTTAATAGTAACACTTTAATTACAATGCATTCAATAATCACAAGTATCTCTCAAAAGCAACCACAAACACTTAATTCACATATAAGCACATAGTTAAGTAACTCTTTTTCTACAAATAAATCATAACCTACCTTGATTCCTTGCTTGAATCACTTTAAGTCCATAACCTTTCCTTTCCTCTCTCTTTCATCCCATTCTTGACCTATAAGCAAATAGATACCCATTTCAATGATATCACCTTTCCCAACCATTAGGAACCTGTTATTATTGGTTAAAATTATAAACTTGCCCTAGTTCATCATCTTTGGATTTTCAACCCAATAAGCATCACTAATTATTTATATTTTATCATGAACAACAATAATTCCACCAAAGTAAGTATTTTATAATACCCTAGGATTATTACCAATTGAAATTAACCAAATTCTCCCAAATTCCCTTTAGTTAATAAATAAGGGATAAGCCCCAAATTCTACCATTGATAAGCCTCTATTGATTCCTATGGGTTTAATGGAGTAATTCAAGTTTAAAATATAAAGAAACCTTATCTCCAAAGATTAAAACTCCAAAAATAGATAGAAAATCACCTCTCATTAGGCCCTTACTCATTTTTTAGAAAAGTGGGAATGAATATACGTTTATGGCTTTTAAAAATTGGAAACTATATTTTCACCACTACAGTGGTGAATCTACCCTATAGTGGCCCGCAGGACAATTGAGGTTTTCACTGCGGTGACACTTTTACCACTGCAATATCTATGAGGAAGTTACTCAAGATATCACCATAGTTTAGTCTATTTCTCATCACACCTCTCAAAATCTGACACCATGAATTAACTTTTTCATGGTAATCTCTATAACTGGAGTTTTATTAACCCATTTTATGTATCAAAAGTTTCTACGACTTCCTAAACTAGTCCTCCATCCCAAAATCTTATCAAATGAACCCATGAACACTAAATAGTAGGTGGGACCAGAAATTAAAATCAAAAGTGAATACCACTCTAGGGCCATAAGAAGGCCAACATTCCAAGGTAAATAGAACTCAAACCTCAAAAAGTACACCCCCAGCAAAATATGAACACTGATCTACTTTATCCACTACTAACAAAAATAATCAATGAGTGTAGTCATATAATCATGAACTCTATATCAAGGCACACAAAAACCAACATGAACCTACCCAGGCATACAATCATCAATGGGTACGAGAACCCCAACACATAGAAATGACAAGGTAAAGGCAGGAAATAAAAAGGCACTTATCGCAGTGGAATTAGATGTCACATGCCTAACATTCTCGAGAGAGTACAAATTCATAGCAATTCCAAACTTAGACTGAATTTCTGAATCACCAATTGAGGCACTAAGTGCACTACCTCTAATTGAAGGTGCCACAACACTATGAGGCTGATCTTGATCAGCTAAAGGTATAATAATCCCACATCAAGGACACTCTTTATACCATTGAATGGTCTCTCTACGATCGTATAAAACCTTTGAATCCATAACCTTGTGAGAAACATGGCTGATACTAACTAGATGACCAACCTACTTCGAGGGTACTCCCTACTGAAATGACAATCCTCCCTATAATCATAACATACCTTAGGAAATCTAGAAAGGCGAGGAATATATGATGATTCAGTATTATAAACCAAATCACTTCTGGGGCACTCTATATACTAATGACTAATCTCACCACAACTATAACAAGCTTTCAGAATACTCTGACTGCCCCTCTTTATCTAGAATAGCCTCTATGGCCTAAAGACCCATACTGAATACTCTACAAGGTCGAATGAGAAAAACGCCTATTGTAATCACCATGACTAATTTGAGAGCCACCAATAGTTTGAGATTCTACAAGTGTACACCTGATAGGAGACACGTGATGATGAACCACACCCGATAGGATACACGTGATGATGAACCCCATCGGAGGATCTTCAAACCCAAATGGTTTACCCAATAACACTTTGCTGGTGACATAGACTCTTAACACTATCTCCATAAGTCTTAATACATGATCTTTATATGGACCTCGTATGGTTAATAACCTGAGAGAAAGCCCTAGTTTCTATTAAATATTACGATGCCAAATAAAGTGGTAAAACTAATCCTCTAATAAATCCACGCACCATCGTATGATCTGAAGGATATAGCATAAGAATATGCCTAGCCTACCGAAGAAACCTAATCTCATACTCTAAAACTAAAAAAGAACTTACTGAACACCAACAAACCCAAATTCTTCTTGAGAACTTCTTAAAGAACTGGACCTTATCTCTGGTATTGAGGTATCCATGAAAAGGCTCGTAATCCCCAATGCTGAATGCTGTAAGAAAGAAGTAGTCACAAACTATACCAGAGCCTGGGCTGGCTATAAATCCTTTGACTGACACTGAAGACCTTTAACATCCATCCTTGACTCTGAAGCTTTGAAAATACATGCTAAAGTCCCATCAGCATCTATCGACATTCTTGCACTGTCCATTTGGGATAGAATACAGCCACAGAATATACTTGAGGCTCATTAAACTATAGACACACAATAAGGAGTCAAGGATAGAAAATCCTAAAAGTTTCCTATAGCCTACCAAATATAGGTTACAGATGTCTCTGCACCTATCCACAAAACTCTACTAGATACCAAGATCTTGTACCAACACACGAGTAATCCTAGACTCTGATATGAATTTGTCATGACCTAAATTCTTAGGTCATGATGCCACTTACTATAACCCATCAGTAGGTAATCCAACCCATAGTTCGGAACTTCTACGACTGGAATACCAAGAGAAATAAATAAAGATAGCAAAATAGTTATAACAAAAGCCTAATATATAAATAAGACAATCCTAAAACCTAATGGAATCGGTATAAGAGCTTCTAATATAACAAGAATTAAAGTGAAATACTAAATGAATATACTGATATAACCCATCTCTAAATAAAACATAGAGTTTAGTCTAGTCCATATAAGAGAGAATAGTAATATTCTAAATGCCAGGAGCTGTTACACCCTAAAGTTTTGGCATATAATTTTTTTTGAGTTTTAAGCTAAATGGCCAGGTGGAGACTTACCTAATGAGTTATAAAAACTCAGTATGTGTGGTAGGGATGAATCGTTGTCAAACCAGTGGGGAATTTTCCTTACTTTTGCCTTGGTCACGACAGGTACCTTATGAGTTGTAAGGACATTATATGAGTCATATAGTGTTAATCATTGTCAGACTAGTATGGATACCACATATTTCTAC
Organism: Capsicum annuum; assembly: GCF_002878395.1. NCBI lineage: Eukaryota > Viridiplantae > Streptophyta > Magnoliopsida > Solanales > Solanaceae > Capsicum > Capsicum annuum. The sequence goes on along the minus strand of NC_061119.1, from coordinate 80,709,327 downwards.
ACAAATAACGAGTCAACAATTGGGCGGTAATTTTTTAGTCTTTTAATTGAGGGAACTTTGGTTATTTATATCATTTCTCAATTATAACCCAGGATATCAAATACCCTAAGGGACCCCATAAATCCTGATTACTAATCATAAACTACTCTTTACTCTCTCAAATTCCTAAGTCAAGAAGAAATCTATAGTTTCTCAAGGTTAGTCATCTAGGGCTTAAAGTGTGGTTTCTTCTCCATAACTTTAGATATCTCAGGCATGTATCTTTTCCCTAAAAATTAATTTTTTTTAAAAAAGTACGTGTAAAAGATTATTATACATGTGATTTATTTGTTGATTTGGAAACTGGGTTGAGGGATTTTGGGTACTATTGATTGAATTTCTTTTCCCATGGCTTTTGTGACTCATTTATGCTTTAAATTGATGGATTTTAAACTAACTGGGTGCATAGGCATGGTAAATGGGAACAGAGGGTCTTGGATTCCCCCAAATTTATTTGATAAACTTACGGGGATCGTGGATTGCCTAAACTATGGATTTTGGTAATTGAATTGGCAATGACCTCAACCCAACCTTATGAAATTGGATTTGAAACATGGATATATGCATATTGAAACTCAATTTGAACCTATTGCATTGCATAAAAGGCTAATGAAATACAAATGTCTTTGAAAGGCCTTTATAGATATAACTTATTTTAAATTGAACCTTGGGGGTCGTGGATATATCACCCTCAACTTACTCCATTATTTTAGGGCAAGGCAATCATTGTCAATATAATAACCTAACTTGAGTTAGGATCAAATCTACAAGGACTATGACTAGTTTTTGAATCTTATGCGTGTTGAAAGATCCTAAGTGTAGACCTATAATGTACACTTAAAATCAAAATATAATTTAAATTAGGAAGGGTATGATTTAAAAATTGTTTAAACAAAATAAACTTGAAACACTACTTGGGAGAAACAATTTTAGATCAAATTACAATAAAAGAATAGTCTTGGGGTTATGCTTTCCTAGGGGCAAATAGTCTATGGGTACATGAGAGGGAAATTCAAATTCTCGTTAATGAATATATAGGTAGGCTAGGCTAGGGGGTTTGGTGTTAGCTTTTAAAAAAACACCAAACTATTACCCAAGGATTCTTTTGAATAAATCATGGGTATGGAAGGCAAATTAACCTAAAACCTCAATTGGGCATCCCTATTTCTAGGATGATACCCAAGACATAATAAATTTACAATCCATCCTTATTTTTAAGACAATGTAAGCAAATAAGATAACATCTAATTTATTGTTCACAAATACTTGTCACCCATATCCCTCTTTCAAGGATGATATGGGATCTAAGAAAATATCCATATTTCTCTTTTAAGGATAATGTGGGATTTAGGGAAATTGGGGCGTTCACCCACAACTTCCAATTCAACAATAAGGGATTAGTGAAACTCAACTTCATTAACTAAGAATTGGAGATAACAATAAATACCCATACATATTAGCACCCTATTTAAACATAACCCCAAGAAAAATATTTAGCTTCTCATGAGATTAGTGAAAGAAAATATACCCAAGTGAACATCCAATGCTTCCACTGATAACAAACAAGAATGATTCCCAAGCTTCAATCTCAATTCATAACTAAATTTTTTTAGAAAATTAGCTACATTTGTCTTTTCTAAATTACTAAGGTTTCTCTCAATACAAAAATTGAATTCTAGTTGTAGGATACCTCAAGTGCGTAAGGGTTTTGCCCTTTTGAGAGTTGGAACCAGCTGTGTGCATTTACCAATCTTTCCCTGGAATAATTTGTTCCATTATGATTGTTAGTATTTGATCTCAATTGCAAATCCTACAATCACAGTAAGCCTATCATGATCACCAAGCTTTGATCAGGCTTTGACTGGTTGTGCTCGGTACCCTCAGATCACGATTGTGGTAATTAAGGTTAATCCCTACTCCAAAATTTGCAACTTTGCACTATATTTGCCCTTTTTGTTCTCTTTTCATCTTACTTCACTTGTTTTTCCCAATCACCTGTAAACTTGCAAACCATAGGAATTAGTGCATTTAAATAGAAAATTTGCCTTATTTACACAATTGAATCATAGTAGTGTGCACAAATTTGGATGTCAAAGAGTGGTAAATTTACCATTTATCAACACCCCAACTCAATCCTTTGATTGTCCTCAAGAAACTCTGCTTCTTATTCAATGAAGCTATGCAATTATAAGTCCATTCATACAACCAAATAATCACAATGATTTTGAACTTGGTTAGCACCAATAAGTAGCTCTCAAGAATTAGTAAGGCTATTCTCACAACTCCCCTCAGCATGAAGTACACTTTCAAGGATGCTAAGGACTTTAAAGAACAACCAAAAAATCACTAACTCTCTAGATATGACTTTCCATCGATAATGACTCAATTACGCTCCTTTGCCTCACTTTTTGGAAGATGATAATTTTACCTGCCTTTATTAGTCTACATGCCTCCTCACGAAAGAAATCCCACACACCAAAGTACCTATCATGAAACAAGGTATTAAAATGTAAGCACTCACTCTCACAAAGATTCTCTCAATGCGAACAAGTATACACCATATGCTTGCCCTTATTTACAATCACCACTACTTTGATTACACTTGATTGGAGATATCTAAGGACTTTTTCACACTTATAATGTAGGATTAGTAAAGGGTATGATATCATTTTGGTAAAAAGTGACTACACCCTCTTTGAACATCTACATCACACTATTCAATCAAACTTTGGACCATGGCCCACTTCACTACCTTAATTCACCTATTTCTTTAAAATTATTTTCTTTTCATTTATCTTTTGTGCAATCTATGCTTTTTCTTATTTCAATTATTCCCTTCTTTCTACTTTTTCACTTGCACTCTTTTCTTGGATTTTAGGCACCCACTTACAATACCATGGCCCAAGATCACCTCTTCCAAGATTTACCAACCCCAACTTAGGCTTTTGATCTCAAGTTTATTTTCAAGATCAAGGAGGGTAGGGTTCAAAGAGGGGAAAAATTTAAATAGCTTAAGGATTGTAATGTCATTACCAAAGAAAGGTTTGCAGGCTCAAAATGGTTGACTAGGGATATTATTGTATGTACGAGTAGGCTCTTTAGGCTAAAGTGGGTTTATATATTCACAAAGAAGGCCTAAGATAATTTCACCAATCAAGCACAATCACAATTATCCTTGAGAGACAAATGAGGAAAGTTCTAGATGATATAAGTAAGCATGAGAGTTAAACAACTAAGCTTATCTCATATGAAATGCAAACTTTTCGTGGAGGCTTAATTGCATTTCCTAATAAAGACAAAAGGAGGTATTTACCATATTCTACCAACTAAGGATTTTGGAGTCACAAAAAGAGGTAAAACATTATTAAAAAATAGTTCACATCTATGCCCTTGGTTTTTAAAAATTTTTGGATGGAGGGGGGAGGGGGTGCTTTCTTTGCATTTACACCATGCAAAATTTGCTATTGATGGCACCAAAATAAGCCATCATCCTATATTTTAGATCTCATAAGGGAAAAGTATATGGCTACTTAGACTTCACCATAGGTGCAAGGGTGATCCCCAAACTCCAATACTACAGGTACATAGATTTCTCCTGCATCTATGACTCAAAACCCAAACATGATGATTTTAGCTTAAGAAATTCCTCACTTAATCTATCATAGGTAAAGGATAGTACGATATAATCATAAGCAATAGAAGAATAAAATAAAAATATAAGGATGAAAACATATAATTAATCCATGAAAGTAGGCACCATCAGGGTGCCCAAAATATTACAACCCAAAATAAAAATAAAATCATCCAAAAACAAAATGAAAACATCCGAAAAATATCCAAATAATACTAACCAATCAAAAAACTATGGTTACTAAGAAGACGGGCACCCAACTCAAAGCTTGCAGTGACCTAACTGCATAATCATAAAAGTATAGATAAGGTCAAGGGTACTCCCTGTAACCGCATCAAGGACTATCATCGCTCTCAGACAGTATCATTCCTAGGATCATCTGAGTCTAACCATGCAACTGGGACCTCATCGCCATTCTCATCCCTGGGAGAGAAAAGTCTCTTTTTGGGTTTCAGGACCTTTCAAAGGCCCTTCACCCCTTTTCACATCATTATGAAGAATATATCTCTCTTTTTGTCCATCTTCTTCATCTTATCATAAAAATCTCCTATCTCTCTATGTGAATGTGATAAAGACGAGTAGGCTCTCTCAAGCCTAGAAATAGTGGCCCCTGCTTCTTTTGGTCCTCTAGGTATTTCACATAGTTGGATTGAGCAACATAAGACTGGCAGGTGGTAGAAGGATCTCCCGACCCCTAAGGTATGTTGGACATAAGATTCCATATTGTCCTTATCTCAATTGAGATATTATCAAATGACCCTACCGCAGATGGCCTGCATGAATCTGTTTTATCCTCTACTGACCTCCTCAAGTCAACCTTCCTCTTCTTGCTCTTTCTAAGAGCTCCCTCTCCTCGGATCTTTAATGGGTAAATGAGAGTCTTGGGAGAGATCCAAAGATCTTTTGGGTACTCATTAACCCCAGCTTGCCTACATAAATTCGTGATTAATGATGGGAACAAAAGTATGGGCCCTCCTTTGTTTTTGTAATGCGAAATCTCCTTGAGCACAAAGTGGCTAACATTCAAAAGAATGTTGTCCAAAAGGTAGGCCACCATCTAAGCATTCATATTTGGGATATTTGTCAGGTTGGTGGTGGGAGAAACCATGCTGGAAATAATGGTTAAGCAGATCCTAGCTTCAGCAGTAAAGTCACTCATTAGTATCCTGGTTTTAGTAGTGGCCCATGAGACCTCCCTCTCCGAGAATATATGTTCAACCAACCAGATCCTAGGAGCATAATCCTTGTCCTTGAGTATCTCATGTCCATATTTTTTAACCGATAAACTCCATTAATCCGCTTAGCCCCAAAATAAACTTCTTTGTCCCTGATTCTTATTACTAGGTTAGAGAGATCCGCTATGCTGATATTCACATAGAATTCTCTCACTTAATGCTCATTTTCCCAGCATGGTTTTGGGGAAAATTATATCCATACCGTGGAATCTATCCTCCCATAAAAATCTAGGAGTTTCTCAGGCACATGCTCTAGGGAAATCCCCCTCTAGGGAAGCAGCTTCTTTCTCATAAGGTCCTTATAATATTTAGCCTCACATTTTGGGGCCATAAAATGATTGGTATCATAGCCTACTATTTTGCGCCTTGGATCCACACACAAAGAATTATTCTATAAGGTCACTATGAAGAAGATTTGATATTTAAATTGATTTAGCTAAATGAATGACTCATGGAACTTGGACATGCTTTAAAATGCAAGGTTTGAGATATGGACCGGATTTTAAACTGGTCTCAGTTATTGCAATTGTGGTCTGGTTGGACGTGATTACAATTCTTGAGATCAGTGAGAATCATGCTCATAATTATTGCAATCGTAATAATAGGTTAGTGATCACAATAAGGCCATTGCAAACAATCACGGTAACTAAGGCATGTTTGATCAAATTTCGCAAAATAAAAAACTTTCTAGTTTTAATGCCAAATTAAGTTCCAAATAAAAAATTTACATTATGAACAAGAAATATAGTCCCTAGATAATCAATCATGCCCTTAGAATGAGGGAAAACTAAAAAGGAATTCATTCGGGCATTTAATCAAACACTTGGTGTGCACATGCTATTTCTATCAATTTTGAATGATTTTGGGTACTCAAGACTTCCCCAATTGTGTGCACACCAATAAAAATATCTAACCACACCAAACAAACATAACTGAACAAGGATTTAGCATGCAAATTACAATTCAAGTCATTCCTAAGAGATAAGTTCTAAGGCCCATACACAAGCACAAAAAGGAATAATTCATGCACATACCAGATTAGAAATATAGGGGATGATGATTATACACTTTTGGATGCCCACTTACAATAAAAAATGTTTGTAATTTGTAGTTATTTTTAAGAAGGAATGTGAATGGAATTGTGCTTGGGGGAGAAAGAAATAGTTCCTTTTCAAAAACTAGTCTGGTCATGATCACAGGCAATGGGTCACGATCGCGAACCCCATTTGATCGCGATTGCAGACCTCATTCCATCACAATCATGACAACGGGGAGCAGTTGCTTCTCCTCTATTCTTTCAGCTAATTCACCTCCAACTTAATTTTATCATATTTACCATTACTCAACATCATTAAAATACAACTCTTTAGGCACCTAATTTGCCTGGATCTATCACAATAAATAAAATCTACTCTAATAATAAAAAACAAAGAATACAGACAACTTTTATGGAATGATGAGTTTCCTCCCATACGACACCTAATTTAATACCATGGCATGACGTACTTCAAATTTCAAGTAGGATACTTGAGGACCCATTATCCACCTTTGTGTTCACTACATCAATGATGGATACCACTAAAGTTCTATTGGTTATTTTTTCGTTTTACATACCCAAAAGGACACTTCATCATTTAGGACCCAAAATTTCATTTCCCCATGCTTTATATCAACAATAGATCTTCTGGTTGCCAAAAAGGGTCTCTTAATAATAATGGGTGTTTCCTCATCGATTTCATATCTAGATTAACAAAGTACACCAGCAAGATAAAACTGTCAAACTTTACGAAGATATCATTTAAAACTCTAACCGATTTATTGATAGAATGATCTGCTTTCAAGAGCCTTATTATTATGGGAGTAGGAGTGTCAATACCAAGTCTTCGATAGACTACATATGGAATAAAGTTGATGCTTGTACCAGGTCATAAAAGGTTTTCTCAAATTTGTGTGTCCCAATGGTGCAAGGGATTGTGAAGGCTTTCAGATCCACTTTTCTTTCCGCCATAGCACTAGTCATGACAACACTATTACCATTGGTCACTTTAATGGTCTCACCATCTACAAGTCATTTTTTGGGCATCAATGTCTTCATTAGCTTAGCATACCCCAGAATTTCTTGAATGACTTTTAAGAATGGGACATTGATTGAAAGATTGCTAAGCTTGGTGAGGAACTTCTTAAAATTGACATTCTCCTCCGTTTTCTTAAGTCTTTGAGAGAATGAAGAAGGGATTTTCATTGGATATAAGGGGTCACGTTGTGGTTCATCACCGTTAACTACTTTAGGATCTTCCTCCTCATCAACCATCTCTTCATATCATTGGTTCTTCATCATCCCATTCTTGAGACTTTGGAGAATCATTATTTGACTCACCCACATGCTTATTCTTTGTATTGATTTGATCATCAAGAGACTTTTCTTCTAATACTACCTCTTATGCACTAAGTTCTTTAATGCTTCGGGTGATAATTTCTATGACATAGGTATCATTTGTAGGATCTTACACTGCATCACTAGGGAGGACACCCTTAGGCCTAACATTAAGTGCGGTTGAGATTTGACCGATTTGAATCTCTAGTTGCTTGATTGAGGAGGATTATAATACAACTATTTGGTTGATTTTAGAAAAGTCTCCTTTTAATTCTCAGACCATCTTGTCCATCCCTTCCACTCTCATCAAGATTCTAGCAAGCACATCCTCGGCCTTAAACTTTTTAGGATCCACAGGATTTGATTCCTTGCTCTCCACTTGGTCATGGGAGGGGGGCATATATCTATCATACCCTCTTTCCTTATTTCTCTTGTCACGATATTTATCTGTATCATACTACTCCCTTTCTTGTTCATGATCATTCCAACCTTGGTTCCTCTCTGCCTTTGATAGACTGGATGGGAACCCCCTGGATAGTTTGTCAAGTATCTAATTTATTCATCAAGGGACTTTTCCTCATCATTATCATACCCTTAATATACCATGCCATTGATCATTTTTATGGGTGCACCTATCATATACTTTGTAAGGATGTCTAATTATGCAATTATTTTAACTATATTTTTCTCCCTTTCTTCATTTTTTTCCTTGCTCTTTGTTCATAATCTAGGCGGCAGGAGACCCCGTGGCCACCTCGATATCTAGGGTGTGCCACCCCTCTATTTCTTTGTGATTTGTTTAAGAAAAGTCAAAGCTATACCATATGACAACCTCATAAGTGATCCACCAACTATGTTGCCTACTACAGTCTTGTTTAGTTGGACCAACGCCCTATAAAATATTTGAAGGAGCATCTTATCGGGTATTTCATGGTTAGAAAATTGCTCAATATTTTCATTAAATATCTCCCAAGCTTCATGTAGAGGATCTCCATTGATTTGACAAAAAATTATATTTCATCCCGCAACTGCAACATCTTTGATAGTGGGAAAAAATGATCTAAGAAATTATTTATAAGCTTGACCCATGATGTGATGGACCCGATGGGTAAATACCTCAAAAACAACACCGCCTCACCCATTAGGGAGAACAAAAAGAGTCGTAACCATATAGACTCTTGTGAGATGTGAGTGATATCAAAGGGGGAACATACCTCCACAAAATTTTTCAAATATAGATTTGGGTCTTCATGAGCTTGACCCCTAAAGAGACATTTCATTTGTAGCATGTGTAACATTGCACTCGTGACGTAAAATACCCCATTCCCTTCTTTCAATGGGTAGTGGATGGCACTAGTATTCCCCACATCATGGAGGTGTTTTTCATTATCAAGGGGACCATCACAGGTCCCGACATTGCTTCCATGATCACTCATTGAGTTTTGTACACTATTTAAATCTTCTAAAATAAAACAAAAACAACAAAAAAAGCAAATAACAAATACTATGGGTGAAACCAAAGTTACTATCAACGCCACACAAGCGAAAACTAAGTTTCACTCCCTGGTAATGGTGCCATTTTAATCATGCTCAACTTACTCTATTATTTTGGAAAAAGAAGATCGTTGTCAATATAATAACCCAACTTGAGTTGGGGTCGAATCCATGAGGAGTGTGACTAGTTTTTAATCCTATATATGTTAAAAGTTACTAAGTGTAGGCCCATAATGTACACTTAAAAGTAAGACAAAATTTAAATTTTCGGGTATGATTTAAAAACTGTTTAGACAAAATTAAATTTAAACACTACTTGATATCAATACTTTTAGATCAAATTCAAATAATAGAATAGTCTTGGGATTGTGATTTCTTAGGGGAAAATAGTATATGGGTACATGAGAGTGAAATTCAAATTCTAGTTAATGAATATATGAGTAGGCTAGGTTAGGGACTTTTCAACAAACACCAAACTATCACCCATGGATTCTTTCGAATAACTCACTGGTATGGTGTGCAAATCAACCCAAAACCTCAATTGGGTATCCCTACTTCGAGGATGATACCCAAGACATAGAAAATTCACAATCCATCTTTATTTCTAAGACAATATAAAGGAATAAGCTAACATCTAATTCGTTGTTCACAAATACTTGTCACCCACATCCCTCATTCAAGGATGATGTGGGATCTAAGGAAATACTGGCATCCCTCTTTCAAGGATGATGTGGGATTTAGGAAAATTGGGGCTTTCATCCACAACTTCAATTTCAACAATAAAGTATTAGTTAAACCACACATCATTAACTAAGGATTTGAACTAACAATCAATACCCATACACATTAGCACCCTGTATAAACATAACCCCAAGATAAATATTTAGCTACTCATGAGATTATAGAAAGATAATACGCTCAAGTGAGCACCCAATGCTTCCATTCATAACAAATAAGAATAATTCCCAAGCTTAAATCTCAATTCACAACTAAATTCTCTTATAAAATTTAGTGGCAACGGTTTTTTCCAAATTAGTAGAGTTTCTCTCAATACAAAAATTGAATTCTAGTTGGAAGACGCCTCAAGTGTGTAGGGGTTTTTCCGTTTTAAGAGTTGGAACAAGTTATGTGAATTTACCAGTCTTCCCCTGGAAAAATTTTGTGCCATTGCAATTGCTAGTATCTAATCGTAATTGCGACTCCTACAATTGTAGTGAGCGTATTGTTATCACTAAGATTTGATTAGGCTTTAACTGGTTGCAATCGTGACCCTCAAACCATGATCGCAGTAACTGAGGTTTATCCTTGCTCTAATTTTTCTAGCTTTTGTACTAATTTTGCCTTTTTTGTTCTCTTTTCAGCATATTTCACTTATTTTCTCCTAATCACCTATAAACCTGCAAACCCTAGAAATTAGTATATTTAAATGGAATATTTGCCTCATTTACACAATTTAATAATAGTAGTGTACACAAATTTTGATGTTAAAGAGTGCAAAATTTACCACTCATCATGGTTTCCCCCAAGTTAATGAATAATTGGAATATCGGGATCTTGGATTCCCCAAATCTGGTGAATAATCAGACCATAGGGGTCATAGATTCCCCAAGTGGATGGTCAATGGAAATTCATAATGATATTAGTTTGCAAGAAAAATTGGTATCGATATTAACAATATGTATCTTAATGGATGGTCCTTGGTTTAACAAATGGTAATATGTAAATGTTTTAATTAGGATTAAAGGGGTTTGTGCAGCTGGTCGTGAAGGTAGGGGTCCTGAGGGACTGATACGGGAAACCCACATTTGTCGGCATGAGGTTTGGTTTTGATGATCGTGTGCTTGTGTCACACTTTATATATTTGTATCTTGTATTAGTATAAGGTCATGGATTCCCCGACCTTCCTCCATACTCCAATTTGTGCCACTAACATGCACTGAGACACTTTTAGTAAGGTGAAAAATGGACCCATATATCCAATGGGTATAGATGATGGTTTGAGATAAATAGTCTAGGCTAATATTTTAAAATCTCATGTTATACCCTATTCCCTATCATGGCATAATGATATATATATTTACCCTGTGTGCATGTGATTTTACTATGGTTTGATCATGGCATTATTTTATCCCTTCCCCGAGTTATATACTAGCACTTACCCCACTAACCTTCCCCAGACAATGTATCCCCATGCGATGTGGGGTTTGAAGATATTTCTATTTCCTTGAGCAATGGTAGGTGATTTATAGATTATTTGTGAGACAACTTAAACTAGTGAGCTTTCGTTCTCCGGAAGGCCCTTATTTCATGGTCTTGTCTTTACTTATGTCACAAACTACCTTTTTGGTTCCCTTTTTTGCTAAGTTCGAGAGTATGTCTGACTTAGATTGATGTTTGATTTCTTAGAGGATTTTGTGAACAAAGTGTGGGTGGATTGTGTTATGGATTCTTAGATCCCTCTTGTTAGTGGTTTATCTTTATGTTGTTATATGTTTAAACTCATCCGATGCTAGTTATATTGTGTTCCAGTTAGCTAGGATAATGGGGGTGGTCTCTGGTCCTTGGCATACTTCGGATACTCATCACAACTAGGTGTTAGTTCAGATCGTAACATGAGCTCACCCTAAATCTCTAATTATCTACACTGTATGATGCACATAACAATGACGAGAACTCATATAATGATCTATAGGCTATAGTAGTGTAATATGAGTACCAAACTTGTGGTACTTAGTAGGCAACAGACGACTAAACTATGAAGATAATGCAAATATAGTTACATGAAAGTAGGAATCTAAAATATAAACATATATTGAGGAAGCTATCATAATAAAGCTAGGGAAACAACAAGGATGAACTATCCTATTCTAGCCGTACCCAGGCACTAAAGCACCATACCATATATCATTGTCCAATATAAAAATAAAGTGTAGATGACATCACCCAAGCACACACACAAGTGTACGTGGTCTACCCAGTAATATAGTAGCCTCTAAGAAAGTCGAGTTATCGATCCCACATAGACTAGATTTGGTAATGATTTGATTTCAGTTCACACTTTAGATTCAATTGATGAGAGAGTAACCAAATAAGGAGTTTGGAAATTGTAACTTGAAACTAAATAATGCGGAAAGAAAAGATCTTGAGACAATCAATAAGAGAAAACCCAGGGTTGAAGCACTCTCAACAATCATATTATGCTTTTGGATTTCATTCGTTAACTTTCTTATCTTGGTTGTTGATTCGTAGGGTTAATTGGGCGATTATGGTTTTCCAGCCTCCAGTTTATTACCTAAGTTGAACCTTCTACCTACATCACTGAGCTGGGATGTAATAATTTACTTAAGTTTTTTACAAATATCATCCTACGTGTTAATCAAGTACGGTACCTAAGTACATCCTTGTCTTAAATACTAATTTGAATTCCTTATTTCATAAAGAAATACAAACCATACTCTTCTTATTCCTATGTTCTATCTCCATATTCCCTCTCCCGAGTTCACAAGGTCGACAATATATATATTCTAAGGGTGATCAATCCTTAAAATAATTAAAACAAGAATAAACAAACAACCAATAGTGATAATCAAAGAAAACAAACTTAATCCATTGCAATATACTCATGTTCTTGGCTTCAACCCCGGAAAAGGGCAATTCGCCACGCATAATCATAATCATAATCATAATCACAAGGTTTTAATTAATGGCTAAAAACATATATGAACAAAATAAAATTAATAAAACCTAATAATGAAGTTATAGCATCCCCTTGATCTCCAAAATATGTCAAAAGATTTGTAGAAACATGATACAATATGTATATATAGCATAAGGGTAAGCCAAGTCCGTGTAGGAGTAAAATTAGCTTAAAATACCTAGGTGTAGAGTGGAGCATGCATTGCACCCCCTATTCCTATGTAATGGGGCATGCTTCAAACCCTATATCCCCCTGGAATAGAGCACGCACCGCATGTTAATCGCATGCACTCTCTGGAAGTTGTCTTCAAAAAATTTTCTAAGGCAAGAGAGCACTGAAATGAGCCCGCGTCGCGGTATAATCACCTTTAGGACCACCACGTACCTATTGGATGATATTTTTGTCCTCTTCTAAATTTATTGGTGTTTTTCATGCGTCCATTGGCCAATGTTACAGTACACACGCACTAACAACATTCCAGGGGTCCAAAAGTGTGTCAATATGCGTATTGTGCCTTCGTTGAGCCATTTCGAGCCTTTTTGAGTTGTTCACACTTGATTTAAATCTTTTGAATCCTTCATATATCATCATAATATATTAAAAAAGCATACTATAACTTTAAAAACAACAATTTAAAGCTGAAAATAAAACATCCAACATCCAACATAGACTAATTTTACTTTGATCTTTAACTCATTGTTTTGACCCTTGGCTTGGTGCAATTGACCATTGATCATTATCAACAAGTTTTTGCACATATAAATACACATAAAAACCATTTGGAACACTTTAGATTCAATAGAATCCACCGAAATCAACTAGACAAGCATCTAGCTCAAGCTAGTAACACTAGTTTTTTGGGTTGAACTCTAATTGACTCTTTGAAGTACAAACTTGTTAGAAAACATTTGTAACCATTGTAAGCACATGATTTAACACATTTATACACATTTATATCATTATCAACTCATATAGCATAGAATAATCATCAAAACAAGGCTAAAAAGACTAGAATAGTGACACTAGAATGCATAAATACACCCAACATCACCACCCCACACTTAAAGCCTTTTTCGTCCTCGAACAACCTTTTACTATAAACCTCATAAGATGGAGATTCTACACTTCTAATCATTTAAAGACACTCAAGATAGTACTACAATGACTACACGGAATGCAAGTTTCTATACTAACCATGTTACAAACACAATTGAAAACTTATGAACACTACTCCAAAACATCCTAACCTCAAGAATTGACTCACCAAGTTGGAAAACTCATTCTTATTATTCAATCAAGGAAATCATAAAAGTCACCCACATTCATCAAACACGTGTCCCTCACAACAAGAGAGTTACCAATAATCACTCACAATTAAGCAATTTAGAACATGATGGGTACAAGAATCAATTTACACTCACTCTCACAAAAAATTCACAAGTTACACACAATGAGCCATAGGCTTTCCCTTAGTGTAATGCTACACTAATAGTCAAATGTAAAGATTTGAATCAATTAGGACTTTTTCGGGTTGTAATGTATGCTAAGAGAAGGGTAGGAACTATTTGGAAATAATGACTAACCTCTCTAAGTGCTTTAATACACTACATTATACATTTAAAATCACTCTTCAACTACCAAATAACACCATTTCTGTCTACCCTTATCTTTTGTTTTTGTCCCATCTCTTTTAAGCATTTTCACAAACACATGGTGGACACATAGTTTACTACCACAAGAATTAATTTTTCTCTTTTTTCACAATCATGGAAATATTTTTAGCATAAATTATATCACAACCCTCCACCACACATCAATTATACACCAATAACTATTACCTTGGGGCATCAATTTAACCTTTTTCTTCTTTAATTTCTCAAACTTCTTACTAATTTAATTTTTTTTATTAAAGCACTTAAATCATTTTGGATCAAATTATGGTCTATCAAAGAAGGGATTAGGTTACTTATGAGGCTGCCAAAGAAAAAACAAAAGGCTTAATAAGGGTTAACTAGGATAATGTACAAGGGTAGGACATATAGAAGGTATAAAACAAGGCTATCAAAGACATGCCTAAATCATCTCTTAAACCCACATTCTTTATTTTTCTTCACACACACACTGGGCAAGTTCTAGACATCACATGTAACAAGGAATAGACAAATACCTCACACGCACATGGCACATGCTCAACTTTTATCAGATCATCATACACTCCCAACCAAACAATAGCACAAATTTAATTTTAAGCCAACAAGTATAAGATTCATAGAAATGAGCCTAAGAGTTTCAAAAATAAATTTCCCCATCCCACACTTAAAAATCTACTTTATCCCCAAAGTGAATTTAAAAGTAAAAAGATAGAAATACTCCCTGAGGCCTCTAGGCCCGGATAGCAACATCTTTTATATTTTTGGGATCCACAGGACCCCACACATCATCTTTGCCATACTTCAAGCTTAAGTTTGTTGTACTTAGACTTCCTATTAACCTGTAACTCAACCAAAAACAAAAACTACGTGAAATAAAACTAAAAAATTTGAAAAAAAAACATACCTAATTAACTTGGGTTGCCTCCCAAGTAGTGCTTAATTTAGTGTCACAACACGACCCAACTCAACTCAACCATATTCCTTTATCTTTTTCCTTATACTTGGAGGCTATTTTTTTTATCCTTTTCACCCTTTCTGGGTGTGAATTCTCAATAGCAGTAGGTTTCTCAACTTTATCCTTTTCAGGCTCATCAACTTCCATCTTGTCTGGCTTAGTAGATAGAGTCTTAAGCTACTCAATCCAATAATTTAAAGAGGTCTTTTGAGGACTAGCCACCGTACACATTTCTCCTTCAATAACATTGATCATACACAAATCTTTAACTTGGGACATAATTATGGGTGCTTTGTATACATTAAATACCACCTTTTCATCCTCTACCTTTATTTTGGGTGTGCCTTGTCTAACATTAATTAACGCTCCTCTGGTTGCTAAAAATAGATGCCCCAAAATAATTGGTAATTGTTCATCTTCCTTAAAATCAAGAACAATAAAGTTAGTAGGTATAATGAATTTACCAATCTTTATGAGGATATCCTCAATTATTCCATCAAGATGTGTAAATGACCTGTCTGCCAGCTGCAACACCACGGTGGTCGGTCTTGGCTCTCCCAAGCCCAATGTCTTAAATAGCGATAGGGGTATCAAATTAGTGCTCACCCCCAAGTCACTCACAGAATGTACCTCTTTCCTCCTAATTTGAATAGGGATGACAAACTTCCACTGATCTCTCAATTTCTTAGGGATTTTTTGTGTCATCACTGCACTACACTCTTTAGTGAGTGTTATTGCTCCCACATCCTGTATTTTCACCTTCTTCTCTACCATATCCCTTAAGTACTTTCCATACTTAGGCAGATTCTGCAAAATATCTAGCAAAGGTAAATTAATATGAAGCTTTTTAAATATATCAATTTACTTTTTGAATAGGGCATCCTCCTTTGCTTTTATGTGCCTTTGAGCGAAAGGCAATGGCAGTGTCTTCTTCACTTCTGGTTCAAAAACTTTTTCTTTCAAGTACTCAGACTTTCTTAAATTTTCAGCAACTTTGTCTTTCACCTATTGGGTCACTATATCAACATCTATCTCCTTTGTTGCCTTCGGAGTTTCTCCTTGAAGCTCTTTACCACTTCTCATGGTGATTTCCATAACCTAATTTGGATTTTCTATCTTTGCTGGTAACCCACCATGTGGTCTAGTATTTATTTCCTATGATAATTTCCCCACTTGTAACTTTAAGCTTCTTGTGGATGCTTACTGATTCTATAATTCTGCCTTTTGACTTTTCAGATCCGCAAATAATTATGCTTGACCATCTAAGAGTTATTTAATTATCTTTTCCATATTGACTGATTTGATAGGGTCTACGGCTATAGGTCATTCCATGGCTGATTTGGTGGTTGAGTCTGCCATTTTATGTTGTAGGCATTACCATAATTTGGCCTTTGGGAATTACCTACATACATCACAAATTCCAAATTTGAAGCACACATAGCCGCTGCATGACCACTATTTCTGCATACCTCACACCAACCTATAACTTGTTAGATGGCATTGACTGTGGCTGCAGGTTGTGTTGCTCTCAACTTCATGCTGCTGAATGATGTGTTTATCAAATTATATAGTGCAAAAACCTATGCTGACAAAGCTGTGAATTGGTACACCTTTAATACACCCATAATTCTTTTTGTGGCACTTCTAGAATCTGAATACCAATTTGGATTTCCTTATGCTATACGGTTCAGTAATGTGTACAACTTATCAAATGTTAGGTCTAATGCTTGACCACCTATGGCTGAATCTAGCAAAATCTTCATATTGTGATCAAGAACTTCTACAAAAATATTAGCAAGTACCTCACTAGAGTGTTGGTGGTGTGGACACTCCCAAAGAAGAGCCTTGAAGCATATAGAGGTTTTCATTAGGCTTCTATTTGAAGCTCACTATCTCACTGTGAAGTCTCACAATCTTTCCTAATGGAAAGAATCTGATGAGGAACTTTATGGCTAAGTCACCCTATGATATGATTAAATTGGTCGAATTCGCATTCAACCACCTTTTAGCTTCTCCCAATAGTGAATGGGGAAACAGTGTCAGTCTCACATAATTAGGAGTCACCCCTGTCGGAGTAAATGTATTGTAAGCTCAATAAAGGTCTGCAAGTGGACTTGTGGATCCTCGTGTGCCCTACAAACTGTCCACTGCTAATAAGAAGCTACACCATATTATATTTTAACTCAAAATTCCCCTCAGCTACCAGTCTTTGAATTGGGGAAGTCAAGTTCATTGGAAATGGGACTGCTACTTCCCTAACTTTCTTACCAGCTGCTTGTTGTTCAGCCATAGGAACAGTATTCTTTTGGCCTTCTTGTATTTGATGAATTATAGGGATAAGGATTGCTTCTCTCCTGCATTGATGGTAAAGTTACTCGAGTTTTGGGCTTAGTTCTACCAACTCTTGATTTCTTGCCAGCTTACAAACTTAGAAACCTGTCTCCTACAAACAAAAAAACAAGACTAAGCATAAAAAAACCAAATAAATATAAATATAAAACTAAAATAAACAATTTCCAAAACATAAGTCCCCAGCAATGCAGCCAAAAACTTAATAGCACCCAAGTTCACACACAAGTGTACGTGGTCTACCAAGTAATATAGTGGCCTTTAAGAAAGCTGAGTTATCAATCACATAGAGACTAGATTTGGCAATGATTTGATTTCAGTTCACACTTTAGATTCAATTGATGCAAAAGTAAACAAATAAAGAGTTTCAAAATTGTAACTTAAAACTAAACAATATGGAAAGTAAAGATCTTAAGACAATCAATAAGAGAAAACCCAGGATTGAAGCACTCTGAACAATCATATTATGCTTTTGGATTTCATTCATGAACTTTCTTATCTTGGTTGTTGATTCGTAGGGTTAATTACGCGATTATGGTTTCCTAACCTCTAATCTATTACCTAAGTTGAACCTTACACCTACATTGTTGAGCGGGGATGTAATAATTTACTTAAATTCATTAAATATCATCCTACATGTGAATCAAGTATGATACCTAAGTACATCCATGTCCTAGATACTAATTTGAATTCCTTATTTCATAAATAAATACAAGCCATATTCTTCTTATTCCCATATTCTATCTCCCTATTCCCTCAATCGAGTTCACAACATCAACAATATATATATATTCTAAGGGTGATCAATCCTCAAAATAATTAAAACAAGAATAAACAAACAACCAATAGTGATAATCAAAGAAAACAAACTTAATCCATTGCAATAATACTCATGTTCTTGGCTTCAACCCTAAAAAAAGAGCGATTAGCCACGCATAGTCATAATTGTAATTAAGGACTAAAATCATGTATCAACTAAATAAAATTAATTAAATCTAATAATAAAGTTGTATAAGCCCCTTGATTTCCAAAATATGTCAAAATATATGTAAAAATGTGATACAACATGTATATATAGCAAAAGGGTAAGCCAAGTCCATGTGGAAGTCAAATTATCTTGAAATGTCTAGGTGTGGAGTAGAGCATGCATCGAAACCTCTATTCCTATGGAATGGGGCATATGTTGCACCCTATATCATCCTAGAATGGAGCATGCGCGGCATGATAATTGCATGCACTCTCTGGAAGTTGGCTTTAGAATTTTTTGGCTTTAGAATTTTTTCTAAGGCAAGAGAGCACCGAAATGAGCCCGCATCATGGTCTAATCGCCTTTAGGACCACCAAACCTCTTTTGGTTGATATTTTTGTCATCTTCCAAATACATTGGTATTTTTCACACGTCCATTGGCCACTCCTATGGTCCACACGCACCAAAGACGTTCCAGGGGTCTAAAAGTGCATCAATCTGCGTATTGTACCTTTGTTGAGCCATTCCAAGCCTTTTTGAGTTGTTCCCACTTTATTTAAAGGTTGTATATTATTAATATATCATAATAATCCATTAAAAAGCATTCTATATCATTAAAACAACAATTTAAAGCTGAAAACAATACAACATCCAACACGACGAACTAGAAACACGAGCTAAGCATAGACTAATTTCACTTTGATCATTAACTCATTGTTTTGACCCTTGGCTTGATCCAATTGACCATTGAGCATTATAAAAAAATTTTCACATATAAATACATGTAAAAACCATTTTTAGTACTTTAAACATAATAGAATCCATCGGAATCAACTAGACAAGCATCTAGCTCAAGCTAGTAACACTAGTTTTCTGGGTTGAACTCTAATTGACTCTTTGAAGTACAAAATTGTTAGAAAACACTTGTGACCATTGTAAACAAATGCTTTAACACCTTTATACAAGTTTATCTCATTATCAACCCATATAACATAGAATCATCCTCAAAATAAGGCTAAAAAGGCTAGAATAATGACACTAGAATGCATAAATACACCCAACATCAGTAGAAGAAGGATATATATTAATATATAAGGAAAAGGAATGGATATATGTAGTATACCAAGTTTTTAATATCTATACCCATCAAAATATATACCATTAAATTAGATTTCCAATACCACAAGTATCGCTTTAATCGGATCATGCAAAAAGTTATGGAAAATTTCCTAGGGTCTGTTAACTGACAGTGACAACGACTCAGGTAATGACCTATTACCAGTCATAACGAGTCCTAACCTAGAGCCATTGCCATTTTAGTGAGTATCCCAAAAATTCATCGCAGTGGTGATAAGTCCAGCCAATGACTCATTATCAGTCCTAATAAATCATTAGGTGAACATATCATCACAACAAAAAAGAAATCCAAAAATTGAGTCTTTGACCACGACTTCTCCTAACAACCCATGTTTAGACCTAACGATTCCTTAGGAGTGGGGTTACTGTATTAAAGCAAAGGACTCAAAAATTCAAGACTTCCAATCACGATGCAGAACATGACTCGTGACCAATGATAACGAGTCTTATCCTGAGTCATTATAACTGGCACAAAAAATTTCCTATATAATTTAAAAAGGGTCTTTTGGACAATTCTCATTCTTTTAACTCCTAGCCAATGTCGTTTAGGCTTTCCCAAGAATGTTGAAAAAGCCCATACTTTCTTAAATTCACCATTTAATCATAAAATCAATCCATAATAAAAAATAAAAGCTATTTTCTCATCTCCAAAAGCATGTTAGGGTTTCCTTATTTCAAGTTCAACTCCAAGGATTTCTCCAAGGCTTCCGCCTTTAGGTATGTAAGATTTCATCAATGGGTACCTTTCACCCATTGAGTCCCTAAAGATTCTAACATCAAGCATACTTTCCTATAAAGTTGGTTTCCAGGTCAAATATGAAATTTTGTTTAATTTGCTCAATTTGCTTTGTGATTCTATTATGCATACATATCTTCCTATAAGAGTGACATCTTCTATGTTCAAAAATCATGAATTTTATTATTAAGATCACTCATTAATTTTTTGGATTTAGGCAAGAAATTAGCTATTACGATCAGCTTTAAACACTATTATGTTCAATGCATTATCCAAAGCTGGTGGGTTATGAACACCTGAGACTTAGGATTTTATGCATGTATCACTTATCATATTTTGAGCACTTCTAATTATGAACATATTGATATTTTTGAGAATACTACTATGTTGTGTGTGTATATATATATATATATATATATAAAATCCTAGGATTTGGAACCTTAGAAAATTTCTTAGACTTCTAGTTTCTAGATATCATATGACCAGGGGGTACTAGTCATATAATAGGAGACGATTGGTATGAGCTAATCATAAGTTAATCGGTGTTGGTTGGAGGGTTAGATTAGTTTTTGGTATGTGTACAACTAGGTGGGTATGAGTCATATAATAGGTGACAGGTGGTTCACCATGACTCGTAAGATAGGGTATAAGTTGTACCATTGAATCGCATGGTGGACCGCGTCCAAATACTCTTTGATTTCTATTCTGTGGTAGGTATGGGTCAAGAGTATAAGTCTTATGATTAGATATGACTTGGGTTGGATAGTCATATATTGGATAGTGTTAGGGTCCAAGAGGAGGCCTAGGGTACGAGTGGTGGGTATTAATCTTATGGTGCGGTACGATTGGTATGGGGTGGTCGTACCATCCTACGGGGATTTTATGTAGTTTAAGTTGGGGGTAATCTCTATATTTCCCCATTTAACCTCTTAAGGCCCCATGACTTATAGTACTTTTAGGATATTATTTACCCTAATATTCTAGTCTTAAACACTCAGAAACTCTCTCAAATACTCTCTAAGGCTCTTAGGTAAATAAAGGCTAGGGTTTAATCTAGAGGACTAATTTAGTGTTTGTACGGTTTGTTTCTCTCTATCATCATCGTAATCTAAGAAAAGATATTTCTCCCACATTGTTAGTTCCAACTAAAGGCATGTTTGATGAATTGTTTTCATAGCATGAATGTTGTATGGTTTTGGGTTTTCAAATATATATTGGGGGTTTTGGTTATAAATGCTTGGTTATAGTTTTTCCAAGTTTTGATTATGAATTTAAATGTTTTAATAGTGGTTTAGACATTTGGTTGCATGGGAATGGGTTAATTTGTTCTTTGTTTTGGCTTGGGAAATACTATGCCATCAATGTGTTTGATAAAATTCCTATGAGAATGATTTTTCTATATTATGGGACTTTTAATGGAACTATTGCATAGTTTAACTTGGTAATAGAAACCTAAATGGTACAAATGGTCTAAATAGTTTGGGATGGTCAAATGGTAAGGTCTTAGTGTTTATGGTTGGTTTAATTGAAAGTCTTATGGGGTACAAGGTAATTCCCCAAGAAAGCTAAGTAATTAACATACTTGCGGGGTACATGAGAATCCATCAAGTCATCTCGATAATGAAACCTATGGGTATAAGGAAATCCCTTAATCTTTGGAAGGTATGCTAAGGACATTGTTTTCAAGCTATAGTCGGTATAATAATGTAATTATTTATAGCCTTGGTTAATAACTAATGGAATGGTGGTGTTGGTTATGTGGTAATGGTTTTAATTGGGTTATAATGGTATGGTGTGATTGCTACCCATAAAGGTGTGAGTCCAATGGATGAACACTGGAAACTCATGTTTTTTGACATGAGGATTTGGTCATGATGACTATATGGGGTACATGGGAATCCCCTAAGTTACAATTGTATATATGTATCATAGAGAGCAAATGGTACTTGGGAATCACCTACTCCTATGGTATCTCCAGTTTGTGTGACTACATGCATCGAGACTCGTTCAGGGGTTACACTGGACCCATATAGCCCATGGGCTATTCTAGGATAGGTAAGCTACACATTCCTATGTTAATGGTTTTAAATGCATGCTAAACCCGATTCCCTCTTCCTAGCATGGCTATATATATGTATGCATGGTTGTGAGTGCATATGGTTGGTTTACTTGGTTTTAAAGGTTGACATTATTTTTTCCTTATCTTGAGTACTTTCTAGCATTCACTCATTAACCCATCTTTGTGCGGCTGTATCCCAATGCGATGCTAGAATTGGCCATTCTATCCCTCTTGCTTAGTGATTCGATTTTGGATCAGATATTAAATTGAAGTGCTGAGCTTCCATACTTTGGAAGGCTCCATTCATATTATTGATGTCTTTACATACTTTGGTTATTCTATAGACATTGGTTTTTGCTATGTTTTGGGGCAAGTCCCAACCGGATAATATTTTTCTTTTGGTTAGTGTCTTTATGGACCTACTATGAGTTGGAATAGGTGGTGTTGGTATTAGTTTCATTCTTAGTATTGGCATTGGTATTGGGGTTGATACCGGTTGACTAAATTTATAATTATTCCATCTTTTTATGTTATATTATGGATAGGAACTTGGTTATTATATCGGTTTTGTCATGGTTATTGGTTGGTATTGGATGGTTGGACTTACTGGGTTTGGTCAAGGTTATAGACCTATTCCAGATTCTAGAATTTTAACAAATACTATCTTGTTATACGTTTGGAATTGATGTGACTCAGGGTATGCATATTTGGAGGTTGGGTTGGGTAACGAGGGTGGTCCCTTATCCTGGTTAGACTTGGATGCCCATTACGACAAAGCCCTAGTTTAGGTTCTATCAAGTTGGTATCAGAGCTTTATGTTCATGGTTAATTGGGATTCCATAAAGCCGTGTCGAGTAGAGTCTCTTTTAGGGGTGTGTAGCACGCCATACTCATAAGGTAGAGGCTAAAAGGCATTTAGGAAATGTTTCTCTTCTTTGTGATCAATTTTTAAGCTTAGGGTTTGAACCTTGGAATCTTCTCTAATTCTGTTTGTTCGCTTTTTAGATCAGGCCTCGATGATCTGAAGTTCATGGAAACTTTTCTGTTCAAACTGCGGATGATGTTGATGGGACATAATCTACTTAAGGGATCCACACTCTAGGAGTCCAGTCCCTGTATTTCTAGAGTTCTACTGGTTCTTTTTAGTCCTCCTTAGGATAATATAATGAATAAGGAGCTTTGTCAATCAATTCATATGATTACTTAGTTGGTAGCTTCTTAGGCTGAGTGTAGTTCATCTAGTATTGCATCTTTGTCAGTTCATGAAGGTAATTCTTCCAACCTTTACTGGTGTTAAGGTGGAGGAGGATCCTTAAGGTTTTCTGGATGAGATGGAAGAGATTTTAGGATTATGCCTGCCATAAATATGGAAGGAGTAGAGTTTGCAGCTTACCAGCTTAAATATGTGGCATACCAATTGTATGAAGAATGGGATATGGCAAGGGGTGATATTTAGGAATCATCCTTATGGGAGAATTTCTCTAATGTATTTTTGGACCACTTCTTTCCTCAGGAGTTAAGGGAAGCTAAAGCGGAGAAGTTTGTTAATCTGAAATAGGGAAAGATGTCGGTCAAAGATTATGCCTTAAAATTCCACCTGTTGTCTAGGTATGCTTTGGAATTAGTGTCTGATATGAGGATCATGATGAGAAAGTTTGCTTCAAGACTATCTCGGGATTTGATCGTTGAAAGAAAGACTGCATTATTGATCAAGGACAGAGATTTATCTAGGTTAGTTGTTCATATATAACAACTAGAGAAAGAATAGAGAAAACAAGCTGAGATAAGTGAAAGCAGGGTAAAAGGTTCAGGTGCCCTGACCAAGGTAATGGTCAACAATAAGGTGGCTAGGATGGTGGAAAAAAAAGAAGTGGGGGAGTTTTGGATCATTTTCCACAGCTAGAGCACCTTACTTGATGCTATCAGGTGATAGGCGTCAGCAGAGTGGTGAAATGTTTAGGGCTTAGGGAGCCCAATCTCAGGCAAGTGGGGCATAGTCAGCTTCATCATTCTTTTTTGTAGGTTCTATGATTGGTTGCATCGAGGCTTCTGTGATAAGGAGAGGGAAATGTGCTTCAAATATGGTCATTCAGGCCACATGCTTAGAAATTATCTGGTTGGTAATTTGCTTTGAGAGCAAATAAGGCTCTTGTTGCTTCATTTTCTGCTCCTACACCAAAGAGTGCTACTTCTGCATCAATTTTTACTTTTGGTACCGGCATATGTCAGAATCAGTTGTATGCTATTGCTACTCGGTAGGAATCTGAGGCATCACCTGATGTCATGACTAGTATATTACAACTCATTTCTCATGACATGTATTACTTACTTGATCTGGGGTCCACACTCTCTTATATGAACCTATTTGTGGCTATGTATTTTGGTTTTGATCCTGAGGTTTTTTCAGATTATTTTTTTATTTTTATCTCAGTAGATAACTCCGTGGTTGTTAAAAGAGTCTATAGGGGGTGTGCAGTATATATTGGTAGTAAGGAGACTATCCTGGATTTGTTCAAATTAGATATTATGGATTTTCATGTTATTCTGGGGATTGATTAGTTTCATTCATGCAATGCATCTATAGATTGTTGGACTTATAGGGTTGTCTTTAAGTTCCCTGTTGAACTGGTTATTGAATGGGAGGGTGGTTCCTTATCTCCTATAGGGAAATTTTTTTCATATGTTAGTGCTCGGAGGTTAATCTCTAAAGGGTGTCTCTATCATTTGGTCTGAGTTAAGAGATTATAACTCGAAAAGTCCTTCTTTACATTTGATTTTGGTGGTGAATGAGTTTCTTGAGGTCTTTTTTACTGACCTTCCTAGTGTTCCTATGGATAGGGAGATTGAGTTTGGGATTGATTTGGTTCTGGACACTCATCTAATACCTATTCCTCCTTATAGACTGGCTCCAAATGAGTTGAGGGAACTCAAGGAGAAACTTAAAGATCTCTTGGATAAGGGTTTCATCCATCCTAGTGTATCCCCATGGGATGCACCAGTGTTTTTTGTACGTAAGAAAGATGGTTCCCTTTGGATGTATATTGACTATCGACAGTTGAATAAGGTTATGGTTAAGAACAAGTATCCTCTTCTAAGGATAGATAACTTGTTTGATCAGTAACAGGGCACCAAATTCTTTTCTAAGATAGATCTTCAGTCTAGGTATCATTAGCTTAAAATAGGGAGTGGATATCCCTAAGACAACTTTACGTACTCGTTATGGGCACTTTGAGTTCTTGGTTATGTTATTTGGTTTGACCAATGTCCCAACGACATTCATGGATTGGATAAACATGGTATTCTATTAATTTTTGGATATTTTTGTCATTGTGTTCATTGATGAAATCCTAGTATAATGACATCCTGGTATATTCTAAGAGTAAGATGGATTATGCAAATCACTTTGTGTGTTGTTGCAGACCTTGAAAGAGCAATAGTTGTATGCAAAAATCTCTAAATATGGGTTCTAGTTGAACCCTGTTACTTTTCTGGGTCATATTATTTCTAGTAAGGGGATCATGGTTAATTCATAAAAGGTGGCAGTGATTAAGATATGGCCTAGACCAATGACTCCAACAGATATTCAGAATTTTTTTGGTTTGGCTGTGTATTATAGGAGGTTTGTGGAAAGTTTTTTGACCATAGCGCCCCATTGGATAAGTTGACTCATAAGGTAAAGTTCTCTTGGTTGAATGTATGTGAGGGTAGTTTCGAGAAGCTGAAAGATGAATTAAATTTGGCTTTAATTTTTACTTTGCCAAAAGGCAATGAGGGGTTTATGGTTTATTGCAATGCATCTCGGGTGGGACTTGGTTGTGTTTTGTAGCAGCATGGTAAGGTGATTGCCTATGCTTCTAGGCAGTTGAAGGTATGTGAGAGTAATTATCCTACTCGTGATTTAGAGGATTTAGCGGTGGTGTTTGCATTGAAAATCTTGCAACACTATATATATGGAGTGCACGTGGACATCTTTTTTGATCATAAGAGTCTATAGTATGTGTTCACTTAAAAAGTGCTAAATATTAGGAAAAGGAGATGGCTTGAGCTTCTTAAGGACTATGACATGAGTCTTTACTATGATCTAGGTAAAGCTAATGTTATTGTTGATGTTGTTTGTAGGTTATCCATGAGGAGTTTAGCTCATGTGGATAAAAAAAGGCGGGAGTTAGTGAAAGATATTCACTACTTGGCTAATCTTGGAGTTCTCCTTTTGGACTTTGAGTATGGTAGTGTGTTGGTACAAAAAATAGTTCTGTCATCTTTTGATGTAGAGATCAAGGAGATGCAAATGTTAGATCCTGTCTTGATGAAAATTAAGGATGATGTAGGTGGCAAAAACATAATGGTATCTGAGATCAGTGGTGGTGGTACCTTGCGGTATCAAGGGACGTTATGTGTTCCCGATGTTGATGGTTTGCAAGAAAGGGTATTGGATGAGGTGCATGAATCACACTATGTTGTTCATCCCAATTCGATGAAAATGTATCATGATCTCAAGGAGATAAATTGGTAGAATGGTATGAAGAAGGATGTGGCTAATTTTTTTGCCAATGTTTAGTGTGTCAACAAGTGAAAGTATAGCATATGAGGCATGTAGGATTGTATCAGGAGATTGAATTGCCAAAATAGAAAGGGGAGGTAATCAACATAGATTTCGTTACCAATCTTCCTCGGTCTCGAAACTAATTTGATTCAGTTTGGGTCATTGTGGATAGGATGACAAAGTCGGCTCATTTCTTGCCAGTGAGGACTAACATTTTGGCTGAGGATTTTGCGAGGGTGTATCTTCATGAGATTGTAAAGCTGCATGGGGTACCTGTTTCAATTATCTCTGATCTTGGTACACAGTTTTAATCTCACTTCTGGCCGTCTTTTGAGAAAGGGTTGGAGACTAAGGATAGTTTGTGTATTGCTTTTTTCCTGCAGACTGACGGGCAAGCACAGAGGACTATTCAGACATTGGAAGATATGCTTCATGCATGTGTGATTGATAATGGGGGATGTTAGGTTTAGCATCTTCGATTGGTAGAGTTTTCTTACAATAACAGCTATCGTTATAGCATTGGGATTACCTTTTTTGAAGCATTGTATAGTAGGAGGTGTAGATCTCCTATTGGGTGGTTTGAACTTGATGAGGTGGATATGTTTGGCCTGGATTTGGTTTATTAGGCTATGGAGAAGGTAAAAGTGATTCGAGATAGGCTTAAAGCTTGCCAAAGTTGTCAAAAGTCCTATATGGATGTGAGGCATAGAGATTTGGAGTTTGAGGTTGTAGATAGGGTGTTCCTAAAGGTGTCTCCCATGAAAGAAGTAATGCATTTTGGTAAAAGGGCGAAGTTCAGTCCCTGATATGTTTGTCTTTATGTGGTTTTGAGGAGGGTTAGTAATATTTCTTATGAATTAGAATATCTTCTAGTTTGAGATCCGTTCACCCCGTATTTCATGTCTCTATGTTGAGAAAGTGTCTAGGTGATCCTTCTTCAGTTGTTCCTTTGGAAGGATTGGGTATCTTAAATTTTGTATCTTATGAGGAGATCTGTAATACCCCGAAATCGGATCCCGATACGTCACACGGTGCTTAAGGTCACAAGTGACCCTAAGATAACCCTTCATCTGGCATAACCCAAAGCAACTGAATCAAATAGATAAAATAGAAGGAATAATGCAGAAACAACCCATAACTTAGTCCAACCAACATGAAAGTAAATTTACACGGTCACAATTCTGCTCATATATATACAAATCTGAAACTGAATACACTGACTACTAGTGGCTATCTATGAAGCCTCACTAGCATTGACCAAAGATAGCTGGGTCATGACTCCCAACTACCCTTACTCAATACGACTGAATACAGAAAATACAATACACCTCAAATCTGAACACCTCAAGTCCCTGAATCAAAAGGACTAATCACCTGCCGATCGAGAGCTGCGACCTAGCTGAACATGATATGTACGCTGCAGCTTGTACCTACATTTTGGTAAGAATGTAGCCCATGGAAATATGTGGGTCAGCACTTTGAAATGTACTGAGTATGTGGGGGTACATGCAATAATATAAATAGTATAATCAATTTCATGAAAACATGCATACGGACAATGATGGCTCACTTGGCTTGAGTTATATCAAATCATACTTTTGGTAATTTCATAATAAACAGTTCATATGATAAAATCTCCTAATCCACGTAAGTCATTATAAATCATAAATTATGATAAATCATCATAAATTATCATATCATCAAAAATCATCATAGGTAATTATAAATCATCATAAATGACCATAAAACATCATAAACATCTCAACTTTTTGACTCAAATCTCGGAGTGACTCGGTCATTTAAGAAACTTAATCTTATGGACACATGAGTTTCTTATAACCGACAGCCCCACGTGAGCTACGTGGAATACTAACATTTGAAACTTCCATTGGCGGGAGCGTCATACTCTTTGTCAGGGAGTACGACCTTAAAACTGCAATAATCACAATTGGGATCTCTGGCTAATAATATCATCATCAAACAACCCTACGGTGAAACATAGGTTTGGGGAAATACCAAATTTTTCTCTCGGTGCTAAGTACTACTCCACGACAAGCTCAGAACGCATTAGAAAATCCACTACAATATCACAAGGGTCTATCATAAAGACCAAATCAAATCTCTTTCTCATTTATCAAATCATATCAATTTGTGGATTCCTAACTCAATACATTTTGGCTCAAAACATTCAACAAGTTATCAATGCATTGAACCATAACCAACTCGACATTTGGACAAGGACATGAAGACTCAATACATAATATTTTTAACAATTTAACTCATCAAAACCATCCGGAAAAATACCAAGACTCATTGCAACTTCGATATTAATATACCTAATAACTCAAATCGTCATAAGGAAGCTCAAAATTTGACACATGGCTCGAAAACACTTGGAAATACCAAGAATTCATTCTTGAACTTAAAACGTGGATACATGTTCAAAATATATCAATTCTTGATAGAAACACCAAGAATCTCAATATTAAATCTCAATTCATAGAACGAAAATAGTCAAATACTCATGTGATTCAAAACTTACAATTCAAATCTTTATAAGTTCATAATTGAATTATTTAGACATAATTCAACTTACAGAACCATATGAATCCATTAAATAATCATAATTGACAAGCTTGAACAATTTACTTATATACATAATCAAAATCTCATGGTAGGATATCTTGGAAATAAATTCATTTGCCAAACTCCTAATAATCCATAATAAAAATTAAAGATACGGGCACAAGAACGGAAGAATTATTCTTTTTCAAAGCCCCACATACCTAAAAATGAAAGATGAATATGAACTTCCGACTCTGGAACTTTATTCACAAAAATTAACTGTGCTTCTCGAAGCCCTTAACATGATCAACTCGAATCTCAAATCAATTTAAAATTTCTACGGTTCAATCAAGAGACATAGAAGGATGAAATTTAGAGTAGTAGGGTTGGGGTTTGAGCCTTAGGAAAATTTGGAGAAAAATAAGCTATTGAATGCTCTTAATGGACTTAAATCCATGGTTTACCTAGATGGATTGGAGTGTGAATGACCAAAATACCCTTAAAAATCAAATAATGTCAAATCTATCCTTTGTTGGACTGTTTTGATAGGCTGAAGTAGATCGACCATAACCTTTTGCTCCAATAGAAAAATTGGATGAAACTAATTTTATTGGAAAGAGGACTTTCAGAGCTTTCTTTTGATATATAGTAGCTCACCCAGATCATTATGTACAAGGAGTTATGATCATTTGAGGTTGACCCTAAAATTCGCCTGGCCTTAGTATTTTTTTCCTGTACATTTACTGTTCACCACTATTCATGGTTAGATCGAAATGATCATAACTCATCGCTTGAGTGTCCGTTTTGGATGATCCACATATCGTTGGAAAGCTTATTCGATGCTCTACGTGATGACGGGTCGCATATCCAGAAATTCCATACAAAAAAATTATTAATCATGATAAAGAA
>NC_061119.1:80675878-80678885 GCF_002878395.1 Capsicum annuum | reverse complement strand
ATAAATGCATTAGGAACGTGTAAATAATCCCCACACCTCATAAATACCATAATGCAACCACGGGGAGAGGTAAAATGGTCAAATACATAAAATAAATATTTCACACAAATTACCAAAAATGTAGTCATTACATCATCCACTACTAAGAATATAGTTCATCCTCAAACTCAAGGTAATGTAAATACTTGAATCAATAAAAAGTTGGGGATAACTACTATGCATATCAAACTCGCCCTCCCAAGTAGACTCGTCTACAAGTCGATGCCTCCACTTGACCTTAACCACATGAATAACTCTAAAATACAATTTTCTAAAATCCTTGGCTAGAATGGAGACAAACTCCTCAATGAAAGACAAGTGCTCATCTAACTGAACTCAATCCCAACTAATGATATGAGACTTTTCTGAAATGTAATTTTGAAGCAGAGAAATAAGAAAAATTTGTTGATTAGTTGATAAATATGGAGGTAATGCTAAATCATAAGCCACATCTCTAATAGTCTGAAGGGTTTCAGAAGGTCCAACATACCTGAGTCTAAGCTTTCCCATCTTTCCAAATCTCATCACTCTATTCATGGAAGACACACAGAGAAAGACACGATCACGAACACTAAATTTCAAGGTACAAAATCGATAATCCGCATAGCCCTTTTGCCTACTTTGAGTAGCTTAAAGTCTATCCTGACTGATCTAAACTTTATCTAAGGATGCACGAAGCAAGAATGTACCTCACGATTTAATCTCAGAAACCTCAAATCAACCCACTTGAGAGTGATAATGCCTACCATATAAAGCCTCAAAAGGAGCCATCCCAATATGAAATGGTAGGTATTATTATACATAAACTTTGCCTAAGCTAGATGCTACTCCTACTAACCTCCAAAGTCCATCAATAAGAGAAGAGCATATCCTCCAAAACCTGAATAGTTAATTCTGAAGGATCATCAGTCTAGGAGGGAAATATTGTACTAAGATGGACCCAGGTACCCAACTTCTTTTGAAACCTTTCGAAAGTGAGATATGAATATGGAACCTTGATCCAAGATGATAGTCACTGACACACCTTAAAGACATACAATCACATAAATATAGATACGGGTCAACCTCTCAACATTGAAAGAAACATTAATTGGAATAAAATGGGCAGATTTGGTCAGTCGATCCATGATGGCCCAAACACTATCAGAACCATGAAAAGTATGAGGAAACCTAGTCACAAAGTCCATAGTGATCCATTCCTTTTTCCACTGGGGAATAGGTAACCTCTGAAGAAAACCACCGAGCCTCAAATGGTTGACATTCATCTGCTAGTAACATAGAGAATTAGCCATGAAGTTTGTTGCACCCTTCCTCATATCACCCTACCAGTAATGTTGTCTCAAATCATGATACATCTTAGTTATGCCTGGATGGATAGAATACATAGAATGATTAGCCTCCTGCAAAATCAATCTAATCTAATCACCCACTCTCAACACACAAAATTGGGCATAAATATACAAGACACCATTTGGATCAAGTGTGGCTTCCTTAGCCTCACCACTCAACACCTTATCCCAAATAACTCTCAATCAAGCATCATTAAATTAAGGTGTCTAAATCTTCTCCATCAAAGAAGATTTATCCTACAGGAATGCCAATACACACCTTAATGTTGAAATATCAAGCCTAACTATTTTGTTAGCAAAAGATTGAACCGCTAAGTCCAAAGGCCTCTCCTATGTCAAAATAGTAAACTTTTAACTCAAGCCAAAAAGCAATGGTCATGATAGAACTTATTGAAGCAAGCCTTGACAAGTAAGCCTATCATCCAAAATAATATGAAATAAAAGATAATACCAAAACCTAAGGAAAGACTCTTAGAACATACTCAAACCACATGTAAACATAAAGAATGAAAAATACCCAACTAAAGATACAATAAAATATCAAAAAACCTGGTCTCATAATATAAGAACTAACTAATACAAATCAAAGTAAAAATATACATAACATGTCCAGAAAGGAACAACTCTATCTCTAAATATAAGAAATACATAGTCTAGATAAGGAAACAATAATAGTCAACTCTGAATGTATAGATCAACTTCTACCTCAAATATACTCCAAGTAATGCCTGAATCAACTGATATACGGTGCACTCATACCTAGATCAGTGCCAAAATAATGAAGTAGCGGTGAGTATGTTCAACGTGTACTTAGTAGGCATCATTGATCAATTGAGTAACTAGAAAATAAAGTATACAAAATGCATGTTGGGGACACATTACCTCCAATAAGAAAATGTCCAAAATAGTATCCTACACCATCTCCACTGACAATTCTATTAATATTCATATATACAATATTAAATATGAGAAAAAAGTACAAATATATAGATATAGCACCTACAGATATGGGAAGACATACAAATAGGTAGATATCATATCAAAGACTATAATACTGCATAGAATAAGCATAATATACATATGAAATGCAATGAATAGGATGATAATAATGACAATTATGATGTAATATGACACACAAGGTTGTCTTATAACCTCTGTATGCACCTATCGAGCTACTCTCCCAGGTAGGAAACATGGGGGTTTGTTAACCCATATGCAATGAAATATCCAATACCAATATCCATGACTTTTCTTCGGCACATCTCTTAGGAGGGTCTATAATAATGTCTCAAATTAGTGTGTCCAGTATTTCCACAGTGGTACTAATATTTTATGAATAAGTATGCTATGGGGATGCAATGCTCACAACTATTTAAATGAGAATTTCTAATTCCAACCAATATACCAAGTGTGTTAGGCAAATAAACCATTCATTCATAGTCCAACATAATCCA
This sequence comes from Capsicum annuum, assembly GCF_002878395.1. Lineage (NCBI taxonomy): Eukaryota > Viridiplantae > Streptophyta > Magnoliopsida > Solanales > Solanaceae > Capsicum > Capsicum annuum. Next base: position 80,676,043 of record NC_061119.1, on the reverse strand, counting down.
TCTACCAACAAAGTAAGATATACCATATTTTGATACCACACAATTACCAATTTAAATAATTTTCCACCAAAGATAACAACTAATTATTCAAATATCAGTCTAATATGATCATATAAGACCCACACCGTCACACATAATAGATATTATCTCAAAAATACCAAATAA
>NC_061119.1:80669035-80672878 GCF_002878395.1 Capsicum annuum | reverse complement strand
AGGAGCACTTTAAGGAGACACACTAGGAGGAGTGAAACCTTTATCTAATAGATTTTTCAGTTGCTCCTTAAGATTTTTCAACTCCGTCAGAGCTATTCTATAAGGAGGGGTAGAAATTTGGACGAGTGTTTGGAACAAGATCAACCCCAAAATTGATTTCCCTATCGGGAGAAATACAGGAAGGATTTACCAAAAAAATAGTAAAAAACTTATTGACTACGAAAATGGGCTCTAGGAAGAACCTTTCGAGTCAAAACCTTTAACTTAGACCAAATGATACAAACACCCTTTTGAGATTAACTTATGGATGCTAAGATACAAAGTGAATCTCCCCTTAGACACCAAGGAACCACCTTCCCATGCAATGACCGGCACATTAGGTACTATGAACATGACCATATGGGTCCGACAATATAAGGAAGCATAAAATGAATGTAACCAATCCATCCTCAGGACAACATCATAATTAACCATGCCCAACTCTATCAAGTCTGCAAGAGCTTTTTTGCCACTAACAAATACTACACCCCCCCTATAGACCCTCTTAGCAACCACAGAGTCTTCTACTAGGGTAGAAATAAAAAAAGAAACTGAGAGACTCTTAGGACCAAAAACTAAGATTCACAATCACATACGGGTCACATAAAAAAGAGTAGAGTAGGGGTTAAGAAAATAATACATATCACAACAGAAAATTTTCCATATACCCACACTAGTATCTGAAGGTGCCTCGAGTTCCCAATGGATAGTAAAAGCATTGAGACGGTCCTAACTAATGTCAGAGCTAGAAGCAGCATCCCATGGTGAAAAAGTTGGAGAAGTTGCAACCGATACCTTTTTTTCCTAAGGGGAAATCATTGTGGGACACTCTCATTGCATGTGACCTAATTGACCACATTTAAAACACTGATTATTTCCTTCCTCGCAGTAACCACGATGTGATCAACTGAAAAACTGACAAGGAGGATAGGTGAGTAGGGATTGGGCCCCGCTGAATTGATGTTGGGCACCTTGTGCCCTATGAGCATTAATAATTTAAAAATGCTCATCTCTCATTAGGTTCGAGTAGGGAGAGTTAGCCCCAGAATAGAATCTAGGCCCCACCTAATATTTCCTCTTAGACCACTTTTCACCAACCTGAGCCAACAGAGCAAAAGAGCGACGAAATCCCATATTTTGAGGTGACTGAGGAGAAGTGTCACTCCTAAAAGTAGGGTTAGTGGGAACAGGTGGAACCCTTCAAGGACAGTTAGATGTCACAACCCTTGACCAGGTTTGAATCCTAAAAATTGGATGAGCTTTGTCCATATTGCCCTCAGTCGGGACAAAAAAGCTTGCCTAAACATTAGATATTTTTGAATACATGATCTGAAAGATGAGCAAGAAAAAATCAAAGGAATCCAAGACCTTAGACTCTATATAGCTTGAGATTGAAATACAAGAAAAGGAAACATTCATAAATGTCTCATAGCCTCTATTTTATATGTGTGGTGCGCTACACACCCATTAAAGAGACTCTACTTGACACGGCTTTGTGGACTCCCAACTGACCATGAACCTAGGCTCTGATACCAATTTAATATGCCCCAAAAATCCGGCCATGTCGTGTGGGTATCTCAAGCCAAACTTGGATTGCAGATTAGCCTATCAACCCAACCTAACTATCTATTCAATTCATAAGTGTCGGATGAACTTCAACCAACTATCAAAGTAGCAAAAAATAAATCAAATAGTTAATACTTAGACAATATCTAACATTTAATTAATGACAACAATTTATCCAATATACCCAAGTCCACAGTCATTCGCAAAACCTCTATAAAGTTCAATATCTAAAACATGTTGGGACATGCCCCTGAGAATAGTTGACACTAAGTCAAAATAAATAAAGTCTATCACAAAATTAAAAGATTATGAAATGTATGCCTTATGGAGAAAGAAATATCACCACTTCAATGTCACCATACGATCCTCCCAAATACTTGGTCACTGCGTAGAAAAAAAGAAAGAAGCTTTGAAACTTATGTCGCGTGGGGCCATAGCGACTGGAGATGGTTAGCAGTTAGAGCGCTAACATGTATGTCAAGGATAAGGATAAAATAGTACATCAGTTCAATCTAAGTCAAACCGTAATATGAAATCACATTTACATTAGCAAAGGCATATATGAATAGACATATACACATGCTTATATCTAGCATACCAAGTCATGGAAAAAGTCATAGCAATCATTCTTAAAGAATTCATTCATGAGATATAGAGTGAAGAACTTTCAACCTTTCACCTTATGAATTCTAGAACCTTAAACTTCTCCGTTATATTGGTCAAGGGGATCCAAACCTCAAACCAACTCAACCAATTTAACAAAATTAATTAAGCAACGGACTCAAACCACAAGCCATTTATTGGACTAGGGACTCAAACCACTAGTCATTCATTTGACTAGGGACTCGAACCACTAGTCATTTCATTGGGTGAGGGACTCAAACCAAAGGCTATTCATTGGATTAGGGGCTCGAACAAATAGTTATTTTATGGGGCATGGGACTCGAACCACAAGCTATTCATCGGACTAGGGACTCAAACCACTAGTAATTTAAATGCGCAAAGGACTCGAACCACAAGCCATTCATATAACTAGGGACTCAAACCACTAGTCATTTCATTGGGCAAGGGACTTGAACCATAAGCCATTCATCGGACTAGGGACTTGAACCACTAGTTATTTATTGCTATTGTTAGATGACATTTGAACTTTTAACCCCTTTTAGTTCATGGATTAATCATCTATTCAATCCATTTCACATTTAAGGACTTGAACCATTTACCCACACCAACATCATACAGGACCATAAGGTCTTCAAGGGAGAATTCATCGATCATCCAATTTATTAGGCCAATATCTTCTTTCAAATCATTATTCAATTCAAATTATAGTCATTATGACCCTTACAAGACATTAAAACTTCATTAGACTTTCTATACCACACTTTAATTCCACACATAATTCAAGTTCATGTTTAGGGAAATGAAGCCCTTTCTTATCTATCAACCAACATGGTCATAATTTAACTAATTACATGGCTAATAATGTCATTACAATGCCATTTATCAACCATTCATACGTATTAGTCCATCACACCATCTAAAGTCATAAATTAATCCATGACATGGTTAACAAGGTTCTTACCAACCATTTACCAAGAATTCATATTTATTATGACTCAATATATGGCCAACAATGCCTTTACCAACCACTTATCAAGTATTCACATTCATTAAAACAAGATCATATCCTATTCATGTTCACTAGACCAATACCATAGTTCACTACACCTTTAACATGTAACTAGACATTTTATTTAGACATTTTCCCAAATACCTTGTGTGCATACCTCTATCAAGGCCAAGTTCATGGCAGAATTCATTAGTATTAGGGTTAATCAAGACCCATTTGTTAAACCACATACAAAAAACACTCATATATGCAAAGCACCACCAATATCATATATAATTACATGTCTAAGCAGGAGCAAACACTATTCATCATTTGACAAAAAAATCCCTTTTCATTTAATTTTAAAATCACTATGTACACTTACTAATCCAAGTGTAAAATATATGGTTTTTGAGTTATTTAATAAGGTAGAGACATACATGCCTTAAACTAGATGATCCACAACAAAACTAGACTCCAGTTGCCCCCAAGATGAACTCCTTTGAAACCCTAGCCTCCAAATCTTTCGAAGTGTTTCAGAGAGTGGTTTGGATGTTTGATCTACACAAAATGTGTTTTAGGAGGCCATATACACTTATATAGTGAAGGTTTTAGGGTTAGAAAAT
>NC_061119.1:80601180-80666035 GCF_002878395.1 Capsicum annuum | reverse complement strand
ACCATAGGGCCTTTAGTTAAAATCTCAAAAATGGCCACGATGTTGGGTATGACTCACTTGAGTCAACCTTACCCTAGGGTACGAGTGGTACCCTAACTCATACCCTAGGCTCTACCTAGGTCATCTACACTTATCATGATACGGCTTCACACCCCTAAGTCATATCTAAAGGGTATGACTCATACCCTAAATCGTACACAACACTCATACCAAAAATAGTCCACTCTACACTAAGTGTCAAGAACCATACCACTCACCTAGGTATGACTCATACCTTAGTGCATGATAAAGGGGAGGCCAAGTCATATTTTGAACAGTATATTACCCTCCTAGGATTCTCAAGGTATGAGAGGGAAGGTGAGAAAGGGTATGACTCATACCTAAGGATACGAGTGACACACCTAACCGTACCTTGGTCAGAATGTACCATTCAAAAGACTTTTCTAATATCCAAAGCCTAGGTGTTTCAGGTATGAGTGGTACCTAAACTCGTACCCTAGGCCTTACCAAGGATCCCTACACTACTCAAAGTATGACCACACACACTTGGCTCATATCTTAGGGCACGAATGGCACCCTAAAACATATCTTGAGTTTTACCTATAACAGTTTCAACTACGTCAAACTCAAAACTCCATACAACTAGGTAGTATACGACCCATATACTAACATATGACTATGGGTAGGCTAAAATGTATCTTGAACAGTGTGTAACAACCACTACACTACCTAGTATATGAGTAAGGGGTCACTAAATTATTTTTAAGGGTACAACTGGTACCCTAGAGTCGTACCTAGTCTAGAAGCTTCAACTAAGGGAATTTTCTAAAAGGTCCAAGGCCTAGGTGTTTCAATTCTCCCCCACTTGGATCATTCGTCCTTGAATGATGGATAAGGCAAGCATAAAAATAAGTTAATATATTACTACACGTCAACTAATCTTTAACCAAGTTAGAAATCTAGACAAAATACAATGATAAGGCATATGCAAAGATCATTATCAATCAATTATTCAACTAATTGACTTTGGGACTCAAATCCAATATGTATCAAAGCCACTTGCTAAATTCAAAGTGTAGGGACTTGAACCCATTGTCTAATAAAGATATTGATAAAATTAAGAATATTAACACATACCTCAAGCATGAGTCTCTGAAACATAAAACAAATGCATCTACTTAAACTTTATGTCCTCTTCTGCCTCCCAAGTAGCTTCCTCATACTTTTGGTTCCGCCATAGAACCATCACCGAATACATATCTTTCATTTGCAATAGGTGAACTTGATGATCTATATTCCTCATAGGGACCTCCTCGTAGGATAAAGAGTTTGAAACACCAACATCCTTAAAAAGGACAACAAACAAAGGATCATCCACCTAGTCATGCAACATAGATACATTATAAACTGGGTGGATGGAGTTCAAACTAGAAGGTAACTCTAACTCATACGCAATATTGCCATCCCTTTTCAAAAAAAAGTAGGCACCAACATACTGGGGACTAAGTTTTCTTTACTTACCAAATCGCATCACTCCCTTCGTAGGAGACACCTTTAAGAATACCTAATCGCTAACATTAAACTTCAAATCCCTATGCCTCATATTTGCATAGGAATTTTTACGACTTTGAGTGGTTTTCAACCTACCACGAATCACCTTCACCTTTCTGAGGCTTGGTGAGCCAAATTGTGGCCAAACAACTTGCCCTCGCCAACCTCATACCATACAATAGGATAACAATACCTCCAACCATAAAATATCTCAAATAGAGCCATGCCAATTGTAGAATGGTAACTATTGTTATAGGTGATTTCAATCAAAGGCAAATAGTAATACAATCTACCACAATAATCAATCAAATAAGTACGTAACTTATCTTTCAATGTTTTGAATGGTCCTTTCAACTTGTCCATCTGTTTGCGAGTGGAAAGCGGTACTAAGGCATACCTTAGTTCCCAAACCTTTCTAAAATGACTTTAAAATATGAGATGAAAATGGAGTACCACGATCTAATATGATAGAAACTGGAGCAACATACAACTTCACAATCTCTACAAGGTACAACTTAGCATAATCCTTCACCAAATAACTAGTCCTTAACAACAAGAAATAGGAAGACTTGGTCATTCTATCCGTAATAACCCAAATAGAATCACATTGATTTCAAGATCGGGGAAGACCCGTGATGAAATCTATATTAATAACTTCCCACTTCCATTCGGTCACCTCAATCTCTTGGTATAAACCTTTGGGTATCAAGTGCTAAACTTTCACTTGTTGGCTTACCATACACTTAACCATATGGCTAGCCACATCTCGCTTCATATTATTCCACCAATAAAAATCCTTATGATCATGACACATCTTTGTAGAACTAGGATGAATAGCATATCGAGACCAATGAGCCTCAACCATATTCCTTTCCCTTAATCCATCAACATCGAGAACACATAGCCTACCTTGTTACCTAGAGATGCCATCACCACCAATCACAAAGTCAACAACCTTTTGTTGACCCACATTACTCTTAATATTCATCAATTTGGGATCCAATATTTGCTTTTCCTTTATCTCAACCACAAGAGACGACTGTGCTATCAGATGCACAAATATACCACCATCCTTCAAGTCTGAGAGACGAACTCCAACATTAGCTAAATGGTGAATGTCCTTCACCAACTGCTATTAATCCTCCTCGACATGGGCTAAACTCCCCATGGATAACCTACTAAGAGAATAAGCAACTCTATTAGCATTACATGGATGGTAATAAAGACTCATGTCGTAGTCCTTCAACAACTCAAGACACCTCCTTTGTTTGAGATTCAACTTCTTATGAGTAAATACACACTAAAGGCTTTTATGATCGGAAAGATGTCAAGATGGACCCTATAAGGATAATGTTATCAAATCTTTAATGCAAAAACCACGGCAATAACTCTATGTCATGAGTAGGGTAGTTCTTCTCATGAACTATCAATTGCCTTGAAGCATAGGCCACCACCCTACCATGTTGCATCAATACACAACAAAGACCAATACGAAAAGCATCACAATACACCCCAAAACCATCATTACCCTCGACCAAGGTCAAAGTTAGATTCAAAGTCAATTTATCTTTCAACTTTTCTAAACTATCTTCACATACGTCAAACACAAGAACTTGACTTTCTTTTCCATCAACTTGGTCAATGGAATATCTATCGGGGAAAAATATTCCATAAATCTCCTATAGTAACCAGCTAGACACAAGAAGTTCCAAATATCAGTTGGAGTCACAGTTCTAGGCCACTTCTTAAACACCATACACTTTTAAGGATCTACCATGATCCCTTTACTAGATATAAAATGATCAAGAAAAGTCACAACCTTCAATAAAAACTCACACTTAGAGAACTTGGCATACAAATGATGATCCTTCAAAGTTTGCAACACAACATGGATGTGATCTGCATGATCCTCCTCAGACTTATAATAAACTAAGATGTCATCAATAAAGATGATAATAAACAAGAATGGATAGAAGAACCTATTTATCAAATCTATAAACATCGCAGGGGCATTGGTCAACCTGAAATACATAACTAGGAACTTATAGTGACCATAACGGGTCCTAAAGGCGGTCTTAGGGATATCCACTTCCCTAATCTTAAGCTGATGATAACAGAGCCAAAAATAAATCTTGGAGAAATACTTTGCACCTTAAACCTACTCAAACAAATCATCGATTCTTGAATGAGGATACTTATTCTGTAAGGTCACTTTGTTCAACTGATAATAGTCAATGCACATATGAAGGAAACCACCCTTATAGTGTATAAACAATATAGGAGTACCCAAAGGAGACACACTAGGATTGACAAAACCTTTATATAAAAGATCCTTCAATTTTTCCTTCAGCTCATTCAACTCTCCCGAAGCATTCTATAAAGAGGGATAGAAATTGGATGAGTGTCCAAAATAAGATAGATTCAAAAATCAATTTCCCTATTGGGAAAAATACCAAAAAGGTCATCGGTAAAGACCTTCGAAGATTCATTAACCACGAGAATAGATTTTAGAGAATAACCTTCTGAGTTAGAATCTTTAACTTAGACTAGATGATACAAACACCCTTTAGAGATCAACTTCTGAGCTCTATGATATGAGATGAACCTCCCTTCAGGCATAAATGAACCCCCTACCCATACAATGACCAACTCATTAAAGAATTTTAATGTGACCTTATGGGTTTGACAATCTAAGGAAGCATAACACTAATGCAACTAATCCATCCCTAGAATAACATCAAAATCAACCATGTCTAACTCTATAAAATTTACTAGAGTTTCTTTAATACCAAAAGCTACCACACAACTTCTATAGTCCCTTTCAACAGCCACAGAGTCTCCTACTAGGATAGAAAAAAAAAAATTGACAGACACTCAGGACCAAAACAAAGAAAAGGATTCAAACACAAATCATGAAGTGGAGGACTCTAACCTTTCACCTCTTAGGTTATATCGAGCAAAAGGACTCTAACCTAGAATCATTTTATTAAGAAAGTAGAATCTAATCATAAGCCATTCCATTATGCATGTGGACTCTAACCACAAGCCATTTTATTATGCATGAGGACTCTAACCACAAGCCATTTTACTATGCATGAGGACTCTAACCACAAGGTATGATGCCCATTAATAGTCGACATTAGGGCTCTAACCCTTTCTCTATGCATTCACATCACACCATTCACATTTGGGGTCTTTAACCCATCTAACCATTCTAAGCCATCAAGGCTATAATTCAACATCTTAAGTGACCACAAGGTCTTCATGAATCACATATCAAACAATCATTTTAATAAACTAATACATTTGTTACAAATAACATTCATATCAAATTGTGGTCATCAAGATCCTTACGAAGCCATTCATTCTTTATTAGCATTCTTATGTCACTAATTAGTTCAAGAACAATTCAAGTTCATGTTTAGGGTCTTTAGCTATTTTAACAACTATTAAGGTGATAAATTGACTAATTACATGGCTAAAGAGGTCTTTATAATACTATTTTCCAACCACATACTTATTGGACCATTTACCTAGTTCCAAACATCATCAACATATCACTAGATATTTTCTTAGACATTTTCACAAACACCTTGTGGTCATGCTTTTCCCAAGGCCAAAATCTAAGTAGAAATCATCAACCTTAGGGTTATTTATGACCCACTTATTAAACCACAAATAACAAGTACCCACATGTGTAAATCATCACCAAAATCAAGTATAAACACAAGTCTAAGAAAGAGCAAACATTACTCAACACTAGGCATTAAAACCGTTATTATTTGATTTCAAAATTATCATTTACAAGTCATAATATATGTTTAAAAATACATGATATTTTGATTTATAAATAAAGGAAAAAGTAATATGCCTTATACAAGATGATTTATAAAAAAGCTTAGCTCATCTTTGCTACTAGATAAAAACCGCTTCGAACCCTAGCCTCCATATCCTTAAGAGAGTGTTTGTGAGAGAATTTGGAATGTTTTAGTGTTACAAAATGAGAGTTTAGGAGGACATAATACATTGTATAGTGAGGGGACTTAAGGGTTTTGGGGTGGGAAATATCCATAAAGTGCTCGTCTTTAAAGGTGAAAAGTGACTTCGTGGGAGGGTAAGACTCATTAGATTAAATCATACCCTAGGGTATGAGTGGTACTCTAACTCATACCCATGGTGCTATGTTAGGATATGGGTTGTATACTACCTAGTATACAAGTGAGAGGTCACTAAGTCGTATTCAACGGTACAACTGGTACCCTAGAGTCGTACCTAGTCCAGAAGCTTCAACTAAGGTAATTTTCTAAAATGTCAAAGGACTAGGTGTTTTAAAACTGATGGAAGACCCTATTCATAGATCAATGAATATCGTCGGGGCATTACTCAAACCAAATAACATAACCAAAAACTCAAAGTTCCCATACAAAGAATGGAAAGTTGTCTTAGGAATATCCACCTCCCTAATCTTAAGCTGATGATACCCATACCGAAGATCTATATAAAAAAGAATTTGACACCTTGCAACTGATCAAATAAGTTATTTATCCTTGAAAGAGGATACTTGTTCTTAATCATCACCTTATTCGACTATCGATAATCAATGAAAATCTGAAGGGAACCATTCTTATTATGCATGAATAACACTGGTGCACCCCATGAGGACATACTACGACAGATGAAACCCTTGTCTAAAAGATCCTTAAGTTGCTCCTTGAGTTTCTTCAACTCAGCCAGAGCCATTTTATAAGAAGGAATATATATTGGGTGAGTGTCCGAAACCAAATCGATCCCAAACTCAATCTCCCTATCTGGAGAAACACCAGGAGGATAATCTAGAAAGACTTGAGAAAACTTATTCACCACCAAAACTGAATGCAAAGAAGGACATTCCGAGTTAGAGGTTTCAACCCAGACCAAATGATAGAGATGCCCTTTAGATATTAACCTCTGAGCTCTAAGATATGATATAAACCTTCCCTTAGGAGCTAGGGAACCACCCTCCTATTTAATACTAGGTTCACTAGAGAACTTAAAAACAACCTTACGATAATCTAAGGATGCATAGCACGAGTGCAACCAATACATACCCACAATAACATCAAAATATACCATATTTAATTCATATAAGTCCACCATAGTCTCCTTGCTACCAACAGATACCACACCCCCTCTATAGACTATCTTAGAAATCATAAAGTCTCTCACTAGGTGGATATAGAAAAAAGATCTAAAATGACCTCGGGATCAAAAACAAAATATATAACCACATATAGGGTCACATGAGAGAGAGTGGACCCCATATCAAGTAAATAATAAACATCAAGAGAAAAAATTTGTAACATACCAATCATAATATCAGGCGGTGCTTCAGACTCATATTGGGTAGTAAGTGCATATAACCTATTTCATCCTCTGCTACTACCAGAAGCTAAAACAGGTATAGAATCATCACCTCTGGGTGCAAAAGCAGATGAAGTGGCAACCTAAACCTTGTTCACCCCAAAAGAAACCTTACCAATTGGATAGTTTCTAAGCATATGGCCTGGCTACCCGCATTTGAAACACCTGCCCCTCTCCTTATCGTAGAAACCCTAATGTAACCGACCACAGGACCTAAATAGAGGACATGATGAGGCCGAATGAGCCCCACTACCCTGATATTGGGCATCTTGTACCTTGAAGTTGTCGCCAACTTGTAGATGCCTATCACCCAACTACTTCAGGTATGGAGCACTAGCTATGGAGAAAGAACCATAGCTCCCCCATTTCTACTTTAGAAACCAAGCACCATCTTGACCACTTAGTTATTGTCTACCCTGCTAAAAAAATTTGAACTTCTTACCCTGCCTTTCCCCAATCTAAGCCTATTTTTTCTTTTTTTTCTCCATCTGTTGCATATGAATAATAAATCTAGAAATATCCATGTCCTTGATTAGTAATACGATCTTGCTTTTAAGGATCCAATCCTGAGATAGTCTTGAAGTAAACTTTCTCATCCTGGCCCTTATATAAGACACCAATTTTGGAGCATACCTAAACAACTGGTTAAATTTCAAGTCACACTCCTTGACCGATATCCTCCCCTCTTTAACATTAATAAATTGCTCTGCCTTTGCTTGCCTCAATTTACAAGAAAAAAAGCGATCAAAAAAAGCATTAGAGAAAGTCTTCTATAGAGAAAACTCATCAACATTACCTCTCGCCTACCCCTATTCCTCGTACCATTGGTATACTACATCCTTTAGCTGATAGGCAGCAAAATTTACCACTTTCGAATTCATGGCCTATATGACCCTAAAGATCTTTTCCATCTCATTCAAAAAACCCTAAGGATCCTTCACCACCTTAACACCAGTAAAATTTTGAGGATTTAACTTCATAAACTGGCCAACCCTTCTAGCCTCAAAAGATGTAATATTTGATACCCCAAGCTTATCTTGATAATCTACCAATTGAATAACCATATAAATCGATTGAAGAAATTTTCTACTCATAACATTAGCCTGAGGAGCCTGAGAAGGACTAGAAAGAATTGGTATAACTCCAAAAATATCAAGAACTGGACCCCTAGACAGAGTATGGATCCCTTGAGTAAATTGTGTCCATCAACATTCTCCCTAGTTGGGCCAGAGGAGTTTTCATTAATATTAGATCATCAAGGAATTATGGAAAATCAATAAACAAAACTAAAGAAGATTCTAGGGTTCAAACCCCAAGCTTGAAAATAGAACACAAAGAACAGATACATTTTCTAAATTCCTCGTAGCCTTTACCTTATGAGTGTGGCATGTTACACACCCTTAAAAGAGACTTTACTCAACACGACTTTGTGGACTTCCAATTGACCATGAACCTAAAGCTCCAATACCAACTTGACATGATTGAAAGTGTAGCCTTGTCAAAATTAATATCTCAAATCCAATTAGGATCAGAGACCACCACCAATACCCAACCCAACCAATAAACACAAACCCTATGTTAGATGAATTCCAAACATATATAGAGATAGCATATTTGGATCAACCCAGACTCTGGGATAGGTCTATAATTGGAACCAACCCAAACAAGTTTAACCATCTAAGATCTAACCAATAATCGTCCCATAACCAAAATAATAACCAAGTTCCTATCCATAACATAACATGAAAGGATGAAACAATTATAAATTCAGTAAAATGGTATCATCCCCAATACCAATGCAATTAATAAGGCTGACCCTAATATCAACACTGCCTATTCTAACCCATAGTAGTTCTACAAAGACTCTATCATAAAGAAAAATAATATTTAATTAGGACATGCCCTAAAATTTAGCCAAAACCAATTTCTACAAAATTACCTGAGTATGCAAAGACATTCATGAAATAAAATAGAGCCTTTTAGAATATGGAAGCTCACCACTTCAATCCAACTGAGTTGATCCTGAATTTGATCATTACGCAGGGGGAGTAGAATGACTAGTTCTTCTATCGTATAGGGATACAACCGCTTGAAGGTGGGTTAGCAGGTAAATGCTAGTAAGTACTTAGGATAAGGATAAAATAATGCCAACTTTTAAAACTAATTAACCCAACCATATACATTCATAATCCTACATATACATATATAACCATATCGGGAAACGGAATTGGGCTTAGCGTGTATTTAAAATCATTAGCCTGGGTATGTGTAGCTTAATCATTGTAGAACTACCCATAGTCTATATGGGTCTAGTGTAACCCCTTGAACGAGCCTCGATGCTTGTAGCCGCATGAATCGAAGATACCATAGGAGTAGGGGATTTGCAAGTACCCTTCGCTCTCTATGATACATATGTACAAATGTACTTAGGGGATTCCCATGTACCCTGTAAGTATAATATATGGTCATTACACCAATACTCATGTCGTCAAAGATAAGTTTCCAGTGTCCATCCATTGGACTCACACCTTCACAGTTAGCTATCATACCCTGCCATTATTGTGCCAATTAAAACATTACCAGAAAACCAAACTACCATTCCATTTATTATTAACAAAGGCTATAAGTAGTGTTATTGTCATACCAACTATAGATTGCAAGTAATGTACTTAGCCAACCTTTCAAAGATTAAGGGATTCCTATATACCCATAGATTTCATTATCAAGTTTACTTGGGGAGTCCTATGTACCTTACAAGTGTTTCATTACAAAGTTTACATGGGGGATTCCCTTGTACCCCACAAAGATGTCTAACTAACCATAACTATGACCACCAAACCTTACCATGTTACCATCCAAACAATTTAAACGGCTTACACCATTTATGATTTTGTGATAAAGTTAAACCTTGCAATAGTTTCATTAAAAGTCCAATAATATAGTAAAAGCATTCTCATAGGCATTTTATCAAACATGTTAGGGGCATAGTGTTTCCAAAATAAAACCATGTACCAATCAACCATTTCCGTACAACCAATCATTCAAACCACCATAATAATATAAAAACCACAAGTAAAAGCCATGGGAAAACCATAACCAACCATTATAACCAAAACCCCCAACATATAATTGAAAACCCAAAACCCTACAACATTTATACTATGAAACCAATATACAAAACATGCCTTTAGTTAGAAATAACAATGTGGGAGAAGTATCTTTCCTTAGATTAAGAAGAAGATAAGAAGAAGTCACTCTTATGAGCCTTAATAGACCACCTTGAAAGAAAACTTAGCTTTTACTTAACCCAAGAGCTAAGAGATATTTTGAGAGATTTTAAAGTGTTTGATTATTGCAAATAGGTTAATGAAGCCCCAAAAAGTCTTTTAAGTTATTGGGTCCCAAGGAGTTATAAGGGTAAATATCCAGAATGCTCCTACTTAAACGGTATTAATTTTCCGCAAGAGGGTACGATTACCCCCTTATTCATTCCTTAGGGTATAAGTGGTACCCACCACTCATACCCTAAGTAGAATCTCAACCCTCCATACTGACCAACCTATGACTCCAAAGTCCCACTCGTACCCATTTATATAATTGGTTCCCATACACCGTACCTTAGGTAGAATAAAGAAGGATTAACATTGTCCAACTTACGAGTTAGATCATACCACTAGTACCCTATCTCATGACCCATGGTGAGCCACTAGTACTTAGATCTAAGTTAAGTTACTAAGTTTCATATTAAGTGAAGAAAACCAAACCATACGACCTGTAACCCACCATATAACTCGTACCCACCCCAGTCATACCCATTCTAGAAACCTAACCACCTAATATAGGATAATATATAACTAGACCATACTGCCCATACCATGCCATACGACTAATATTCCAACTCATATGATGCCTAGAAGCCAAAAACCTAAGAAAATTTCTAAGGGTAAAAACCTAGGGTATTTTAATCTCATATTTTTTTAATGTGTAGATTCTATATTTTTGTATTTTAGTTGGTTTTGGATCCATTCATGAGGTGAAATCTTAGTGTTGAAGACTTGTTTGTACTGATTTATGACATTTGTTGTAGGTTATGTCTTAACTTTCTTTAGACTGGGCTAGCTTGTTAATATGGGTAAAAAATAACATTATGAGTGTGGGAACTAATCATGGAAATGGCTTTATAATTGTGATTTGCCCATTTGGGGGCCTATGTGGTTGTTTTTTTATGTTTTTGAGAGATTATTTACTACGTGTGACCATGTAAGGTCTAATATGATATGTTAGCCTTGAGTAGGTATATTTGATTGTATCTTTTCTGGTGAAAGTCCTAAATTTGAATTTTTGTTGTATCAATGACATACTATTGTGTATTTCACTTTAGTGGTATATGATTTCATTGGATTCATATATGGTTAGCATAATGATTGAATTTTGGCTCACACGATTCATAAATTGATTGGATATGAAAAATTCTTATTATGGTTAGTTTAGAGCATTACATCCTCATATCATATACATTCATAAAACATTGGTACCACCGTGAAAATAATATAAACATCATTTTTTTGATAGAAAATATGACATGTTTAAAAATCCTCTGTTGATGTATGCATCGGAGAGGAGTTATGGATATTGGTATTGGATTTTGGATTGTATATAGATTGAAGAAGCCCCCATGGGTCCTACCTCAGGAGCACGGATCGATAGGTGTATACGAATATTGTGCAACAACCTTGAGTATCACATCATCATCATTATCATCTTCATCTTCAATGCACCATATATATTGTGCTCACTCTGTGTTATATCATTATCCTTAATGTGATATTTGTCTTTTTGTACTTTTTTCTTATCTTTGTATTCGAATTATGCGTATATTTGTGTTTCTTTCTCGTATATTTTTATGGTATATGTGTATATCGTAGAACTATTAGTGGCGATGGTGTGGGCTACCATTTCGGAGATTTTCTTATTGTAGGTGGCGTGCACATAGTATGTATTTTATATGCTTTATTTTCTACTTTGCTTAGTTGGCCTATTATACCTTCTAAGTATAAATGGATCGTAGACACCCTTACTGCATTTTTTTGGTGTAGATTTAGGTATGAGTGCACCAAATAGTAGCTTATTCAAGAAGTATGTAGAGTATATTTGAGGTAGCGGTTGGTCTATGCTTATAGATTTAACCTATTATATATTCTTATCTAGCTCATGTCTTATTTCGTATTCGTAGGTAGATTTTGATCCTTTTTGGCCTAATTCATTACAACAAATATGATTTTTGGAGACGAATGATTTTATCACTTATAAGTCATATTTCATCGCAAAAGATTTAGCATGACAAAAAAATTTCATCAATCAACCATCTCCAAAAGTGGGTCGCAAAAATGATTTAGTGCTTCATTGCTAAAAAAATTAAATTAGCTACAAAAAAATTATTCCCAAATATGTAGCATATATGATGAATCTTTTTTCATAAAATATAATATTTTGTAGTTGATGATATGCTTGTCACTAAAATTTTATTAATACCGACATAATTTTATCATCCCTGATTATTTAGTTTCATCAGCGACAACACCAATCGTCTCTAGAGCTATATATATTTCATGGTTGAATAAATGAATTTTTGTCACTAATGACAATTTTTTGTATACAACAAATATTTTTGTCTTTAAATGTATGAATTAGTAAAAAATTTATTATTATAATAAATGTTAATAATTTTTGTAGTTAAATCTACAACTTTGTCACTAAAATACTTGTTTTACCGGCGACGTAGAATTCTCACTAAATTATAATGGTTACTGACAATTACACTTGTCATGAAATAAAAAATTAATTTGTATCAAATAAAAAGGAAGATATTGACAAAAATACATTTGTTACTAAATATAGTTAAACTTTTGACAAACTAGTTTATTTCATGATGAAAATATTTGTCTTAAAAAGTCTAGTTTAATAGTTGCTAAAAGTTACCTTTTGTTAGTAAAATCTTTTGTCACTAGTTACAAGAAAATACTTAATTATTTCATATTGAAATTATTTTTTAAATTAGAATTTAATAAATTAAAAATAAAATTATAAAACATGCCAAATAATGTTGAAATTCACCCACAATCAGATAATTAAGAAAACTAAAATTGTAATATGGTAATATCTCCTCACAAGGAAAATAAAAGTAAAAAAAGTATGATAACAAAACAAATCTAACTAACATATAGTACTAAACATTACTCATATCCTAAACAAAGGCACAAATGTAAAGGTTTCTTCCAATGTACCAATAACATGTTGTGTAATTAGTCTTCATACAACTCTCAGTTTTAGCTATGAAAAAGATATGAAAACAAAGATTTATGATGATGTTTTCAGATTTAAATCTCCACATAAAATAATGGGCTAGTAAAGAGAGAACCAATAAAAAGGAATTGACTAAAGTTCAAAATATGGTGACATGTACGAATTTGAAATTGTTGCTCTATAAGTTTTATTGCTAATGTTGATATAAGATACAAAGATAAAAGTCCTTTGGGTAATCCTTGATGCGAATGGATTCTCATGTTGGTTTTACTATTATCCATTTTGAATCTTTTTCACATACTCTACTAAAGATTTACCTACTTATGTCATGTCTCTTTTCTGTTTCTCGGCTAATGTGGAAGAAAGATTAGATAAATTAAGGAGGTATTTCTTATGGTTGGGAAACAAGTAAGGTAAAGGTATTTATTTAATGAAGTGGAAAAGTACACAACTCAGTAAGAAATCAGGTGGACTTGGTATTAAGATTTTGAGGTTACAAAACACATGCCTATTATAAAAATTTCTATGGATGTTTGCTAAAGAATATTGTGCTCTATTCAAAGAAGTTATAATAAGTAAATATGGGAAACTAATCAATGGACTTCCAATACAGTGAACAACACCTACAGGGGCTCAGTTGTGAGGACTATCAGGAATTTACGATCTAGGAGAAGGTACTATGATACGTCTCTGGAATGATAAGTAGATTAGCTAGGAGTCTCTCATGGAAGCTTATCCAGATCTATTCTTTTTTTGTGGTAATCAGAAGCATTTATTGCTGAAACTTAGTTCCTTCAAGGGTGGAACATCACTTTTAGGAGGCTTCTAAATGACTGGGAGGTGAATAGAGTGGTTGAATTAATATGAAGATTGAGTGAATTCCCTTTCTTAAATGTTGAACCTGATACTATAATATAGAGGCATAAAAGGGATGGGAGGTTTACTGTAGGTGGACTTTACAAAAGAGAACTGATGGTACAACTTGGGAGAATTTTTGCTTCAGGGAAACAAGTTTAGGAGTGTAATATCCCAACCAAGGTGAGGTTTTTAACATTTTTGGTCTATAGAAGAGCCAACCTAACTCAACAGAAGCTGAAAATGATGGGATTTGCGATTGTCTCTAGGCGTTTCTTCTTGAAGGAAAAGGAGGAAACAAATAACCACTTATTTATTTATTGTAAAGTCACTGCCTAGTTGTGGCATATGTTTCTCAACCTTATCCAAGGACCATAGGTGATACCAGAACATACTGCAAACCTTTTAAGCTTCTGGATGACTAGAGAAGGTAGCAAGACACAAAAAAATGGTAGAGTATAATCCTTTCATAGATATGGTGATCCATTTAGAGGGAAAGAAACAAAAGATGTCTAGACAAATTACAAATCCAATGCAGAAAGTTAAGGAAAATTGCATTAACACACTGTATTTTTGGAGTAAAGAAGAGGGTATACGTGAAGTAGAATTGTTAGTAGACTTTGTAGGATATTTTTAATTATGATTACTTGTCCTTGCAATTTTTTTGAGGTTGCCAGCATGCCCTTATTACTAAAGAATACCACTTTACCTTTCTAAAAAAACATGCAGATAAAGAGAAAAAAGATATCTCAATGGGATTGTTGTGACCAAAATTAAATAAGTTGCTAATCTCTCAAGCCAAGGTATCCTGACCAAGATAAGACAATTGCCAATGGATAAGGACTTTCTACCTTATTTCACTTCAATTCTTCCTACCAAGGTTATTCTTTCTTGTTAAGTTTTGTAGTGAATTATTCTTATGAAGTTAAGAGTGATATACAAAAAAAAAGAGGTGCACTATCAACTATCAAACTAATAGAACTAAGCGTGCAATTGGGAGACATGGAAGGTGTTTATCTAACTGGTAATAGTTTGCTTGTTCTCCATGAAGATCTACAAATGGATCAAGAATTACGACCAAGTTCTCGAGTCATGTCAACTGTCAAAGGTGTAGAGTGCTCTATGGGATGAAATATGAGAGTTGGTCAGATTGACTTTAGATATTAGGAGTCATTAGTTGTAGTTGTAGAGAGACAAAAAAAATGAGATGGAAAGAAAGGAAAAAGTATTTTCTAGAGTTTTTCATTGTCAGCTAGTGTGATTATGGTAATCCTTATCATGTTGATCTACTATAGAAGAAGGAAGAAGGCTTTAGAACTCAAAAAAGATAGTTAAATTGAATAAATCATTTTGTTGAGAATGTAAGGTATTTACTTATCTATTTTAATATAAAAAACATATTTTCTATAAACTATAATTCTCATTAGACATGAAGTTTTAGTTGGTGAAATAAAAATAGAAATATACTTAAAGCTGACATTTTGATGAAGTTCTGTCTTCATGTATCATTAAAAGAAAGTAAAGTTAGATAGTAAATTCTACATACTTTCTCTGTTTAATAAAGAAAGAATAAATAAAACCTATCATATAAATTTGTGTTACTTCTAACCTTGACGGCAATGGGATGACAAAAAGTTGCATTTTCTTGAGCATTTTCTCTTGGCGTGCTGCTAAATTATTCAACTAAATATTTAATGCTTTAATTTGGGACTACTGGTCTTTTATTTGACATTGTTGGTTTGTATCTATGATTGATGGCTTTCTACCATAGTTTCATCTGTATTTAATCATTTTTGTAAATTATTTTAGACACCAGCAGTTTCCTATTTTGCCTTTTTGAGTTAGTCTTCTAAATACGTCTTTCTCCTTTGTATTTCCCTTGTAGTATTAGTTTTAGGACCATAACCAAGATATTTACATACCCCGACTTTGTACCAAGTACAACATCCACAATTTCATCAAATTAGTCATGGAAGACTCTCCAAAAGTATATAAAGCTTTCAAGTTTGTTATGTTGTTCTGCATAAAATAATAGCACAAAAAATACAATACATGAAGAACATTAATTATACAAATACAATGGTATGTTACTATATTATTAATTTAATATTGCCATCCTTTTTCACTTTTGTAATCAGTATGCTTGTATAACTGAATTCTGTTAGGCTCTACACCTTCATGTTCCTTTTCTCCCTATATAACAAGAAAAAAATATGAAATAATTTTTAGAGGTATCTGACATGTCTATTCTCTTATTTACCAAAAACCAAAATATAAAATAGTACCAAAGTGTCATTAATAAAAAGAATTAAATGGTATGACTTACAATTTCATAACAAGCTGCTACAAAGACTTTTGATCCCATGAAATGATTAGATTTAAGCTTAGTTTTATTGACCTTGTTTATTTCACATTATTTCTACAAAGAAAATATAATCATCATATCTTAAATAACAATAAGAATAACATGA
Source organism: Capsicum annuum (assembly GCF_002878395.1). Classification (NCBI taxonomy): domain Eukaryota; kingdom Viridiplantae; phylum Streptophyta; class Magnoliopsida; order Solanales; family Solanaceae; genus Capsicum; species Capsicum annuum. The sequence continues at coordinate 80,649,455 of NC_061119.1, read as the reverse complement.
ATATAAATTACCTTGTGCTCTAGATCGTTCCACATGTCACAAAGCTTATTCCAATTTTCTGAGGTCAACTGTTCAACTTCCATTTTATGAGCCTCTTCAACGGAGAATGCACTTTCAAACTTTTGTTTTAGCTTGTAGAGCCATTGTCGGCTACTATTTTTCAATATATCCTCCAAGCTATCATTTATATAATGCTCATTCAAATTATTGTCAAACCTCTCCTAAAAGAATAAGTATTGAAGAAACAAATAATCCAAAACCCTTTTAATTTAAAATTATAATCATAACGTTTTTTAATATGCATAGTACCATTAAACCTTATGACACGACCTGAACCAGGGTCTAATCGTATCGGGCATCTCAAGTCTAACAAGGATCGAAGACCACCCCCGATACCCAACCATAACCTCCCTACACCCTATGTCAGATGAATTTCGAACATATAATAAGATAAAATAATAATAGTTGAAAGACATTAAACAAATTCTATATCATAATCCAACAACCTCAATAGATTATCCAACTGGTGACACCTTAATTCCAATAACAATACCAAGGTAGACACTAATATCGACACTACCCATGCCTATAGTAGTTTGATAAATCCTCTAACTAGAAATAATAACATCCGGTCGAGACATGCCTCCGACCATAGCAAAAAGTAAACAAAAGAAATAACAAAAAATAAAAGAAGTCCATTGCATGAAATGGAGCCTTTCATAGGAAGCTCACTACTTCAGTCTATCTCAAAGTTGTCCCCGAATCCAAGTCACTGAGCAGAAGGAATGGTAGTATGGTTGGTTCTTGTATCACATAGGGATACAACGCTCGAAGATGGTTAGTTGAGTGAATGCTAGCATGTACTCAGGAATAAAACAAAATAATTCCAGTAATTCAAAACCAAATATGTTAACCATATTCAATCAGATATATATATATATATATATATATATATATATATATATATATATCATTCCAGGAAAAGAAATTAGGTTTAGCCTGCATTTAAAACCTTTACCTGGGCTATGTAGCTTTGCCGTCCTAAAACTACCCACAAGCTATATGAGTTTAAACATCAAATCATTAGCAACATTGGATTTTTAACAAACATTTATAGCTTCCAGCAATTAATATGTTAGTTTGTGTAAATGAGATTAGATAGATGACTATGGTATAAGGGGCCAACTAATATTCAGAATCCACTTTTCCCAATGAAAGGAGACCTTAAATAAAAATGTTGTAAAAGTTTTCTAGCATTGTGCAGTCTGCCAAAACTACAGTGGCAAAGAAAATCTCGTCAACTTGATGGATACTTTTTAAAATTTTTTCATTGATTTACACATCCTTGTGAGATTTGAAGAGCTTATATCTCTTATTTCCTTTTGACTTTTAGAGCTATTGCTTTAATAATTATCCTTATGTGATATTGCAAAGTTATGTGAATCCTTAGTTATAAATACTTGGAAGAAGCTCTAGATATTAGATGATGGAGCAACATCCCACACAATATTGTTGAACTAATTTCTTAGTTACTGTGTTTCTTTTTGGGTCTACTCAAAATTTTAAATTTTTACAATTGTAGTATTTGGCAGGACTTTGTGGTTCTTTTTTTGATCAGCACCATGTGTTATTTCTTCTTTCTTGAATAGTTATTGGTGAGTTTTCATTAAGGTTTTGGATGACATTTTCAAAATAACATTAGCTTGAGATTTCATTCTTGAGAATATGCTTACCGATGGTACAATTTAGTGGTTACTTGTGTAGAAGTCAATAATATAAAAAATTTCTTTTTTATTTCATCTTTTGGGGAGGGAAAGGGTGGAGTGAGCCATCTCTCCCTTAGTTCTGTAGCAACATATGCATGCACTAACAAATAGCTAAGAGGGAAGGAAATAAAGACTTCCCCTTTAGTCAACTGCATTTTAATGTCACCAGTAATGGTGTTTAATGCATATCTACCAGCTTTTACATATTTTCCAACTCTTAAAGTAGAAAAGTTAAATCACACCCAAGCGTGTCTATTGCTGGTGGGAGGTGACAGGTGTTTCGTGAATTTATTCTAAGAATGCGAAAGATGACCTAAACACCGCTATTATAACAAATAGAAAAGTTGAATCTGATGGTATTAACTACCTGGTATGTTGTCTTTTTATTTACTTTTGGTAGAATCACATTCCATATTTTATGTCCATCTCTTGAAGATTTTCTTAGATAATGATAAGATATCTAATTTCTTAAAGGTTCTTGACATGAAAACTTAGTCTCTTATGATTGCTGCTCCATTTGTATTTACACTTGGTCTTCTAGCATCTACTTTTGCTGTCATCCTAGGTATGTATGAGCCTTCCAAGTTTTATTTAGTAAATTATATCCGACTTGCATCATAGTATTTTTACGTGAAATACAGCTATCGAAAAGTACATACTAATGTATACCACTATAGAGTTTGCCCTTATTAATATTACTCTATATGTTTTCTACTTTATGGTAAGATGCATTCTCTATTTTGCAGTTGATATTTGATAACTTTGGAATATTTTCTAGTCTGTCCGTTAAATATCCTCTGTCTTTTTTAACCATCAAATATGTCCAGAGGAAAATATCTTAAGACCATTGTGATCCTTTTGAAAAGATGCAACCAAATTCACAACTTATGCGTCCATTTAACCAAACTAATTATTTCTAAGAAAATATTCTTATACACACAATAGTTTTGGCAGATATGTAGGACTAATGCCAAAAAAAAATTATCTTTTGGCAGCTTCAATTGCAGGCAGTCTATTAAATATATAATTATAGCATTAGTTTTGGGTTTTGGTGCTTCTATGAGTCTTAACGCAATGTACATTTGGTACTACTCTCGGCGAGTCCAAATTTCCAAAAATTCTAACCATGCATGAAATGAGTACTCTTTTATTATTATAGAGCTCTGACTATATTTTAGTTTTTGTATTTGGAGATGGTTGGGTTATTATATTTCGAATAGATCGTCGATCAATATTGTGGCTTATTTTGGAAGATATTGTGGGTTATTATAATGAAGTTTAATAAACACCTTTTCATAAATGCTTGTTTTGGATAATGCATATGAAAACATATTTAAATAGCTTATTGCAACTCTTAACATGTTTTGAGGTTTTGCTTGTAATTTTTTCAATTCACGCAATCATAATAATGTTTAGGAATTTTATCTTTGTATATTAATTATGTGATGTAGCCTATATCACTTTGTTTGAAGTCTATATATCTCAAATAATATCTAGTTTTTCTCTAATTTTGATTTATTTAGGTAAATGTTTTAAAGTATTTATCTTATAATTATAACTATGAATTTCTTCATAGCTAATAATTACACTATTCAACTCCTAATTCTAAGTTGTAATTATTTTTATCACAAAATTTCATTGTGATTAATTGTTGGTTAAACAGTGATGATAATACAATCATTGCTAATAGTTTGAATTACTAATTACAAAAACTGTGGTATAATTAAATATAGAATTTTGAGGTTAAAATTTACAATGATAGCTACAAACTCTAGTTAATCATATTTAATCTCAGTATACATAGAATGTTTCCCACATGTGACAAGATTAACACATTTACTTTTCACTCTTTCAAAAAATCCATTCAATAAGTCCACTTTAACCTCACCTTTACACAGTTAGATCGAGTCTTATTTTCTGTAGCTTTATCGATATACATTTTCTATAATCATAAACAAGAATAGCCAAAGATTAATTTATATTTAGCTATAAAAAAATTTCGTATCAAATAATTAAATGATTCAACTACAAATTTGAAATCATCACTATTTAATGATAATATATTTTGTGATAAAATTATGTTGTCACTAAATCACAGGTTGATTAGAGACAATAAAATGATTGTCACTAATTTTTTATAGTATTGTGAAAAATTAGAGGTCAAAATTAAATATCAAATTTTGTAGCTAAAACTTACAATATTTAACTACAAACTCTAATTTGTCACTATTGCGATAACTTATTTTTTATGATAAAATTTTTTGTGTGTTTAAAATTCTAACTAATTTAAGATAAATAATAGTTTTCCACAAATTGGATACATTATTAGTGAAAAAAAGGGGTCACTGAAAACATAAAATTCATCACTAATGGTACTTAATAAATGGCGCCAAAATATTTTTTGGTGAAAAATTTTATAGGACAAAACTTTGCTACAAAATTTAATGTTTCTTCACTTAAAGTATGTGCTTCATGTATTTAGATACGAAATATAATTTGCATCATAAAAGGTAAACAATTTGTGAAGAATTTCATCTCGTAGCTACTTTTTTTGTAGCTATATATCAATTTTGTTGCAGAGATTGTATCTTATGATATTCGAGATGCATTAAGTAGTTTTTGCATTATGACACCGGTTATTGGGATACTGTATGGTATCATTGGTTTTGTATTTCCACTATTGTCATGTATGTTTGGTTCGACTCCATTCTAAGATCCTTCCCTTGAGTATTGGTATTGATTTCTCTTTTCATATCTGTTTGAGTGATTGACTTACTTCTCAAGGCTTGTCGTGACAAGTGCCATCATGAACTTTATTTTTCAATCGTGATAAATTGGTACCAGAGCCAAGTTTCATTGGTCTTATCAGTGTAAGAATAGGGTGTCTAGTATAGTCTCATAAATTGATACATAAATGTCCTTATCTATTTTCGAGAGGTGATAAGATATCTTTAGGAAACTTTCCTTATTTTATTCTACATTATGTGAACCTTTCATACCTTGTGCTTTAAATAGTATTTCATTATTTTCTGAGGACTAAATCTGGTAAGGCTAGAGATGTAGAGCTATTATCTTAGGAGAGAGCTCATTCTAAAGGGAGAGTGTAACACCCCAATTTACTGAACTGGAATGCTACACAGTGCTCATGACCCCGAAAGACCACAACCTAACCCATGACTAATTCTGTACCTGTGTACTGCATAAAATACTGAATAATGTGGAAACATGCACTAAAAGGCCATAAGGTTCAGTACTGAACATAACATTGATGAGATAATATCTATGGGGTAATATAATACCCAAAATAAAACTGTAAAAACAGAAATCTGAAACATAAAGTCTGCATCTAGTCAGAAAGCCTCTACTGTCTAAATAATCTAAATAAAGAGTTGATGGGACATGTCTCCAACTAACTCTAAAAAATAACTAAACAATGAAATAGTGGAGAAATAATCATGTCCTCAAAGGATGAGGAATCACTTCTATTTTGACTGCTGAGACTAGAATCTACTGCTGATCTGAAACTCGTGTCTCTGAACCTATGGTGTAACATAAAAAGAAAGCACCATAGCGCAAATGCGTTAGTACAATGGACTATACTGAGTATACATGTGAAGTAGGCTAATGCAAGGGTTAACATGCATGAATAATGCTAGTTGACTGTCTAACATGAATACGAGAATGCATACATAAATACATAACTGTAATTGACACTATGATATTGTGATTACTAAATCTGAATACTGATGACATGACATACTAATAAGTGATATAACTGATAGCATAAATAGTTGTATATGAATGTAACTGATAACATGGATGACCGTATCTGACATTCCTAAATCTAATAGAACTATCTGAGTTTTTTATTATATCTGAGTCAACTGTATCTGACAGTCTTGAATCTGAAAAACTATCTAATTTTTTTTACTGATACTAGTACTGAAACTGTGGGAGGTAGTATTTAACCGACATGCCCCTGATACGCCATTATGGCTGAGTTGGGGTCTAATCTGTAACCCCAATTGGAAGGGTGTCAATACTGTACCAGTGATAAGGACAAGTTGTGGGTAACCCTTATCTAATAGTATCCCTAAAAGAGAATGGTGGGGCCCTTATCTAACAGTGCTTATCTACCTCATCAGATAGTGTTGATGTCTCAACCTACGCTGTCTACATAGTTCAGGAATGCAAGGATGACTTCTAAGGATCACACCCTCATCTGATAGTGTGTGTCCCCATCCTTGGGTTCACTCAGTGCTAATTCCTACTCCCATCTGGATAGACACTAAACATGATTTACTGAACTGAACATGAGTGGAATTACTTAGTTCCGTTGACTGAATAAATACTACTGATATTTGATAACTGACTGAGTCATGAGATTATGGAGATTTTTTCTTCGTCATAAGACTATCTGAAGTCTAAGGATTCATAGCTTGACTAAGTGTATCGTGAAAACATGACATGGCTCTAGGTACATATCTAATGTTTTGGGTACTCGATGGAAGGAAATTGACAAAGCATGACTTACTTGAATACATAATAATCATCATAATACATTTACTGAAGCACTTCATCAAACATGTGATAGGCATAAGCTTGTATGTACATGGGGATTTCATGATATCATGCTAATTAGACACTTTCCCTTCATCTAGGCATTCAACCAAACACATAGTAGGCATAGAATGTGTAAACAACATCATACAACAATTAACTATCGTGATTCAATTCCAATTTAATCATTCTAGGGTTTAGTCCTAGGGCTTCATGAATCTATACCATTACAAATCAACCCATATGGAATTTAACACTCATTAACAAAATACAATTCAATTACACATTATCAGTATGAACAAAAGCAGTCCAATCATGAACTTCATAAGAAAATCCATAACTTAAATTTAGAAAAAGAATTCTTGGGCTTCATGGATGAAAGGAGTCTATGAATGAACACTATGCATACCTTTTCATGAAGATTGATGGTGAAACGTTCTTAAATTTTAATCTCCAATGGAAACCCTAGCTTTATCTTGAGAGAAACTTGAAAGAAAATAGTATATTTTAGGTGAGAATAGCTAAATCATATGTTATTAAGTTTAAATAGGGGTAGGAAATTAACCCTTTTAACTCTGGATGCATCATTTAATTTTAGTAAAACATTCCCAAACTGTGCCCCTAGCGCGACGCGGTGTTATCAGGCCATGTCACTGGAAATTAACAATTGGGAAATTGAGGGATGGCGCGACATAGAACCATCGCGTTGCCCCTTCCTTCGTGACCTAGAACTTTGGCGCGACAAGGGGGAAATTGCGCTGAGACACTGAGAAACGGACAATTCTAAATTTGAGTGCTGGCACAACGTGCCATAATTATGGACACCTACTGGAAATCGCCAAATGCCATTTCCTCTTGTGGTGCGGTGTACCACTGACTAATATGGCATTGTTTTACGATGGGAACTTGAAATAGTCATAACTTCTTACCTGGTTATTGGATTTAAGAGAATCATATATCGTTGGAAAGCTTATTGAATTTTTCACATAACAAAAAGTTAAAATCTTGATTATTCATCATGGAATAATTATCCTTCACTTTAGAAGCTAATACTAGGTATTCTTGGGATGAAATTTGCTAGAAATCTTTGGGGTATTACAATATCTCCCTCTTGAGAACATTTGTCCTCGAATGAGACTGACTGAGAGGGGAAACAATAAGATGAACATGAATATGTGGAACATGATATCATGACTGACAAGCTAAACATAACATACTGAACATGCATATCTAATGCATGTGTAACTGATTCATGAATGCATCATTGAATGTTTTGAGGAACTAAGTTTCTCACAATGAGAATGCATTTATGATACATAATTATATAACTAAGCTGATACATGAATACATGACTGAATATGCGATGGTACTTCATACCAAGTTTATACTGGGAACATGAACATAAACTGAATACCAAGTTCATGATTAACACTGATCATGAAATTGAGTAAGCTTAAGGAGAACTATTACCTTAAGCTTGATATATGTTAGTGGAGAAGAGGCGAGGATACTTGGAATGCATGTCTACTTCTGCTTCTGAAGTAGCTTCCTCGATGGACTGATTTTGCCAAAGAACTTTAACTAGAGGGACTTCTTTGTTTCTCAATCTACGAGTCTGATAGTCTAAGATTTCAGCTGGAATCTCTTCATAAGAAAGACTGTTCTGAACATCAATGCTCTATATAGGGACTATGACTAGTGGGTCACCTATACACTCCTTGAGAAAAGAGACATGGAAGACTGGATGAACTGAGGCTAGATCTGAAGGCAATTTGAGCTCATAACCTACCTTGCCGAAATAACTAAGAACTTGAAGGGACCGACATATCGGGGACTGAGATTTCCCTTCTTGCTGAATTCTTCACTTCCTTCATGGGAGAGATCTTTAGATAGACATGATCACCAACCTTAAACTCTAGATCTTTTCTACGAATATCTACATAAGATTTCTACTATCTCTGAGCAGCCTGGAGTTTTTCTCTGATTAATTGGACTTTTTATAAGGTATCGAATACTAAGTGAGGACCTATGACTGAGGCCTCACTAACTTTGAACCAACAAATTAGAGATCTATACCTCCTACCATAAAGAGCTTTGAATGAAGCTATCTAAATACTGGAATGATAGTTGTTGTTGTATGCAAACTCAATCAAAGGCAAGTGGTCATCCCAACTTCCCTTGAAATCAATTCCAGATGCCCTTATCATATCTTACAAAAGTCTGAATGGTTCTTTCTGCTTGACCATCTGTCTGAGGATGGAAGGTTAAAATGAGATGAACATGGGTACTGAAACCCTTTTGGGAATGCTTTGTATAAATAAAAGGTGAATTGGGTACCTCTGTCTGAGATAATGGACAACAGAACGCTGTGCAATCTAACTAACTCCTTAATATAGAGTTTGGAATAATCCTCAACAGAATAAGAGGTATGAACTGGAAAAAAATAAGATGATTTGTTCATTCTATCTATAATGACCCAGACTGAATCATACTGATGACAAGTTTGAGGCAAACCCATCACGAAGTCCATGTTCATAACTTTTCACTTCTAAGTAGGAATACTAAACTCCTGCATGGACCCACTAGGCTTCTAATGCTCTATCTTAACTTCCTGACATGTAGAGCACTTAGCCACAAACTCTACAAATTCTCTCTTTATCCCACTCCACTAATAGATTTCCCACAAGTCGTAGTACATCTTTGTGGACCCTGGATAAATAGAGTAGCGTGTACCATGTGTTTCTACAAGAATTTGCTGCCTTAAGTCGTCTACACCTAGAACATAGAGATGACCCTAGAAATTCAAAACACCATCTCCCCCTTAGGAGAAAACCTCTACTTTCTGATCCTGAACTGACTCTTGTGATCTGTGAAGTCATCTACATGAACTTCGTAGAGTTAATGCCTCCAAATCTTTAAGGTAAAGACAATGAATGCTAACTCAAGATCATGAGTAGGATAATTCCTCTCATGGGGTTTAAGCTGTCTTGAGGTGTAGGCTATGAACTTACCATGCTGTATGAGGACACAACCCAAACCTATCCTGGATGTATCACAATACACCATAAACCCATCTGAGCCATCTAGAATAGCTAAGACTAGAGATGAGGTAAGTTGAGTCTTTAACCCCTAAAAAGTCTTCTCGCAAGGGTATGACCACTGAAACATAACTTTCTTCTGAGTCAATATGGACATAGGGGATGCAATAGATGAAAATCCTCTAACAGACTATCTATAATAGCCAACCAAACCCAAGAAACTCCTGATATCTGATAGAGAGACATGTTTTGGCCATTTTCTTACTGCTTCGGTCTTTTAAAAATCAATTTTAATGCTATCACCGAAAATAATGTGACCAAGGAATACTGCTAACCTTAGCCAAAATTCACACTTACTGAATTTGGTGAATAGTTGATGATCTTTGAGAGTCTAAAGTACTATTCTAAGATGGTCTGTATGATCGCACTCAGTGCGAGAATAGACCACAATATCATCTATGAAGACTATGATAAACATGTCCAAGTACTACTTGAACATGCAGTTCATCAAATCCATGAAAGTTTCTGGGGAATTGGTAAGATCAAATGACATGAATAAGAATTCAAAGTGACCATACCGAGTACGAAAAGCTATTTTTAGAAAATCACTTTCTCTAACTCTAAGATGATGATAGCCGAATCTGAGGTCTATCTTAGAGAAATAACTGGCACCCTAAAGTTGGTCAAACAAGTCATCGATTCTGTGAAGACGACACTTGTTCTTGACTGTGACCTTATTGAGTTGACGGTAATCAATACACATTCTTAGAAAACCATATTTTTTTTTGTGCACGAATAAGACTAGTGTGCTCCATGGGGAAATGTTGGCTCTGATGAATCCCTTATCTAAGAGATCCTTCAACTATTCTTTCAAATCTCTGAGTTCTGCTGGTGCCATTTTGTATGGCAGAATAAAGATAGGCTGAGTATCTGGAAGAAGATCAATACCAAAGTCTATTTCCCTTTCAGGAGGAATTGTTGGAAGATCTTCGGGAAAGACATCTAAATATTCATTCACTACAGGGACTGATTCAAGGATGGGGTTTTAGAACTAGTGTCCTTAACTCAAACAAAATAATAGGATCATCCTTTAGATATCATTTTCCTTACCCGAAGGTAGGAAATTAGCTGACCCCTAAAAGCGGATACACTACCCCTTAACTCAAGGACAGGTTCATTTCGAAACTAAAACTAGACTATTCTATTTCTGTAGTCGACTGTTGCATTGCAGGAATAAATCCAATCCATGATGATAATGACATCAAAATCAGTCATCTCTAATTCAACTAAGTTTGCTGAAGTGACTTTCTAAAATATCATAACTGGGCAGTTCCTGTATACCCACTAGGCTATGATGGTTTTGACCACTAAGGTAGAGACTGAGAAGGGATTTTCTAGAATTTTAGGACTAATTCCAAAATCAACTGCTATGTAGGGAGTAACAAAAGAAAAAGAAGCTCCTGGATCTAGAAAAGCATAAACATGCACATTAAAGATCAATAACATACCAGTAACTATATCAGGAGAATTTTCCTGATCTTGTCCGGTCTGAAGAGCATATAATCTATTTGGGTGTTGCCCGCTAGTAGCATTAGTGGTGGCACTCTGCTGATTCGAGCAACCGGACTGAGCTGAGAAGCGAAGATGACTCTGATAACCTGACTGAGAGTAGTCTTTGACTCTATGGCCTGGCTTTCCACAATCGAAATAGATATCACTTCCAGCTCTTCAAGCACCCGTGTGGTTCTTACCATAAGTCTGACAAAAGGTATTAGTTTTGGCATTGCTAACACTGCTCTGAGACTTAGAGCCTGGCACTCTATCTCTAAACTTAGGAGCTGGAGCAATGGCTAAAGAAGGAGCTGGAACTGATGACTTAGGATGAAACTGAGAATGGTTTCATCCTTCTAATTTAGGCTGACTAAAATTAAAGCTACCTGTCCTAGCTTTATTGTTATTCATTTCCCTCTGCTTAATATTCTACTCTTTTATCTATTAAGCATGGGTCATCAGTCTATTTAAATTTATGTCACTATTTAGCATGGCGGATCTACACTCATTAACCACGCTATCATTTACCCCTGAAGCGAACTTACTCATCTTGGCTCTGCCGTCTAAAATTACATGAGGGGCATATCTGGCCAATTGAGTAAACTTTAGAGAATAATCTTTCACCATCATATTGCCTACCTAAGGTTGATGAATTCTAGCACCTTAGACTCTCTAAGATCTTGGGGAAAGAATCTTTCTAAGAATAAAGTGACAAACTCCATCCACTCTACAGGACTTGCATTATCTGACCTTTCTAACTTCCACTGTTAGAATCAAGTATGAGCCGCATTCTTTAAATGGTACACGACTAACTCAACATTCTCAATAGTAGTCACCCCCATGATGCCTGTCACTTTCTGAACTTGATCAATGAATAAGGGTCTTTATCTACTTTAGACCCATAGAAGGACGGAGGATTCATTTGGGTGAAGTCACAAATCTTAACTGCAACTGAGTTGGCCAAAATGATAGTTGGTCGCTCATTATGGGCAGCTACTGACTGAGCAAGGGTGGTAAATATGGTCCTGAACTCCATATGAGAAACATGATCACCTAAAGGTTCTTCGGGCTAAGGGGCTGACTAATTTCTTTTCTTAGGAGGCATATTCTAAAATAAAGAGAAGAAGCAAATTAGACTGAGAGATTGACTTGTGATCATGCTCACTGGCACGACATGAATACTTAAAGAAGTGAAACTATTCCTAAACATATCATAGCCTCTTGCACATAAATGTGGCACGCAACACACCCATGCATAATACTCTACTAGATGTGGCTTTCAGACTTCCTAGGACTCTATTGAACCTTAGGCTCTGATACCAAATTTATAACACCCCAATTTGCTAAACCGGAATGCTACACGATGCTCATGACCCCGAAGGACCATAAGCTAACCCATGACTAATATATTACCTGTATACTATATAAAATACTGAATAATGCAGAAACATACACTGAAAGACCATAAGGTTCAATACTAAACAAAATATGGATGAGATAACATTTGTGGGGTAATACAATACCCAAAAAAAACTGTAAACACTAAAGTTTAAAACATAATAGTGTGTTAAAACATAATAGTGTGGATCTAGTCTGAAAGCCTCTACTGTCTAAATAATCTAAATAAAGAGTTGATGGAACATGTCCCCAACTAACTCCAACTAATAACTAATCAATGAAATAGTAGAGAAATAATTATGTCCTCAAAGGATGAGGACTCGCTTCTATTCTGATTGCTGAGATTGGAATTTACAACTAATCTGGAACTCGTGTCTCTGAACCTATGGTGTAACATAAAAAGAAATCACCATAGCGAAAATGCATTAGTACAATAGAATATACTGAGTATACATATGAGGTAGGCTAATGAAAGGGTTGTCATGCATGAATAATACTAGCTGACTATCTAACATGAATGCAAGAATGTATACATAAATACGTAACTGTAACTGACACTATGATATTGTGATTACTAAATCTGAATACTGATTACATCATATACTAATAACTGATAGGATAAATAGCTATATCTGAATGTAACTGATAACATGGGTGACTGTATTTGACAGTCCTGAATCTGATAGAACTATTTGAGTTCCTTACTATATCTGATTCAAATGTATCTGATAGTCTTGAATCTAAAAAACTATCTAAGTTCTTTTACTGAGACTGGTACAGAAACTATGGGAGGTAGTATTTAACTAACATGCCCCTGATACGCCATTATGGCTAAGTTGGGGTCCAATCAGTAACCCCAATTAGAAAGGTGTCAATACTGCACCACTGATAAGGAAAAGTTATGGGCAACTCTTATCTGATAGTGTCCCTAAAGGAGAATGTTGGGGCCCTTATCTGACAACGCTTATCCACCTTATCAACCCTCATCGAAAAGTATTGATGTCTCAACCTATGCTGGCTACATAGTTTTGGAATGCAAGGATTACACCCTCATCTGATAGTATGTTTCCCTATCCTTTGGTTCACTCAGTGCTAATTCCTACTCGCATCTGAATAAACACTAAACATGATTTACTGAACTGAAAATAAGCTTAGTTAGTAAGTTCTGTTGACTGACGGAATACTACTGATATCTTACAACTGAATAAGTCATGAGATCATGGAGATTTTTCTTGAGTCATATAACTATCTGAAGTCTAAGAATTTATAGCTTGACTGAGAGTATCGTGAAAACATGACATGGCTCTAGGTACAAATCTAATATTTCAGGTATAAGTACCCCCAGGACTCGATGGAAGGAAAGTGACAAAGCATGACTTACTTGAATACATAATAATCATCATAATATATTTATTGAAGCATTTTATCAAACATGTGGTAGGCATAAGCTTGTACGTACATGGGAATTTCATGTTATCATGCTAATTAGACACTTTCCCTTTATCTAGGCATTCAACCAAACACATAGTAGGCATAGAATGTGTAAACAACATCATACAATAATTAACTATCGTAATTCAATTCCAATTTAATCATTTAAGGGTTTAGTTCTGGGGTTTTCATGAATCTATACCTTTACAAATCAACCCATATGTAAATCAATACTAATTCATGGAATAAAATTCAATTACTCATTATCAACATGAACAAAAGCATCCCAATCACGAATTTCATAAGAAAATCCATAACTTAAATTTAGAAAAAGGGATTCTTGGGCTTCATGGACGAAAAGAGTCCATGAATGAACATTATGCATACCTTAATTCATGATTTCATGAAGATTGATGGTGAAACCTTGTAGAATTTTAATCACCAATAGAAACCTTAGCTTGTTCTTAAGATAAACTTGAGATAAAATAGTATATTTTGGGTGAAGAATATCTAAATCATGTGTTATTGGGTTTAAATAGGGGTAGGAAATTGACCATTTTACCCCTGGACGTGTCATTTAATTTCAGTAAAATTTTTCTGAACTAGGCCCCTGGCGTGACACAGCGTTATCGCGCTGTGTTACTGAAAATTGACAATTGAGAAATTGAGGGATGGCACGATGCGGAGCCATCGCATTGCCCCTATCTTCGTGACTTGGAGCTTTGGCGCGTCGCGGGGGAAATCGCTCTGAGACACTGGAAAAAGGACAATTTTGAATTTGAGTTCTAGCGCGATACGCCATAATTGTGGACACCTACTGGAAATTTTCAAATGCCATTTCCTCTTGTGGCACGGCGCTCCACTAACTAATATGGCATTATTTTATGACAGAAACTTGAAATAGTCATAATTTCTTACCCGGTTATTGGATTTAAGTGAATCATATATAGATGGAAAGATTATTGAATTTTCCAAATGAAAAAAGTGCAAATCTTGATTATCCCTCATGGAATAATTATCCTTTACTTTAGAAGATAATACTAGGCATTTTTGGGATAAAATTTGCTAGAAATCTTTGGGGTATTATAGTGAGTTTCAAATCATGGATAGGCACGAGGGTTTACCCCATCTAGAGGTAATAATAGGGGGCTCTCACCTAAGCATTGGGTTAATCCTGTAATAAATATTGAGCCTATTTTGAGTCCCACAGAGTTTTTCTACCCCAATATTAGAGGGGTTATTGATTCACTTATTGATACTTTTTAGGGTGCTCTTATGAGTGCAATTGGTGTTCCTCCTGATTTGAGTATTATACCTCTATCTATGCCAGAGCCATCCTATAGTGATCATCTAATTTTGACTGTGGACCCTCCTGTGCTACGACATCTACTTAGGGTACTCCAAAGACTTCAAGTGTTGTTCCTCCTTTTGTAATGACATCTGAGTATGGTATTTGAGATTAGGGGTTCAATCTTCATCGATGGTACCTCCTTAATTAGGATCTCATCCATCTAGATTTACTATGTCTCATATTATTATGAGTACGGTTATGTCTTCTTAGGATCAAAAATGTTTAGGAGATTTACTCGTCTGGTTCCTTCTAGATTTAGTAGTATTATAGGCCAGGATGCCTATAAGTTCTTGATTGATTATCGTGAGAATTTGCATGACTTGGATAGCTTAAGTCACATGGGTTTTCTTATATGACATACCAGTTAAAAAAGGCAACCAGGAACTAGTGTACGTTACTTGTTAGTTGTATATCAGTTGAGTCTCTAGAGATGACTTGAGATACATTTTCTGAGGCCTTTTTAGATAAGTTTATGCCTTACAATCTAAGAGATCAGATAAGAGATAGGTTTGACCACTTGGAGTAGGGCTCCCTAATTGTTTTAGAGTGAGGCATATTTTTATGACTTGTCTGAATATTTTTATGGAAGTATCACCATTGATTCTAAGAAGATTTAAAAGTTTGTAAAGGGGTTGTATGTTTCTCTTTATCTAATTTTGACTCAGATAGTAGTTTATAGATCATCTATAGTGGATCGAGTTAAGATAACTAAGTCTACTCTTCGAGTGTCTGAGGGAGACTCCATAAGGGTGCACTATCAAGGTGAGCTCAAATGTCACACTCCTCTAGGTAAGGATTCTAGATACTTCCATTGATATCATGTAGACCACTACATGTATCTTTGTCACGTTTAGGTAGTAGGTCTTTTATTTCAATAGATTGGGTGGTTGTCCTACCTCAATCATACCTTCTCCTACTGAATTAGGCCATAGAGATTGCTCTATGTATAATGAGGTTGGCTATTTGGCCAAGGATTATTCTAATCGTGTTCTAAAGCCTACTCCTATATCAATTATGAGAGGTAGAGGTTATATTTAAGGTACGCATGGCAGAGGTACTGGTACCTATGGTGGTAGTCATGGGCTACTCATTTGGGTTTTGGTCGTGGATAGTATTATGCTATACACACCAGACCATAGGTAGAGGCTTCTGACGTTGCCATCAAAGGTATCATCCCTATTTTTTGTATCTATATCTATGTTATTTGATTTGAGATCAACTCTTTTCTATGTGCATGGATATTTTTCTTTGGGTTTTAGTTGTGCTAGTGAACCTCTTGTCATGCTTATTCGTGTATCTACCCCTATAGGAGACTCTTTAGTGGTGGATTGGGTTTATCGATCTTGTGTTGTGACTTTTATTGGGTGTGAGAATTCTGTAGATATGATTGCTCTAGTTATGGTAAACTTTGATGTTATCTTGGGTATGAATTGGTTAGCTCCTTATCATGCTATCCTGAACTGTTATGCTAAGAACGTGACCTTAGTTTCACCAAGAGTTCCAAGAATAGCTTGGAAGGGTGTACTTCATTTGGGTCCTAAAAGAGTTATATCATTCCTTTAGGATCATCAATCGGTTAAGAGGGGATGCTTTTCTTATTTGGCTATATTTGTGATACTAGTGCTACTTCACCTCCTTCGCTAGATTTTATTCATATTGTTCATAAGTTTATGGATATTTTCCCTATAAATTTTCCTACTATGCCTTCGGAACATGATATTGACTTTGCTATTGATATTGAGCCTGACACTAAGCCCATTTCTATACCTTCTTATAGGATGGCCCCAATAGAGTTAAATTAATTAAAGGATCAATTGCAACAGATATTGGGTAAGGGATTCATCCGATATAGTGTATCACCTTGGGGTGTGCCTATCTTATTTGGGATGAAAAAGGATGGGTATATGCATATGTTTATTAATTATCAGTAGTTGAACAAGGTAAAAATTTAGAATAAGTCTCCTCTTCTTCGTATTGATGAATTTTTTGATTAGATTTAGGTTGCTTCCGTGTTTTCAAAAATTGATTTAAGATTTAGGTATCACTATTGAAGGATTAGAGCTCTGTATATTTCAAATACCTATTTTTAGACTCGGTACGATCATCATAAGTTTTTGGTAATGTCCATTTGGTTGATCAATGCCCCAGTGCATTCATAGAGTTGGTGAATTGGGTATTTCAATCGTTACTTGACTCTTTTATCATTAAGTTTATAGATGATATCTTGGTTTACTCTAGGAGTCAGGCTAACCATAAGGAGCATTTGCAGATTGTGCTTCAAAGAATGAGGGATGAGAAGTTATATGCTAAGTTCTCCAAGTGAAGGTTTTGGTTGGAAATTGTTTCTTTTATACGTTGTATGGTGACTAACATCGGTATTATAGTCGATCTGGCCAAGATTATAACGTTTTGTGATTAGGCTAGGCCTACTTCTCCTACTAAGATTCAAAGTTTTATTAGTTTAGCAGGTTACTATCGGTGTTTTATTGAGGGGTTTTCATCTTTTGCAGCTCCAATGACTAACTTGACTTAGGAAAATATTTTCTTTTAGTGGTTTGATCTCTATTATCAAAAATTTGAAAAGCTCAAGGATTTGATGTCATCAATACCAATCTTCACTTTTCCCAAGGAAGGAGTGGGTTTTTATATCTTTTGGGATACTTTAGGTGTTGGGTTGAATGTTTTGTTGATATAGGAGGTTAAGTTAATTGCATATTCTTCTCGTCAGTTGAAGCCCCATGAGAGGATATCTGAAATTTTATTTGCTTTAAAGTTATGGAGGTACTACTTGTATGGAGTCCATTGTGAGATTTTCTTTGATCATCGTAGCCTTTAGTACATCTTCACCCAGTGAGATCTTAAAATGGGGAAACATCATTGTCTTGAGTTTCCTAAGGTTTATGAATTGACTATTCTCTATCATCCGGGCAAGGCTAAAGTGGTTTTCGATGCCTTGAGCTAAAAGTCAATTATCATGGGTAGCTTGGCGCATCTTTTCACTTCGCAGAGATATTTTGCCCTGGAGGTTTAGAGTTTTGCTGATCAGATAGTTAGGCTTGATATTTTTAAACCTGAGTGTATTTTGACATTTTGTGAAGGATAGGTCTTCCTTAATGGATAAGATATAAGATCATTACTTTAATGATGTAGGGTTGAGGGTGATTCGAGATAAAGTGTTGAGTGGTGAGACTAAGAAATCCTCACCTTATTTTGAGGGTATTTTTGGGATTGGAGGTAGAGTTTAGGTGTCGAGAGTAAGTGATTAGATTAAATTAATTTTAGAAGAGATTCATTGTTTTAGGTATTTCATCTATCTAAAAGTGACTAAGATGTATCAGGATTTGAGACAACACTACTGGTGGGATGGTATGAGGCAGGATGTAGTATATTTTATATCTCTTTACCTATGTTGATAGCAAGTGAAGTCCGAGCATTTGAGGCGTGGTTTGCTTTAGAGGTTACCCATTTTCTAGTGAAAGTAGGAGCAGATCACTACAGACTTCATAACTGGTTTTCCTCGTGCTTCTCAAGTTTGAGAGTGTTTTGGTCATTGTGGATCTATTAACCTAATCTTCTTATATCATTTTGGTTTAGGTTTCTTTTAGTGCTGAGAGGTTGGCCTAAATCTATATTCGTGATATAGTTTGTCTTCATAGTGTGTCGGTATCTACCATCTTAGATCGAGGTTCAGTGTTTACATCTTATTTTTGAAAGACTTTTCAGGAGGAGTTGGTTACCCGAGTTGATCATGGCACAACTTTTCACCCCCACACCGAAGGTCAGTCAGAGCAAACTATTCAGGTTTTGGGGGATATGATTTGCAATTCTATAATGGACTTAGGAGGTCAATGAGAGCAACATCTAGCTTTGGCAGAGTCTCCGCATAATACTAGCTACCATTACAGTATTGAGATGATTGATTTGAAGGATTTGTATAGTAGGCATTATCGCTCTCTAGTTGGTTGGTTTGAGGTTTCTGAGATTATACCTCGAGGTATGGACTTTCTTCATGATTCTTTAGATAAAGTTCAGTTAATTAAGGATAGACATTGTGCCTTGAGATTTAGTATTGGTTATTAAGTCTTCCTTGGTGTGTCTCCCTGGGGAATGCTGAGCCCTAGGTATATTGGGCCTTTTGAAATTCTTTGGGCCGTTAGGCATGTGGCTTATGAGTTGCCTCCGGATTTATCAGTTGTTCATCCATTTTTTCATGTTTTTATGATTCGACACTACATTTTAGATGAGTCTCATGTCATTTGATGGGATTTAGTCCATTTAGAGAAGAAATTGTCATTTGTTGAGGAACCCACTCAATTCTAGCTAGAGATATGAGATGCCTACATTCTAGAGATATTCTAATGGTTAAGGTCTAGTGGAGGAATCTACCTATAGATCAGTTTACTTAGGAGGTTGAGTCTGATATGCACTGTAGTTATCTCTAGCTTTTTGCTAACTTAGGACTTATCTTGCCTTTAGTTCTAGGATAAACTTGATTCTTAGTGGTGGATGATGTAATGACCTGATTTTTGGTGATTTTTGTAAAATACTTATTTTTGTATGATTTAACCCTCGTGGTTGCATTGTGGTATTTCTGGAGTTTGGGGTTGATTGGCACAGTTCCTAATGCATTTCAATGTGATTTGGGTGAGATTGTGGTTTTTGATGGTTATAAAGGCTTTCTAGTTGACTTTGATCAATATTTATTGATTTATGCATTGGATGATAAAACTAACTGTGCTAGCACATCTGGAACATCGATTTTAGGTTGGTAACATAGTGTGTGTGGTTTTACGACCTTTATATCTCATATTGAACCTCAGTTAAGAAAGTTGTAAAATTAGGTTTCGAGGGTCAACTTTGTGAAAACGGCATTTTTTGAAAACTAAATCATCATTGAGTCCATAGCATTGAATTTACTATAGTATTATAGTTCATTTGCATTCTCAAGATTCCAAATAAATCTCGAGGTGTCTATAGTGACTTAGAATTCTCCAAGTATCCAGCTGGTATACCACTCCATCGGTGCACTCGCATTAGTAACTCTTTGGTCTCTTAAGTGACTTGGCAGTCAACTGGGTGTATCGCTTAAGCAATACCCCTATTGCTTAGGCTTCTATCACTTAAGAGATAAGGCGGTCATTGTGTAAGTGACCCTAATCTCTTAAGAGCTGGCCACCTAAGCAACCCAGTGGTATCTTAGGTGATGTCTGGGTGGGTTTAATTCCCGATTTTCACAACTTTTCACCATTTTTTAGACTTGAAGCATGGGGTTTTGAACTTTTGGACAATTTCTTCAACTTTTATCTTGGGTAAGCTCCAAAACTCCAACTTTAATTATATTTCTTAGATTATTGTCATTTAAATCCTTTTTAAACTCGAATTCAAAGGTTGAATTTAAGGAATTTAGTTTTGAAGATGGAATTTAAGAAATTGGTACTTTCTCGATATAAACCTCAATTTCAACCCATTTTTACCTGGGTTTTCTTCTATGAGTTCCTTTAACCTTGGAAAATATATTTTTGGAGAAAATTTTTTGTTTTTCCCTTCATTTTTTGAAAACACGTTCTGGGGGTCCATTTTGACACCAATTCAAAAATGGGCAATATGGGTACCGTCATCTTTCTTTAGTTGGTAGGTTTTATATCTTTGTCTTTTAGTTGGTTTCGGGTCCATTCGTGTGGTGAAAACTCAGTGTTAAAGAGTTATTTGTACGGATTTATGATATTTGAGGTTGGTTATGACTTAACTTTGTTCAAATTGGGTTGGGTAGTTAATATCGGTATAAAATCATGTTATAGGTGTGGGAACTAATCATGGACATAGCTTTATAATTGTATTATGCCCATGTGGGGGCCTATTTGTTGTTGCTTGATGTTTTTGAGACATTCATTGCTATGTGTGACCGTGTGGGATCTCATATGATGTGTTAACCTTGAGTAGGTATATTTGACTTGATCTTTTCGGGTGAAAAAGCCTAAATTGGAATTAATGTGGTATCTATGGCATATTATTGTGTATTGCACTTTATTGGCATATGATTTTATTGGATTTGTGGATGGTTAGAATAATGAGTGAATTTTGGCTCACATGGTGGGTATATTAGTTGCATATGGGAATCCTCATTCTTGTTGGTTGTGAGCATTACATTCGTAAATCATACATATTCATGAAATATTGGTTCCATTGTGAAAATACTGGAAACAATGGCTTTTTCTGACAGAAAATGTGACTTCTTTAAAAACTATCTATCGATGTGTGTGTCGGAGAGCAGTTATGGATATTGGTATTGGATATTGGATTGTATAATGATGGATGAACCCCCCATTGGTCCTACCTCTGGAGCACAGCTCGGTAGGTGTATATAGAGGTTGTACGACAACCTTAGCATCACATTATCATCATTATCATCTTCATCTTCATTGCATCGCATATGTTGTACTCATTTTGTGTTGTATCATTGTCCTTTATGTGATATATGTCTATTTGTACTTCTTTCTTACCCTTGTATTCGGATTACATGCATATTTGTTATTATTTGTCATATTTGTGTATGGTATATGTGTATATAGTAGAACTGTTAGTGGAGATGGTGTGGGCTACCGTTTAGGACATTTTCTAATTACAGGTGATGTGCCCATAGTATGTATTTTATATGATTTATTTTTCTAGTTTGATCACTCGTCCTTTCATACCTATAGAGTACAAGTAGACCGTACTCACCCCTAATGTGCTCTTTTAGTGCAGATTTAGGTACGAGTGCGACAAACGGTAGCTAATTCAGGCAGTATCTAGAGTATATTCGAGGTAGTGGGTGATCTATGCATCTAGAGTTGACTTACTATCTCTTCTTATCTACCTTATGTCTTATTTTGTATTCAAATATAGATTTTGATCCTTTTTGGACTAGCATTGTATCTTTTGACATTCAAGATGTATTTAGTAGTTCTTACATTGTGACACCAGGTTTAAGGATATTGTATGGTATCATTGGTTTTGTATTTCTTCTATTATCATATATGTGTGGTGCGACTCTGTTCTAGGAGTCTTGCCTTAGGATTAGGTATTGATTTACTTTTCATATCAGTTTGGGTGATTGGCTTACTTGTAAAGTCTTTCTACGACAAGTGCCATCATGTCCCTTTACTTTTAGGTTGTGACACAAACGAAGTCGGACCATAAGGTCTGAATATAGAACAACACATAAACCATCCCAAAACCTGGTGTCACAGTATAAGAACAATCTAAATACATCTTAGATTCTAAAAATACAACTGATAATCCGAAAAGTACATAAATTTGTCTTGAAATATACAACCAGACATACAACTAGATAGGATGGGGTAGGAGGTCAACTGTGGAAGCATAGAGCGGGCACTACCTCGGATATGACAAGTCTCCAACTGAACTAAGTTGTCGTGCGATACACTCGTACCTGGATCTGCACCAAAAAGACACAGTACGGATGAGTATATCCAATTGTACTCAATAGGTATCATAGGGCGATCGAGAAAAGTAGAAAATAAAGTATATAAAATACACACTATGGGTACATAACCTGCAATAATAAAATGTCCCAAACAATAGTCCACACTATCTCCAATAACAGTTCAAAATAAATCACATAAACCAATTTCAAGTACGAAAGAGAATCACAGAATAGATAGATAACAAATCAAATACGAAGGTACAATCACATAAAGTGCATAATGTATGAAATGTGATGCGAATGAAAATAATGATGATGATGATGATGATATGATAAGTCTGAGATTGTCGCTCAACCTCCGTACACACCTTCCAAGCATTCCTCTTGAGGTAGGACCCATGGGGTGTCTGCAACTCATATACTATCCAATAACCAATACTAATATCAATCCAATATCCATAACTCTTTTTCGACACATGATTTTCAGCAGAGGGTTTTTAAAAGTGTCACATTTCCATCAAAAAAATAATATTTCCATAGTGGTACAAATATAAATAATACGCAAGAACGTGAGCTAGAATCCCCTTAATAATCAAACCATCAATGATCCAATATAATCCATGTACAATTAGAATCAGATATACAATTAATATTGCGTTCATACTTTATAAACCCTAACATAGGCATTTCCACCAGGAAGAATACAACCAAATATATATACACAAGGTCAACAACATCATATAAGATCCATACGTGAGTCACACATTGCAATTAATATCTCAATACACAAATACAACAACATAGGCCCCCACATGGGAACATAACAGTATTAACATCATTTTTATGGTTAATACCCAAACACATATCATACTTTTATATCAATATTAACTACCTAGTCCAGTCTTATGAAAGTTAGTCCATAACTTACCTCGAAGAAAGAAATCCCAATACAAAAGCCTCTAATCATGAAGTCGGAACCTCAAGAACGACCTCAAAACCAACTAAAACATATAAATATAGAATCTACGCATTAAAAGAAAGCCAACAATACCCGTATTGCCTATTTTTGAGTCGAGGTCAAAATGAACCACTGAAACGGGTTTTTGAAAAGAAGGGGTAAACTGGAATTTCAGTTCACAAACACATTACCCATGATTAAAGAAATCCATAAGAGAAAATACAAGTGAAAACGGGTTAAAAACGAGGTTCAAAGTTAAAGAAAATTATTTTAGGACTTTCGAGCCAAAATTCCCAAATTTCACTTTTGAAATCGTGTTTTAACGAGTTTTAGATGGCAAGAATCTAAGTAAAATAATTGAAATAGGGATTTGGATCTTACCCAAGTTTAAAAATTTAAGAAGTTGCCAAAAACTCTAAAACCCGATGCACAAAGTCCAAAAAATGGTGGAAAAATAGAGAAAGAGGTATTTAAGGCTACCAGGTGCCACTTAAGTGGACACTGGATTCTTTAGCGGCTATCACTCTCGCAGTCAAGTGCCACTTTTGTGGTACCCTTTAAGCCTAATCCCTCTGCTTAAGAGGAAAGGCAGTCACTTAAGCCGAAAGGCCTCGGTTAAGTAGCATACCAGATGGGAACCTGGTCATTTAACGACCGGCTAGCCACTTAAGTTGCCTTTCTCTTAAGAGACCAAAGGTGCACTTAAGCGAGTGCACCATCTTGGTGCACCAGCTAAAGACTTGAAAAAATGCCAAGTCTCCACTGACCCCTTCAAGATTCATCCAAAATCCCGAGAAAGCAAACAAATTATGCTACCCTATGAAATTTGATTCTTCAGACTCAAGGCCGACATCAGATTTTTAAAAAGAGGTTGTTTACACAAATTGACCCTCGTGATCCAATTTCATTATTTCACAATCGAGGGTTGTAATGAGATATAAAATCCATAAATTACACCAACAGTACATCTAACCCATAATCGACATTTCAATTCTGCTGGTGCAGCCCATTTGCCATCCAATGCATGGAACAATAAATGATGATCGTAGTCAAGTATAAAGCCTTTTTAAACTCCAAAAACCACAAACTCACACCAAACACATTACAATGCATTGGGAAGCATGCCAATCATCCCCAAAACCCAGAAACGTCAATTAGCAACCACAGGGAGAGGTAAAATGGTGAAAGCACATAAAATGAATGATTCACTAAATCAATCCCATGCAATATCCACAACTAAGAATCTAGTTTATCTTCAAACTAAAAGAAAGGGAAATACCATAATCATTGAAAAGATGGGGATAACTACTATAAATGTCCGGCTCAACCTCCCAAGCAGCCTCATCTACAGGTTTATATCACCATTGTACCTTAACCACCAAAATATCTGCAGAATGTAATCGCCTAATGTCCATGGTTAGGATGGAGACTAGATCCTCAACAAAGGAGAACCTGTCATCAAAGTGCACTGAAGTCGAAAGAATGAACATGAAATTCATCTGGAACATAACATCATAGCATGGATACATGAAAAACTAGATGAACAACTAATAAATCTAGGGGTAATACTAACTTATAAGCTACATCCCCAATAATTCAAAAGATCTCAAATGGTAAAATATTCATGGGGCTAAGGTCTCCCCTCTTCCCAAACCTCATCACGCCCTTCATGGGTGAAACACAAAACAAGAATCGATTATCAAAACTAAATATCAAGGCATGAAGTCTATGATCTGTATAGTACTTCTACCTACTCGGAGTCTCTCAAAGTCTATCTTAAATGACCCGAACTCTATCCAAATACTCGTGAAGAAAGTTTGTACCTTGAGGTCTAACCTCAAAAACCTTGAATAAACTATCTAAAGAGGAACAACACCTACCATACAAAGCCTCGAAGGGATCCATCTTAATACTGGTATGGCAGATATTATTATATGCAACCTCTACCAAAGCTAGATGTTGCTCCCACTGAACCCCAAAGTCCATAACATAAGCATGGAGGATATCCTACAAAACATGAATAGTCCTTTCAGATTGGACGTCTGCCTGGGGATGAAAAGTTATACTAAGATCAACTCAATTATCCAACTCCTCCTAAAATGCCTTCCAAAACTGAGATGTAAAGACATAATGACTATTTGAGATAATAGACACTTGTACACCATGGAGATAAACCATCTCACAAATATAGATATGGCCCAACCTCTCATCACTGAAGAAACTTGAACTCGAATAAAATAAGAAGATTTGGTCAATTATTGTATGATGACCTAAACACTATAAGTACCATGATAAGTATGAGGCAACCCAGTCACAAAGTCTCTAGGTATCCATTCCCATTTCAACTCGAGAATGGGTACCCTATGCAGCAAACCACCTAACCTCAAATGCTCAGCCTTCACTTATTGGCAACACAAGCAACGAGCTTCAAAATCTGCTACTCCCTTCCTCATACCACCGCACCAGTAGTGCTGCCTCAAATCATGATACATTTTTATCACTCCTGGAAGAGTGGAATACCTAGAATAATGAGCCTTATACACTATCAACCTCACCTAATTACCCACTCTTGACACACAGACTCGCCCTCCAATCCAAAAAACACCATCTGAATAAAGCAAGGATTCCTTATCCTCACCACTTAAAACCTTATTTTGAATCACTCTTAATCCAATTTCATTAAACTAATGCGCTAAATCTACTCCACCAAAGAAGATCTAACCTCCATGAATGCCAAAACAAACCCTGATGTTAAAATATCAATCCTAACTATCTGGTTAATAAAGGATTGAACATCAAAGGACAAAGGCTTCTCCGGGTCAAAAGATGCGCCAAGCTACCCATAATAGTGGACTTCTAACTCAAGGTATCTACAACGACATTAGCCTTGTCTGAATGATAGAGAATAGTAAGGTCATAGTCCTTTAGCAACTCAAGCTAATGATGTTGCCTCATATAAAGAACTTACTAGGTGAAGAAATATTGAAGGCTATGGTCATCTAAGAAGATCTCATAACAGACTCCATGCTAGAAGTGCCTCGACAATTTTAAAGGAAAAACAACCGCACACAACTCTAAATCGTAGGTAGGGTAGTTTTTCTTATGAGGTTTCAATTGATGAGAAGGATACACAATCATCTTAACCTCCTACATCAACAAAACATATAACCCAACACCTGAAGCATCACAAAAGATAGTAAAACCCATGTATTTCTTAGGAAAAGTCGAGATAGGAGTTGAGATCGAAAAATCCTTGAGTTTCTAAAAGCTCGCCTTATAAGCATCAAACCACTTAAAAAGAAATCTTCTTCTAAATTAACTTAGTCAATAGAGATGCATTAAATGAAAAACCCTAAACAAAGCATTGATAATAGCTTGCTAAACCAGTAAAACTCTGAATTTTAGTAGGATAAGTAGGCCTAGCCTAATCATAATCTACTGCAATCTTGGGCTAATAGACCATAATACCATCCTAGGTCACAGCATGACCCAACAAAGAAATAGACTCCAATCAAAACTCACACTTGGAGAACGTAACATACAATTTCCCATACCTCAGCCGCTGAAGTACAATCTATAAATGATCCTTATGATCGGCCTTACTCTTGGAGTAAACCAAGATAATATCTATAAATACAATAAAAAGGAGTTGAGATACGATCAAAATACATGGCTCATCAACTCTATTAATGCAGTTGGGTTATTGGTCAACTTAAAAAACATGACTAAGAACTCATAATAATCATATCGAGTCTGAAAAGATGTCTTTGGGATATCCGAATCTCTAATCCTCAATCCGTGATACCCGAATATAAAATCAATCTTCAAAAACACTGATCACCCAGAAGCTGATCGATCAAATTGTTAATGCAAGGAAAAGACTACTTATTTTAAATTGTTACCCTATTCAACTGTCGATAATCAATACACACATATATAGACCCATGTTTTTTACTTCATAAACAAGACAAGTGTACCATAAGATGATACACTAGGTTGGATAAATCCTTATCCAAAATCTTCTATAACAGATCCTTTAATTCTTTTAACTCTATTGGGGTATTCTATAAGGAGGAACGGAGATGGGATTGGTACCCTCTCAACATTAATAGCAGAGTCAATATCAAAATTTTAAGGTATACCAGGAAAATCCATGGGAAAACATCTATGACCTCATGAACAATACGAATAGAATCCAAAAAAGAAAGTGAACCAACACTAGTGTCATGAATATGGGCCAAATATGACAAACATCCTCTCTCAACCAAATGACGAGCATGCAAAAAGGATATAACTCTCTTGGGACCCTAATAAAGTGCACCCTTCTAAGTTATTCTTAGCACACCTAGTAGAGATAATGTCACGATCTTAGCATAATAGAATAGAATAGCATGATAAGGAGCTACCAAATCCATACCCAAGATGACATCAAAATATACTATATCTAGGATGATCTGGTCTACCGAAGTCTCATGCCTAGCGAAGGTTACAACATAAGGTTGGTACTCCCAATCCACCTATAAAGAGTATCCTATTGGGGTAGATACATAGATAGGCACAACAAGAGGCTCACTAGTATAACCAAAAATCAAAGCAAAACATGCAGACATATAAGAGAAAGTTAACCCTAAATTAAATAATAAGGATATAGATCTGAAGCAAATGAGGATGATATCTATGATAACAAAGTATCAAAAACCCAAGTAAAAATGGGTTTAAAATGAGGTTTAAATTGAAGAAAACCATTTTAGGCTTTTTGGGCCTAATTTCAAAAATTTCTCTTTTCAAATTGTGTTTTAATGAGTTATAGATGACATGAATTGAAGTAGAATAATTTAAATAGTGAATAGAGCTCACCTAAGATTAAAAATGGAAAATATCTCCCAAATCTCTAAAACTTGAAGCTCAAATTCTTAAAAATAGTGGAGAAATTAAGAATGGGATATTTAGGACTACCTAGGTGCCACTTAAGAAAACACTAGGCATCTTAAACGGCTATTGATTTTGTGGCCAAGTGCCACTTTTGCAGTACCTGCCAAGCCTAAAACCTCCTCTAGGACAAGAAACCACATAAGAAACCTTTGCTTAAGTGAAAGAACCTGTATTAAGAGAAATACCAGTTGGCAACCTTATTGCTTAAGTGACTGGCTAGCCACTAAATCAGCCCTTTGCTTAAGCGATCCAAGGGGCGCATCAATGAGTGCACCAGCAGAAGACTTGGAATAATTTCACATCTCCAAGGCCCCCTCAAGATTCATTTGAAGTTTTGAGAATGGAAAAAACTATGCTACCCTATCAAATTTGATGCTCCAGACTCAATGGCGAAATCGGATTTTTTAAACAAAGTTTTTTCATTTTTTAAAAGGAGGTTTTTTCACAAAATTGGCCTACGAGACCCAATTTTATAATTTCTCAAACCAAGGGTTAAAATGAGATATAAGAACCATGAAATCACACCAACTACACAACCAACCCAAAATTGATGTTCTAGGTCTGTTGGCATAGTCCATTTTTCTATCTGATGCACAAAATAATAAATGTTGACCAAAGTCAACTATAAAGCCTTTTTAACCTCTAAAAATCATAAACTCGTGTCAAATATACCGTAATGCATTAGGAACTATATCAATCATCCCCACACCCCATAAACATCATATAACAACCATTGGGAGGGGTAACACGTACAAATCACATAAAAATGAACAATTCACAAAATCAAGCCTTAAAATCTATGAGAAAATATACCTAGCCTACCTAGACTCTGATGAATGCTCAAGAATGTTCGCTAAATTGGAGCTTTCTTCTTTTGAGAAGCCTTTTCACAATGAAATGCTATTAAAATCATACTTTACACATTAATATGAGAATAAAAATACCCATAATGAAGATAAATATTTTGGATCCTTGGTCGAGATGAAAATCCCATATGGGGCCTACTTACTGATTCATAACTTTGAAACCATCAATATATCCCTCTAAGCTCAAGAATCATTTACCCTCACAAATGGGTAAAATTTGATTACAAATACTCCCTCAAATCAACTCATAAAGAATATAAGTATTTAAGTTTAAGTAGGAAAATTAACTACGAAATTAAGGAAAATTATAGAAATTTATATGAGAAAATGATCAATGAACTCTCCAACTCACCCCAAACACCCAATGTTCAAAATCCATAATATCTACGCTCTCTAGGGTTTTATGGAGTCCTAGGAGTTAGAAACATAAGCTTGGCCGAATAAGAAATGAATTATTATGGGTGAGTATTAGCAATGAATTCTTAGGCGCTCGAATGATTGCTTAAGCAGGTTAGGTGTCTGTAAAGTGGCCCTTAAAAAAGTCGGCCTTTGCTTAAGCGGTCAAGTGCTATTAACAGCCACCCCTTAGGCAATGAGGCCTATACATAAGAAACTAGGTAGGGACCAAGGTTCGTCGCTAAAGCAAATCCTTGATCGCTAATGCAACCACCACTAAAGCGGTTGCACTAGCTAAGGCCTGCATCAATACTTAGCAAAATTTGCCAAGTTCAGTTAAACCCTCGAGATTTATATAGAATTTTGTGAATGCAGTTAAACTATAGTGCTACAAAGTTTAACATTCCAGACAAAACAACACCATCAAAATTTCCATCCAAGGCCATTTCAATGAAATATGAGTCCCACACCTAATAGTCATTTTAAAAAAAATTTACCCAATAACCCAAAATGAGTCTTGAAGCCTCACAACCTAAACTAATGGTAACCTTAGCCAAAATTGATATTCCAAAGGTAATAAAATGTATAAATTAGTATACGTGGCTATTAACCTAAAGTTTAAGCAGAATACTCAACTCTAAATAGTGAAAACTTTGAAATAGGAAATTGGATCTAAAAACTAAACAAACTATCTTGAAACTGAAATATCATCTCTAGAAATTCATAAAAGACTTGGGGCAGCTATGGAAAAGCTCTAAATGGTCAATTAGTATGGAAATACAAAAAATGACATGGAGGGTCATACATATCCACTACTAAAAGGACTTTCATCTACAAAAGTAAGGGATCAAGGTGTACCTAAAGACTCTAATAGGTGGAGATACTAGGCCTAAATCTCACTCTCGAACTCCTAGGTAGCCTCCTCAACTGGTTAGTGTCACTACTGAATCTTATCAACTAGAATCTCTCTAGAGCATAATTGCTTGACATCCCGAGCTAATATGAGAACTAGCTCCTCGACAAAGGTCAGCCTCTCATCTACATGTATCGAGTAACACCAAAATATATGAGACTTATCTAAGATATAACACCAAAAAATAGAGACATAGAAAACTGGGTGAATAGCTACAAATTTTGGGGGCGAGTCCAACTCATAAACTACCTCTCCAACTATCTAAAGTATCTCAAATGAACCAATATACCTAGGGCTGAGATTTTCCCTTCTCACAAATCTCTTCAAGCCCTTCTTAGAGATACTCACAGGAAAACTCAATCACCAACTCCAAACCTCAAGGCACAAAGTCTATGATCAATATAAATATTTTACCTACTCTAAGCTTCCCTCAACCTATCTTGAATCATCAATACCCTATCTAACGACTCACAAAGTAAGTTTGTACCACAAGGCCTGACCTCAATGGTCTCAAACTAACATATCAAGGATCGACAATGCTATAATATAATGCCTCAAATAGTGCCATCTCAATACTCGAATGGTAGCTATTATTATTTGCAAACTCTACTAAGTCTAAGTGTTGCTCCCACTGAACTCCAAATTCCATAACACATGCATAGAACATATCCTCAAGAACCTATATAGTCTACTCTACTCCCCATCGATCTTAGGGTAAAAATTGGTGCTGAGGTTAACCTAAGTACCCAACTCCTCCTAAAAATTTCTTCAAAAGATAGGGTAAACACTGAGTCTCTGTTTGAAATAATATAGATATGGGTACTCTATATAGGCAAACTATCTCATGAACATAGATACAAGTGAACCTTTCATCATTGAAAGACATCTGAATACGAAGGAAATATGCCGATTTGGTCAATCAATCTAAAATAAACCAAATGCCATTAGAACTTGGAGAAGTGGAATGCAACCCACTAACAAAGTCCTTGGTGATTTGCCCCAACTTCCACTCGAGAATAGGTTATCTCTGAATTAGGCCATTTGGTCTCTAATGCTTGGTCATTACCTACTAATAACATAGGTAAAAAGTTACACACTCGGCTATATCTCACTTCATTCCACTCTAATAATGCTACATCAAATCTCTATACATCTTGGTTATACTAGGGTGAATAGATTGTTTGGATCTATAAGCCTCTCATAATATACATTTAATTAAATATCTAACCCTAAAAACATAAATGCATCCATTATCTATCAAAATACCCTCTAAATAAAAGGTAGTCCTACTAAACTCGCCCCTCAGAACATGATAACAAATATCACAAAGTCTACTATCCTAAAACTGGCGACTCTAAATCTTCTCAAATAAAGTATACCTAGACTAAACACTAGCAAAGATCCTTATAGAGTCTAAAATATCAAGTCAAACCATTAATTCGACTAAGGACTGGATGCCCTAGCCAACGGCCGCTTAGAAACTAAATTAGAAGACCAGATACCAACACTTATCGCCTTTTGATTCAAGATGCCTGCTACCATATTTACCTTTCTTGGGTGATACAGAGTAAAGATATCATACCTTCAGTAACTTCATCTATCTACAATGACTAGAATTAAGCTGTCTCTAGTCTTGAGGTTCAGAAGACTATAGTGATCCATGTATATCTCACAGTGGAATCTATACCTCTAAATCATTAGCATAAAAACTATCATCGCCAACTCTAAATCATGAATAAGGTAGTTGAGCTCGTGGACCTTCAGTTGCCTTAATGCATAAGCAATAACTTGCCCCTACTGCATTAAAATAGAACTTAAACCAACACTAAAAGCAATACAAAATATGATAAACCCCTTATCCCTAACAAAAACAGTCAAATTAGAAATTGAGTGAGAAGGTTCTTAAGCTTTAAAAAGCAAGACTCTTGGACTATTAAGAAGGAACCTATTTACTAGTCAATCTAGTTATCGGTGCTGCAATAAAAGCAAAACCTTTAATGAACCGCATGTACTAACTTGCCAAACTAATAAAACATAAACCTCAGTCAGAGATGTAGGTCTAACCCAATCACAGATAGCCTTAATCTTAGTTGGATCTACCATAATCCTATCCTTAAACACCATATATCCTAGGAATGTAATAGACTTAATCCAGAACTCACACTTTGAGAATTTGGTATTAAGATAATGGTCTTTGAAAGTTTGGAGAACAATCCTCAAATTCTTATTCCCACTCCTCAAATACACAAAGATGTCATCAATGAAAATAATTATTAAAGATTCTAAATTGGACTAAACACTTCATTCATCAAATCTATGAATTCAACTAGGGCATTAGTCCATCTAAAAGACATCACCAGGAATTTATAATGATCATAAAAAGTATTAAAGGTTGTCTTAGGGATGTCCTTACCCTAAATCCTCAGTTGATGGTAGTCGAATCTCAATACAATCTTAGAGAACATTGTTGGTCCTTGAATCTAGTCAAATAATTCATCAATATAAGGCATATGATACTTATTCTTCATTGTCACCTTATTTAGTTGCATATAATTGATGCACATATGCTAGAACCGTCCTTTTTCTTCATGAAAAATAGGATCACCCCAAGGAGATACATGCGGCCTAATAAAACCTTTTACTAGAAGATTCTAAAGTTAAGAATTATGCTCCTTAAGCTCGAGGGGATCTACGTGGTAAGGAGCTATATAAATAGGTTTGGTTGGGTTCCCGACTCAAGATAAATAAAAAACACAATATCACACTCAGAAGGATAGTTAAGTAGGTCAAATGGAAAATCATCAAGAAAATCATGGACTATAGGAACAAAATGAAACAATGAACTCTCTACACTAACATCATGAATATAAGCAAGATAAGACTCACAACCCATTGATACAAGTCTCCTAGACTAAGAATAAGAAAAAATCCTTGTTGGTGTGCAGTTAGTATAACCATTTCATACGATTTGGGGTATACTAGGCATGGAAAAGGTAATGGTCTTGTAAGAACAATCCAAGACCGCATGAAAAAGAGATAACTATTTAATACCTAGAATCAAATCAAAATCCACCATACCTAATACAATAAGATTAGCTAGAGTATCAAACTTTCAAACAATCACAATATATGATCTATAAACTCAATCCACTACTAAAAAATATCCATGGGAGTAGATACACACAATATCAAAGATAAAGACTCCCAAGATAACTCTAACCATGATGCATAATATTCAAAAACATATGAATAAGTAGATCTCGAATGAAATAAAGAAATAGCTGGCTAACAGCACAATAAAATCACACCTATATAATAGCATTCAAAGAATCTGCCTTTGGCCTACCAGGTATAACATTCAAATTACCCTGCTCACCATTTAGCTGGGTGCCTGACCGACCACCTACCCTACCTATCTAAGGACTTCCTCGATAACCATGAATACCACCCCTATGACTCTGCATATGACCTTTAGTTGGGGGAGGCACTACCCTAATTAACTGATTACTCTATGTTTCATGCACTAGTGCCCCATGTGGGGACACTCTAGAATAATAGTCGGCGAACCCACAATCATAGAATGCCCCAAAAGTTGCACTCTATCTAGAAAACCCGCTGAATAAAAATAGACACCTCAACTAGAAAATCTAAGATATGTGCCTCTTAAAGATTGGTCACTTCTCAGCCCACTATAACCACTATAGGTAGGCTAACCACATCAGTAATCTAAAGTGCAGCATAAATATGTCTACTAGACTGACCCCGATGCTAATAAGACTGATGTGGAGGGTACCTACTTTAAGAACCTTTGCCTCTGAACTGTGAGACAGCCCATCTCCCACTAAAACTACCCTAGTAATATGACCTTTTATCATTTCCTTTTTAGGCCTTACAATGCATTTCTTCCATAGTTTGGGTATAATCAGGAACCTCATCAAAAGACCTGTTAGCTACAACAAAACTCTAAATAACCATACAAAATAAAAGTGTCAACCCTTGACAAAGCACCAATCCTACTCATACTCGGTCAGAAATATAGCAGTAGTATGACTTGTCAACTCATTAAACTATGCCTAATACTCTAGAAGGATCATATAACCCTGCTTCAATCTCAAAAGCTAATCTCTCAGGAACTCTTAAAGGCTTTGGGGCATATACTTCTCTAAAAAAACCTCACAGAACTAAGTCCAAGTCAAAGAAGGAGATCTAACTGCCCTGTAATCAAGATAACCTCTCCCTTAATGTCTAGCTACTAAGTCTAACTGAAAGGTAATGTAGTTAACCCTATGAGTCTAAACTAGGCCTAAATTATGAAGCCTACATTCACAAGTAATCAAAAACTCAAATGCATCCTCACCAGGAGCCCTTACAAATCTAGGTGGTATGACTATTAGAAATATGCCCAATAATTTCTAATTCTCAATAGACATAGCTGGTTATGGGACTTTTGATTGAGAAACTACCGACGTTGGAGGGACCTCAACTCTAAGAGACGTGGCTATAGGCTTCACCCTTTCATCTGTACCCATTTGATTTGCATACTGAGCACCATCAAATGGTGCACCACTAACAAAACTCAACAAATAAACTAAAGCATATCTAAGCAATAAAGAAGAAATAAATCCTAGTGGATCCTGGGTTGGCCTTATCCCACCAATGGCTAGGGTAGAGGAATCTGTAGTTTGGGCAAAATAATAGAATCTGGTGAAGGCTCCTTATTTATACCCCTAGTTGGAGCTGTAACTCTCGCTTGACCTCGGACTATAGTTTGGGCATGACCTCTAGCAGGAACCCTAGTCTCAAACTTGGGATCCTAGTCTCCAGTCATCATAACTCGCATCCTGACTATCTATAAAAGACTGATTAGATGTGAATTATAGAAACCAACACAAACTCAATTCATGAAGTGTATAAAGAAAGTAAAGTTCTCATAATAATGTCCTATAACCTCCCGAAGAAAAGAAACAAATGTCATTATTCTGATTTGTGAGGCTCTACTACACACTTGCTCTTGTGCCAACAATACCAATGAACCTAGGGTTTGATACCAATTTGACTCGATGTAATTAGTCAAGACATGATGACACCTACCTCAACCCACCAATAGGTAACCCAAACTATAGTCCAAAATGTCAAGTAATAGGCTAGTTTGTGAAAGGTGTAATAAATACTGAAAGTAAGCATACAAATAGATTATAGGGATAAAATATAAGTACAATAACATACATATTAATAAGAGAAAGAAAATATCCAAAGAGTGTCCCTGACCTAGTAAGGTTGGTACAGGAACCACTAATCAAAAATAAGATTACCAATAGTGTCAATATAGAAATATTCTCAAAAGAAAAGACTGTCCAAAGTAGTAGAAGGAGTGAGAATCAGCTCCGACTCTGAAAGCTCACTGTAACTTTGAATTCTAGAATGTTATAGGTAAAATACCAATGGAGAGAACTAGTACTCAGATATGCATTAGAAAAGGATGCAAAAATGTAGTATGAGTACCAAAATATAGGGTACTTAGTATGTTATCATCGACCAACTGAGATAAATTATAATAAAATCATAAGAAGATGTGAGAATGTAAACTAAAGTTAGGGATAAAAGGAAAAACCAAAAATATTATCCAGCTGATAGATAATAAAAAATAAGGTAAATAATATAAAAAAGAAAACAAGCAAACTACAACTTAACTGGGCTCCATAAGCTCGAAAAGCACAAATAAGAGGAAATAACCCAATCTATCCCCCATAAGCTCGATGGATACAATCAAGCGAGAGATACTGACAATAATAATCAAAAGTCACCAACTCCTGAATCCAGTTCTGTGAATTGCTTTGTAACATAAATGCCAAATTCAAACCATATCCTTAATATAATAAGTGAACCATAAATACCAAACTCAAATCAGACTCTAATAACATTGGTGAATAGTATATGTCAAACTTAAACTATTCTTTAAATATAATAAATAAATAACAATTGTCGAACTCGAACTGATCTTTAAAGTAAAAGAAGGCTATTAAGTCTAGTCAAGAATTAAAAAGATGTCTAAATCATCGTAGGATCCAAAAATATATGTAAAATAATAAAATATTCCTTCTAGATCTAGAAGGTGATAGTTATGATATTTGACCTTAAAGAGGACCAATGAGTCCATTACTGAATCTCAAATGTTTATAGTAAGGTGATTTCAACCCAAGAACTAGACTAAGGCTTCTAATTCCTATCACTATGTGTTAAATAAGTCTAAATAAGTCCTAAGATAATAATTTAACTCAAGTGAAGGTGGAATGGATCAATTCTACCTAAAATGGCAATCAAACCAGCTAAATATTTTTACTAAACATACAACCAAGCCATAATTTCCAATCTAAATCTATTATAATACCATACTAATATCATAATAAAGCTCAATATATGAGAAAAAGTATGTCTAGCCTACCTGGACACAAATGAATGCCCAAGAAAGTCAACTAAATCATATTTTCCTTCCAAGAAACCTCCTCACAATTACAAACTATCAAAATCACGATCTATAAATTAATGTGAGAATAACAATAGCCATATTGAATATAGATAATTTGGATCCATAGTAGAACTAAAAATACCATGTGGGGTCGATTACAGAATCATATCATTGAAACCATCAAAACATCCCGCTATACTTAAGAATCATTTACCATTAAGAATGGGCAAAATTTGAGCACAAATACTTCCTCAAATCAGTCCATAAAGAATCTAGGGATTTATGTTTAAATTGGAGAATCAATTAAGGAATTAAGGAAACTTATGGAAATTTAGACAAGAAAATAATCCCAACAAACTCTCCCACTCAACCTGAACACCCAATGTCCAAACTCCACAATCTTTGAGCTCTCTATGGTTTTACAGAGTCTTGGAAGTTAGAAAAATAAGATTGTCCATATAGGAAATGAATTATAAAGAAGGATCACACGCGATGACCGCTTATGCAGTCAAATAATTACTTAAGCAATCATAACTTAAGTGGTTGGGTGTCTCTAAAGAGACTCTTAACAAAAAGTCGGCCTTCGCGTAAACGATCAAGTGTTTCTTAAGCGACCTTTGATTGAACGATGAGGCCTCTACATAAGTGACTAGCCAGGAACCAAGGATGGTCGCTAAAGGGATCCCCGGTCACTAAAGGGATCACCAGCTATGCGACCAAAGGTTTGCTTAAGTAGTTGCAATAGTTGAGGCTTGCGCCAGTACTTAGAAAATTTTGTCCAGATTTAATCAGACCATTGGGATTCATTTGCAATTTTGTGAATACAAATAAACTATGTTGCCCTACTAGATTTGACATTCCAGACTCAACGATACCATTCGAGGTCATTTTAATAAAATATGGGTCCTACACTTAGATGACCATTTTAACTAAAATGCACCCATAGCCCAAAAAAAATAAGTCTGAAACCCTAGAAACTCAAACCAAGGGTTCCACTTGCCTAAAATCGATGTTCTAGATCTAATGGAACCGTTACAATGGGCATACAGGGCCATTAACCTAAAGTTTAAGCTTGATACCCAATTCTCAATAGCGAAAACTTCAAAATAAGGAATTGGCTCTAGAAAACAAATGAACTACTCGGTAACCAAAATGTAAGCTTCAGCAAGTAATAAATGACTTGGGACAACTATGAAAAATCTATAAACTATGAAATAATGCAAAAATATAGAAAAATGACTTGGAGGGTCATTACACTTGCTCTCACATTCTAACTTCGCATTCCTTCCCCCTAACTTTCTCCTATCTTATTCATGACAAACGCACACATAAGTACATGATAAAAAACAGCCATACACTCTTCTTCTACCATGCATGTCCATCAATTTCTCATCCTAATCACACAAGGTACAAATTTCAATCATGTTTGGAATTTTAAATTTGATACTAAAGGGCCAATAAAACTTTTAACAGATAAGCTATTTCCATAGTTTTTATTACTTGAGGACATACTTTGTATAAATATTTCTAGCGATCAGATGTTAATTACAAAGGAGTTTAAGCTTCATCTTTTAAAGATTAATTCTACTATTATCAGCCTACTCTTAATAGTAGGTACATCATGATAAATGAATCTTTATGTGAGAAATATTGAGAATCAGACACTATGATTTTCTAATTATTTTGGTACATATTGTTAAAGTGTTAACCTTTTAAGATCAATATTTTTCTTTTTGAAGCTATAATAATTTCTTTGATAAGGATATCTGAGATGATTTCCAAAGGTAGTTTGTATCGGTAAGTCAATTTGGTAAATCATTATGACATAAAATGTTACATTTGACAATGTCTTCATTTCTCAATGCCTAAATCTTTGGTGACCAATGAACTTTAATTTTTACCTATTTGTTGTCAATTGATTAATGAAATCATATGGATTCTTAGTTTCTTTTGTAAATAGAATATCTCTATACTAATGAAATAACATCGAAAGGCGAAATGATTTATGTGTGCAACAATACATGTTGAATCCAATCATGCATATTGGGATGCCATTAAATATGCTCCTTAGGATGAACCTGATAACTATATTTATTCTATTACCAAATTACCAATTCTTTAAAGAATATATACAATAATATACAACATATAACCAAAATTATTTGCATACATTAGAATTAACTAAGTTGCCCAACAAATTGGACTAACTTCAATGCGACTAACTAAACTTGGTGTTATTCATAATGGTTATTTTCAACGAGGGAGATCACTTATGACACCTAATTACTAGCCACAGGGTGAGGATGATGGAGGCTATAGTCCTCTTGTTGTAGAATTTACCTTAAATAACCAATCACTCTCTTGAAAGCTGAATGAAGCCGAAGTGTAAATATATGTTGAAATAAAACACATAAAAAATAAATATGTTGTATTTGGTTACTACTGCTATAGCAGAAGCTTTTCTACTCTATTTATATTATATTATCTTTCTATTTATGTTCTATTTTGTGGAAAACTATTATTTGTGTATTTTGAAATTTGTATACGGTGTTTGTTTATTAATGAACATCAGTGGCATACACTAATAAAATAAAAATATAAATTAAAACATCGTAGAAGATAGAAATGTATGAAAAAAGGGTTAGAGATATGGCAAAATATTTACATATTTCTTAGTTATATATTTAAAATAAGCATATAATACTATAAAAACCTTATCAAAAAATTAGACAATTTAAGAATTGAGAATAGTAGAATAAATATTTTTTCAAGAGAAAAATACATATGTCACGAGTAAAAAAACGGGTAAGCCTATTCTATTCAAAGGCGCATTCCTAATGTAAGATAATGACCACATAGTTGAAGTTTGAATTTTTTAAAAAAAGTAAAATATCTAGTACTACATGATTATGAGCAAATTTGCTACGACTCCAACTTCACGGGGGCATACTACCTCCTGAACTAAATTTTAATATATTTTTATCAACCTTTTTAATTAGCTGACATGACATCTTTGAAATGGACCTCATTTTTATGTAATAAAGGTGTCACATCAGCTAATTAAAAAGGGTGACAAAAATATACTGAAATGGATTTAAGGGGGTAATAGGATCCCTGTAAAGTTGGAGTATGTTGTAGCAACTTTGATCATAATTTAGGGGTGCGAGATGCTTATCTAAAAAAAATAACATAAACTTTATTAAATTAAATGTATAATTTTTTCCTTAATTTTATAAAGGTGTTGTTAATTAGATATGTTATATTAAAATAATATATAACATTTGATATTTAATTAAAATATACATTCTAATGTACTCAACAAGCAAGATCAAAATTTAACATGTTTTTTCTCTCTTTTTTCTCTAATATTTTATGCACATCCCATAATTAAACAAAAATGAGTTTACTATACTTGAGACACGTGATTCTTGAGACATGTTTGTAAGATGAGTATCTACTGCTTGGCATTATAATGATATTTACTGCCTCAACGATGTCATGTCTATATTGTTTGATATTGAAGAATTATTTATGTTGAATTGATCCCATCATCACTCGAGTGAATAGTTCTTCATTTTCGAAGGTGCAAGTTTACTTTTTTTAAGGCGATTCAAGGAATACATTGTTGCTTTGAAGTGCTATTGATTTGTTAATTTTTTGTTCAATTTAAACCTTAATAATAAAAATGGTTGATATTGTGAAATTTTCTAGTTATTAATAGATCAAAAAAGTGAACAATATGATAGAAGTCTAAATTACAGTTTATAAGTGCATAAAATTATAGGTGGAATAATTTTTAAAATGAACAGATGGTCATCACAAAAGTCAATGATCAATTCTTTCTCTCGCTTACTCTTGCAAGAATTTCACCTTCATTTTTAATGAAATCCCCTACAACTTAACAATCATACGGTCATACCTATATTTTATAGTTTTACTTTCGATAGATTATGTTAAACTCACTTATTGTAATGACCCTTCACTTTATTTTTTATATTTCTTCTTATTTTTTTATTTAGATATTTTCTATAGTTACCCTAAGTTATTTGTGACTTGCTGGAACTGACAGTTCAATTATTGGCAATTCAATTGGTTTTTAGAGACAATTCTTTAATTTGAAGCTTTTGCTGGTTCAAATTGGCTACTGAAAAAAAACTTCAGTGGAACAACCTCGTATGCTAATTCTAATAGTTCCAACAGATTCAGGACATCAATTTTAGATTAGGTGAACTATTGGTTTGGGCTTTGAGACTCCCAGACAAATTTTGGGCTATTGGTCGGAAGTTAAGAAAAATGACAAGTGGGTGTGGAACCCACTTTTCATTGAAACAACCTCAGATAGAAATTTTGACTACCCCATTGAGTTTGAAATATTGAATTTTGTAACATAGCTTAGTTCGTTTGCGTATACAAGATTCCAAATTAATTCCGAGGGGTTATGAAGACTCACAAAAATTTCAAGTCTTCAACTGGTGTTTGATATCTGGTATGACCGCTAAATTGCCCTTTTGGGCACTTTAGTAGAGGGTGTATTACTAACCCATTGGGCACTTTAGCGGGCCTACTTTAGCCAACAAGTACCGCTTTACGGCACCTGGGCACTTTAACAACTTACGCTAAAATGACCTATGGTCCGCTTTAGTAGCCTAGCTTAAGGGGATGGTTAGAGCTTTAGAGGCACCCAAGAACTTTAGCAGTGACCACTAAAGAGGCCCAGTGTCCTCTTTAGCGGCATCCGCATACCTAGAAGGGTATAATACCCTACTTAGACTGATTTTCACCATTCTTCTCCCATTCTCAATTGAATAATACCCTAAATAGTGTAGAAACTTGAGAGAGAGATTTGTGGGTGATTTTGGAGCTTGGGAGAGGTTTATTTTTCAATTATCCTTCGAATTATGGAAAGTTTCCACTATTTCAAGATTTAATTCTCCATTCTTATTAAAAATCCCTAAAAGTTTGGTGACTTGATTTTAGCACCATTATAGTTTAAAATTTACTCATCTTTAAGGGTAAAGGTTCTTTGAGCATAGAGCAATATTTCATTGGTTTTAAAAATACGAATTCCGCAAGCAGATCCACATGGAATTTTTATGTAATTTTAGTCCGAAGCACAAGTATGCAGTATGGATATCATTATTCTCTTTTTGACAAGTAGATTATGATTTTTATAGAGTGACACATTGCGAAAGCTTGTCGAATAGGAAAATCAGTGATTTACCAAATTTTTTAGGCTTTTTTTTGGCATTCAGGTAGGCTAGATTTATCGTATTTATAGATTGAGTTATATCATAGTATGATTATGATATTATGCTAGATATGGGGCAAGATTTAGGTGTTGAAAGTATGAATGAGAGAATTTGGATTAGTTGAACCATTTAGGCTATCTTGAAATCGTAAATTTGGAGTGATTATATTAGTTACTTATTTTTTTGGGTGAATTTGGCTTCATGGTTTATGTTTAGAAAGGAAATGCCTTTCTTTCTTAAGATATATGAAATTTAGTTAGTCACTTATGTCTGGGTGGAGTTGATCTTAGTTGTTATTATCATAGGTGGGATTGACTATTTGTTCATTTTTTAGAAGGATTACTATCTTAGGGCTATTTATGGCTTAATAAACATCTAGAAACGAACTTAGATACATTAGCCTAGTCTGGAGTAGAAGTTTCTAGAAATAAATTTTAGGGATAGAAGTGGGGCCCTCCGACCCATATTGGGCCAAGACTTGTGTTAGCCTTGTACACTCATTTTTGGAGGATATACCCTTACTATTGTTTAGTTGGACTTGAGGAGATTGAATATATTTAATATGTATGCTAGTTGGATATATATTGTTTGATGTTAATTTTAGGCATTACTAATGATATGGCTTATATATGTGACCATTGACATGACTTTTGGACGTGCTAAATGAGATGATTTATAGATATAACTAATCATATGGCTTATCTATACATGATTATTGATATGGATTTTAGATATGATTAATGGCTTATAGAAATAATTAATGGATTATAGATATGATTAATGGATTATAGAAATAATGAATTGCTTATAGATATAATTAATGGCTTATAGGTACGATTGCTGAAATAACTCATGTTTATGACTATTGTCATGGCCTACGGGCCTCTCTATTTCCAAGACTTAATAGATGTTGTATTGGTGTAGTACATTGAGTTAGTTTATTGATGTAGCTTATTGATATGTCTAGTGCTTAAAGTTTATGAATATGAGTTTTGGTTTGAGTCCAGCAGTTGATGATGATATTGATAATATGAGTTTTAGTTCAAGCTTAAAAAATAATGATAATTATGATTATACTATATATTTCAGTTCAAGGTCGGCATTAGGAATTATGTATGAGATATATGGTTTTGATGGATTCTTCATTATGGAAAGATAATTTGTGATTTATAACTATTCGATTACTTAGTTTCCTTGATTGTACCCTCCAGGCTTTTGAGGGTTTGCATTGGGTTAGTTATTTTTCTGTATTTATTGGCTTTTAGGGGCCAATCTTGTAGTTATAGTGGTGTGATCTTTATGTTACTATTTCATATGTATTTAATTATTTATACACAGCGGTGTTGGATCTTATTTCCAGGCTTGCCACTTTTACTCTGGCTTAGCTTATTTTATCTTGTATCTTATCATATTCATGTCATGATTTATCTTAGTTAGTCAATGATGCCTATTGAGTACCCATGGTTTTGGTACTTATACTACACTTCATTACCTTTCTAGTGCAGATCCTAGTACTAGTTGTTGTTGGTGATTCTATGCTAGTGCAAGGTTGATTTTAGAGATTAGGTAAGCTCTTGGAATTGAAGTTACCCCTTTTTCCTTCTATTTATCTATATCTGTTGTTTCTTCTTTGAGACAGATTTTATTTGACATTTTAGTACTCATAGTTCATTTGTAATAACTCTTGTACTTACATTATTGAGTCTTGAGATGGTTTTTGATTTTCTATCGATCTATTAGACTATATGAATGTATTATTGCTATTTGTGTCTTAAATTGTTAATTTTTTACTTTTAGACAATTTTCAACCCAGTTAACCCATAGCATCTAGCTTCAGGATTTGATTTAGCTTACCTACTGGCAAGATAGAGTAGGTGCCATCATGACTCATATTTTGAGTCATGACAAATTAGTATCAGATCCTAGGTTTACTGGTATTTTTGGTACAATAGCAAGTGTCTAGTTGAATTTCGTGGATTAGAATGATGACGTTTATTTCTTATATTTGATAGGCTATAGGACATTCCTAGGAGTTACTCACTTTTTTCACTCATTTTATGCTTAGAGATTGAGTTTTTTTCTAAAGCATTCCTTTGGTTTCACTCTTTTGTAGCTGGTTCAGACACATGTTACCACTATACGAGATGACAGTATTGAGACTAATCTAAGAAATCCTGTCATTATTTAACAATCAGCTAGAGGCTATGGAAAGTCTTGAGATGTGTCCCCAGTTAAGGTTTAGATTAGGGGGCCTTAACCAAACCATATATCTTTCTCTGAGCTAGAGATTCTTCTACTCCAGCTAGCGGTCGGCCAAGGACTAGCCTATGATCTACTGAGATTTATTTGTCCTTCAGTACTCAGGGATGCCTTGGTTCAGCTTTTTGCATTGGTTGGCGGTGCACCATCTGATTGTGTATAGTCTATAAATCATAATGGTACTGAGGTGAGAGCACAGTCTATAGCTGCGACTCCTAGAGTTAAGGTCCTTCCTATGTTGGTAGTGGCTCAGTCGGTAGTTGTCCAGCCTACTATGTCTATCAAAGAGTAAAAGATATTTGGTAGATTCTTGAGATTAGTTTTGCCTAGGTTTTATGGTGCATCAAGCGAGGATACATATAAGTTTGTAA
The DNA here is from genome assembly GCF_002878395.1 of Capsicum annuum. Lineage (NCBI taxonomy): Eukaryota > Viridiplantae > Streptophyta > Magnoliopsida > Solanales > Solanaceae > Capsicum > Capsicum annuum. Next base: position 80,604,524 of record NC_061119.1, on the reverse strand, counting down.
TTGCTTGTAAGGATACACTCCATAACTTGGGCCTTGTTGAGACTCATAGTGTAGATTACACTACTTCTTAATTTGTCTTGGCAGCTCGACATTGGTGAAGAGGTCATCTTGTTTCTAGGACAACTGGATCTTCCCCTTTTACATGGACCAGTTCTCCAAAGTCTTCTTGGATAAGTACATGCCTATAGCCTTAAGAATTATTTGTGAGATAAATCTTGAGGTTGGAGTACGGCTCCTTAATTATTATGGGGAATGAGGCTCGATCTCATGAGTTGTCTAGTCATGCTACTTCTATTCTAACTACTAAGTATGAGAGGGCTTATTTCTTTGTTTGAGGATTTAGACTTTCTCTTCATATGTCTACTCAAAGTTCTGTTACTGTAGGTAGGTCTTTCGCTAAGGTTTCTGATCATGCTCAGCTTATAGATAAGATACATCATGAGGACCAAGGGGGAAGTAATAAGAGGTTATGATGTTAGGGTATATTCGGTAAGAGTTATAGTAGCTTACTATTTAGATGTAGTGGTTCTTAGGGTAGATACCATCTGTGTTATCTATGTCAGCATCAGGGTCAATATAGTAAAACCATTCAGGCTACGCTTTAGATTACCAATGAAGGCCAGTCTAGCTCTAGTGATAATTTTGGTGAGGGTCATGGTTAGTCTTTGAGGGGTTTGTCTTCTAGATATTCTAGTCGTGGTTGTTTTTTCAGGTCAGTCAGATCTTCTGGGTTTAGTTTAGTTCTTGGGGTATGATTTGGTTTTAGAGATTTTAGTCATTTCTCAAAAGAGTACTCCAGTCGAGGAGTGATTGTTCTTTTAAAATAGAGCGTTCCACCTATTAGGGCATCTCATCCCCAGCTAAAGGTGGTATGCATGGTCATAAAGATGGTCCTCAGGGTTCTTATGGAGGTTTTCAGGCAGGTAGGATAGAATATCAGTTAGAAGCCCAGCTAGGTGGTGGGCATGCTCAGTTGTTTATAGTACCTACTATACCCAAGGCTGAGTCTTCGAATGTCGTTATCATAGGTATGATTTTTGTGTGCTGCCAATTAGCTTTTACTTTATTTCACTTGGGATCCACTAATTCTTATGTGTCTACTTTTTATGCTCCATGGTTAGAGTTATCTTGGGATTAATTATCCATGTCATTACATGTATCTACTCCCATGGGTGATTCTTCGACAGTGGATCGGGTTTTTAGACTATGTGTTATGACTGTTCCAAACCTTTATAATTATGTTGATCTTATTATTTTAGGCATGGTGAATTTTAATATGATTTTGGGTATGGACTGGTTATCCTACTGTTGTGCAATCCTGGATTGTTTTGCCAAGACCATTACGTTAGCCATGTCTGACATACCCCCGATCGTGTGGAAGGACCTGTTAGCCACAATCCAATGTGGATTATTTCTTATATTTTTATTAGGAGGCTTATTTTAAGGGGTTGTGAGTCTTATCTCACTTATATTTATGATGTTATTATAGAAAGTCCGTTGCTAGACTCTATTTCTGTAGCTTCTGAGTTTGCTGATGTTTTCCCTACCAATCTACCTAGACTTTCTCCTAAGAATACTATTGAGTTTTTTTAATCTTGAGTCAGGCACTCAGCCTATTTCTATGGCACCTTACCGTATGGGTTCTATCGAGCTAAAGAAGCTATATGCTAGCTTTGAGATCTTCTTGGTAAGGATTTTATCAGACCAAGTGTGTCTTTTTAGGGAGATCTTATGTTCTTTGTGAAGAAGAAAGATGGCTAAATGCGTATGTGTATTGATTATAGATAGCTTAATAAGGTAATAGTGAACAACTTTTATCTTATGCCTCGGATTGATGATTTGTTTGACCGACTTAGGGAGTAGCGGTGTTTTTTAAGATTGATTTGAGGTTTAATTACCATCAGTTGAGGATTTGGCTGAGTATATCCTGAAGATAGCTTTTAGGACCAATTATGGTCATTATGAGTTCCTAGTGATGTCTTTGGGGTTAACTTACGCCCCAACCAATTTTATAGACTTGATGAACCATGTGTTCATACCTTATTTAGATACCTTTAGGGTAGTGTTCATCGATGACATGCTTGTGCATTGAAGAGAAGGGAGGAGCATATGCAATATTTAAGGATTGTGCTCCAGACTTTGAGAGGCCATATATTTGGGTAGTGTATTGATACAGCAGGGTCGTGTTATTGTTTATGTATTTTAATCACCCTCCTGGCCATTTTTCATAATTCCATTTATTTTTGTCATTTGAGTTTCTCCTTAGCTTCACCAAGTCATTTATGATTTATTGGGACTGATCATTTGATTATCGAGCAGTTCGTTTGGTTTTAAGAACCAATTCCATGTTTAGAAGTCTATGCTAGTTCTAAATGGCCATTGAGCAAAACCTTTAGTAAAATAATCTTGGATACAATTTCTAACTGCTCCAATAGCTCTGGATAATGATTTTATGCTAGGTAGAACTTTGGTTTGGATCTCAATTCACCCAAGCTCATTTTGACCTAATTGTCGTAAAGTCAAAAATCTAGAAAGGGTGTGAAACCCACATTTGGTCGAAATGACCTCATGTTGAAAAAATAACTTTTCCAATGTTTCAAGAACGTCAAATTTAGTATGGTTACATAGTTCATTTGCAAAAATTGGATTCTGAATGAGTATCGAGGCATAGTTGCAAACTTAGAAAATTTATAAGTTTGCTGATATCTGGTGCATTGTGATTGCACAAAGGGGACCATGATTGAACTATGGAGATCGTGGTGAGCCCTAAGGTGTTAGACCTTGCATGATTACAATCCAAGATTTGGTAATAACTATATCTCCATGCCTAAAGGGGCTATAAATAGTCCCCAAGTCGTGATTTTTGTTATTTTCTCTTCAGCCTTGAGAGCTAAAAACCCTAGATTGGTATGATAATTCAAAATTGAGTTTTTTGGGTGACTTGGGTGCTTGACTAACTTCTTTTATCGTGATTATCATCCGAATTAAGGTGATATTTCATCACTTTTTAGATGAAATTCTTGGTTCTTCACCTAAAACCCCAATATTGCTTAGGGCTTGACTTTAGCCTAAATTAGATTTGTTTTGACCTATTTCTTGAGGGTTATGATTCCTTGTACATTTGTGAATATTGCATTGACCTTGAAAACATGTTTTCTATAAGTGGGACCCACTTGAGATTTTTGGTATTGTTTTTTAACCCAAAGCACAATAGTGCAATATGGGTTTTGCTAGACACGTATTGATGAGTATATTCCTTTTTATAGTGTGATGGCATTTTAGGGATTGTGAAGTAAAGATAGATGTGTGGTGAGTGACGTAAGGTTTTGTTGTTCAACTTGAGG
>NC_061119.1:80423542-80598180 GCF_002878395.1 Capsicum annuum | reverse complement strand
CATTGGTTCTTTATCTTTGGCCTCAAGTTTTCAATCTTTTTTGAGAATTTTCAATGATATACTTAGTGGGAGTAGTATGCTTGAGTTAGATTCAATACAATTTCATTCTCGGTTAATGGGACATCCTGGTAGGGATCGTTCAGTTATGGTAGTTATGCCTTGATATTTTGAATCCCTATTTTATTACCATCCAGATTATCTATAACATCGTCACTGATTGCATCCCATAATTATCTCTATTTGTGTGCCCAGACAATGTCTTATAGGCTTATTCCTATATTTGCTGAATGGACTTTCAGCGGATTAGTTTTAGTTCTTCGAGTCCTCTATGATGAGATTGTGTATACATGACTCTGGTTATTTTCCTTCTGGTTTGGAGAGGATAGCAGGTATGGAATGGTAAGTAAAGTATATAATTTAATTTTGAGGTGGTTGTAGGACTTATGCTTTGGGTTTGGCTTGGATGAGCCTTTATTGATTTATGCGGGTATCGAAATGGTATCAGTGTGTTGTGGTTCAGATTGTGTGCATTAGCCTTTTCGATTTAGTTGGAGTTCAGTTAGTGGTTGAGGTTGAGTTTTCTCTCTTTAGAAGTGAAGTGAGGGTCCTGGTTGAAAAGAGGTTCCTATAGAGAAATCCCTTGGAAGTGTTCTCTCTTCATGGGGGTTATCAGGGAAGTCATGCTCAGAGCATGCAGGCCCAGTACCTCATCCATCCAAGCTTTTGAGATTATTTTTATTTGTTTACTTTCGGGGATGAAAGCGCTTTGAGTAGTGGATATTATAATGACCGTTCTGGCCATTTTTCATAATTCCATTTATTTTCTCCATTTGAGCTTCTCCATAGATGCCTAAGTCTTTTATGACTTGCTATGACTGACCGGTCAGTTACCAGGCAGTTTGTTTGGATTTTAGAACCAATTTCATATTTAGAAGTCTTCGTTGGTTCCAAATAGATACCGAGCAAAAACTTTGGTAAAACAATCTCACATGCAAATTTGGACTGTGCCAGCAGCTCTAGAATATCAATTTTAGGTTATATAGACATTTGGTTCTAGTCTCAAGGAACCCAAGCTCAATTCGACCTGTTGGTCAAAAAGTTAAAAATTTGGAAATATTAGTGTGGGATCTACGTTTGGTCGAAATGACCTTAGATTGAAAATTTAACTATGTCAATGTGTCTAGAACATCGAATTTAGTATGGTTACATAGTTCATTTGCGAAAATCAAATACTGAATGAATACCGATCTTGGAAAATTTCTAAGTTTGTTGATATCTAGTACATTGCGATTGCACAAAGGGGACCATGATTGCACTATGGCGATCATGGTGAGCCTATGGCGATCGCCATTGCGCGATTACATACCAAGAGATGGCAATCTCCATAACTCCATGCCTGAAGGGGCTATAAATAGTCCCCAAGTCGCAATTTTGGTCATTTTTTCTTCAACCTTGAGAGCTAAAAACCCTTAAATGGGTATGATAACTCAAAATTGAGTTTCATGGGTGACTTGGGAGCTTGACTAACATCTTTTATCATGATTATCATATGAATTAATATACGATTTCATCACTTTTAGATGAAATTATTGGTTCTTGACCCAAAACCCCAATGTAGCTTAAGGCTTGACTTTAGCACTAAATTAGCTTTATTTTCACCTATTTCTTGAGGTTTATGATTCCTTGTTCATGTATAAATATTGCGTTGACCTTGAAAACATATTTTTCATAAATGGGACCCACTTGGAGGTTTTCATGTTATTTTTGGAACTGAAGCATAATATTTCAATATGGGTATCATTAGACTCGTATTGATAAATAGATTACTATTCTAATAGTGTGATGATATTTTGGGAATTGTGAAGTAAAGATCGGTGTGTAGTGAATGACGTAATGTTTTGCGGTTTGGCTTTGAGGAAGGCTTCTGTCTATTCTTCATCATAAGATAATACGTGTTATCTATTGTGTGTAAATATGAATGTTAAGTTTGATTATGGATAGAATGGTATATATTGAATATTGAAGTTTGGTGATGATATAAAGGTTTTGACCCGTAAGTCTAAATGCTTAACAACCCTTTTGAATCCTATTGCCTTCTCCCTAGAATGAACTAATTTGTAACATGAATACGATATGATGCTAGGTTTGGGATGTGATTAAAGTGTTGGAATCATGGTTAGTATGATTTACTTTAGTTGGGTTAGTCTAGTGATCTAGAAATCATAATTTGGGTAGAGTTGACTTAAATGCCCTTATTTATAGATGAAATTACTATCTTAGGATTGGTTAAGGATTACATGACATCAAGAAGTTGAACTAGACATCTTATCCAAGTTTGGGGATAAGTTGCCAAAATATGGAAATTGAGGGTTAGAAGTGGGATCGTTCGACCCTTCTTAGGACAAGACTTGTGTTCACCTTTGTGGACTTATTTACGGATTTTAGGCATTAATGCAACTAGTAAACCTTTATGTAAGGTTACTTGGTGGTTTGATGAATAGTGATGGTATTTTTTCCTTAGATAATGAATAATAGCTAATAGCCATGATATTCCTTATAGAAATGATATTGGGCCAATAGAGATGCTAATTCCTCTTAAATATGATATTGGGCCATTAGAGATGCTATTTCCTATTAGACATAACATTGGTCCATTCGAGATGCTATTTCATTGTAGTTATGATATTGGGCCTTTAGAGATGTTATTCCTCTTAGATATGATAATTGGCCTATAGAGGGTATATTCCTTATAGTTATGATTTATGGTATATACCCTAGATTTTAGGTGCCTTACTTATTATATGCCTCCTAGATTTGAGACGATTACAAATATACTTTACAACCTATAAATATGTCATACCTCATAGTTAGCTATGACTTATGAATAGGAGATGGATTACAAATATGGGTATTGATATGAATTTCGGATACTTATGTGGGCCTAAAGTCGTGATTATGATGCAATGATCATTTCGGACACATTATTGGGACAATGACCATGTTATGATATTGGTTAGATATCTGGGAAGTGTTTATCTTTGAGAGGGATACGGTTTTAGTTAAAATATACATACATATATATATACGTATGTATATATGTATGTATGTATTTCTACACATCTCTCCAGCATGGGACGGAGAAAGATGCATTGTCATTAGCTAATGTCCAAAGTCAACTTTATACCTTAATAATGGATTTCTTCATAATAATAAATGTCATTATTTAATGAATAACTTATAGTTTAAAAAGGTTAATAATGATATTTTAAAAACTTGATCAAGATAAGTTACGATGTATAATTTGATACTACTAATTACTCTGGTCGTGAAAGATTTTGACCCTTTCTACGCTTTTATAATGATTTAGTATCAAAGATCACTTTGAGCAGTGCACTTACTAATATATACTATTTTATCCACGACTTAAGTCTATGCACCTATTATATATAAATGCTCATGGATAATATGATATTGGTTTTAAGCGATGAATTATGGAAGTATAATCTACCTTGATTCTCTTTTCATGATTATTTACTTTAGCCTTTGTGGGCCTTGCACTTACTTTTCCCATTGTGGGGTTTGCTCGCTATCATTGACATTGATTTTGATATTATAATGATATGATGATACCCCAAAAGGTATGAAGATATTATGATAATAAGATGATACCCATCAAGGTTGGAGGATATGATGATGAGGTGACAATACCCAGTAAGGTCGAAGGATGTTATGATGATGATATTGATACTTGATAAGGACAGAGGTTGATTATGATGATGATGACAGTCATGATGGTTAAAGTTATGATGGATATGGTTATGATGATAAGGTTGTGATATTGATTGCGTACCTTGCATTCATTCTTGCAAGCACATCGCCTATCACTAGTATGCACCTATGTCTATCAGTTGGTATGGGATGGCTACGTAGATATAGGTGATGACTATTCCATGTATTGTGGTATCCTGATTGAGCCTGTCGAACTTAGGGGTGGGGTACACATAGGCTCGATTAGATATTTGGTTGTCTGGAATAGTCGGATACTTACACTGTTATTGATATTTTATTATCATTGCTATATCTAGCTTATGATAGATTGGTCATTGATCTAGTATCAAGATTTTAGGTATGATTTTGTCCTCTTCTATCTTGCAATATCATTATTATACCTGCTTAATCCCTGTGAGACAAATAGATTAGAAACCCTGATCTTATCAGTACTAAATACTCATAAGATTATAACCAGGCCTTAAATTAAGGATATGATGATCTAGATTGTGGTTTGAGATGACCTTACATCTATATATATGTGTATATCTAGCTATATGTAGTTTTGGTATTACCGTATATCCCTTCCTTTATTTTTTCCTATTGTATATTCATTTCTTAGCCTTGTATATTGATATATATATATATATATAAAATCTTTCTTAGTCCTTTATTCATATATTGGCCAGGGATATACGGTATAGAGTTGATATTTTGGAGTATGGATAGAATAGGATAGATCCTCGATACTTTCTTAGTCTTATTATATTAGTCTATTGGACATGAATAGGATAAGTTATCCTTATTATCTTATTTAGCTACAGTATATGGTTTTTGAACATTGGGTGTAGTTTCCATTCTATTTATATGTTGTATATATCTATTTTATCTTTGGAGCTTAGTTGGCAGTTGCCTACTGAGTGCCATTCGTTTGGTACTCCTACTATACTTCTGCAACCTGCAAACCATAATACGGGTTATCGCTGTTGATATGTGCGTCATGTAGAGCAACCATGATTCGGAGACTTAGAGTGAGCTCCTGACATATGGAGTATTACTTATCTCTCCTCTTTGTATTAGTCTAGTCTTTATGTTTTACCCGGAGATAAGTCATATCAGTGTATTCATTTTTACTTCACTTTTTACTCTTGTATTATTAGCAGCTCTTGTACTGATACCACCAAGTTTTGGGATTATATTATGTAATTGATTCTTTATTGCATCTATTCCGCAATTCTTTCCTTTATATATTTTGTAGTCCATTACTAGCCGTTTCGGATAATAGGTTGGGCTTTTCTACTGGTGGGTTATAGTAGGCATCATCACGACCTAAGAAATTAGGTCATGTCATGCTTTGAGCAACTAAAGGTGAACGATCAAAACTATGCCACTCATGATTCGTAGTTAGCGGGGGTAGTTTTTACACTTAATATTTTAAGGCATTATCTTTACAGTGTGAATTTTGAGATCTTCATGGATCATCATAGTCTTCAATATCTTATGACCCAGAGAGAGCATAACCCTAGGTAGCATAGATAGATAGAGTCTCTTAAGGATTATGATATCTCTATCATGTATCATTCAGGCAAGGAAAATATAGTAATGGATGCCTTGAGCCGAAAAATAGTGAGTATGGATAGCTTGGCTTGTATTTTAGTTTCTCAGAGGCCGTTGGCAAGAGACATTCAATCCTTAGCCAACTTGATAGTACGATTTAATATTTCAGACCCTAGGTGGATTCTTGCTATTGTTGAGGCATGTTCCTCACTATTTGAGAAGATTCGAGATCACCAACTTAAGTATAAGAGACTTTACATTGATCATGTGTTGAGTTGTAAGTCTAAGAGGGCTATCATAGATTCTGAGGGATTTTTGAGATTTGATAGATGTATTTGTGTTTTGAGTGTTGATGACTTAATTCAGTTGATTTTGCACGAGGCTCACAGCTCCAAGTATTCTATTCAATCGGGTAAAGCTAAAATGTATAAAGATTTGACACAGTTTTATTGGTGGAGTGGTATAAAGAGAGATATGTCAAGACTTTGTATCTTGTTTCCTATGTTGTCAGCAGGGGAAGGCCAAGCATCAGTGCCCAGGTGGTCTAAATCAAAGATTGCCCATTCTCGAGTAGAAAAGGAAGCAAATTACCATGGACTTTTTTAGTGGGTTGCAACATACTTCCCATGGTTTTAATGGTATTGGGATCATTGTGGTTCAGTTGACCAAGTGTGTACATTTTATTCCTATTTAGGTGTCCTTCAGTTCCAATAGGTTAGCTCGTATATATGTTAGCAAGGTAATTTGGTTGTATGGTATGCCTATACCTATTATTTCAGTCGAGGTTCAGTGTTTACTTCTATTATTTCAGTCGAGGTTCAGTGTTTACTTCTAACTTTGAAAAGTATGTCAGGAGGAGTTAGGTACTCAGGTGGATCTTAGTACAACATTCCATCCCCAGATCGATAAATAGTAGGAGAGGACTATTCAGGTTCTTGAGGATATGATTTGAGCTTGTGTTATGTATTTTGGAGGTCAGTGGGAGAAGCACTTAGCCTTTAAAGAGTTCACATATAATAATAGCTATCATTCAAGTATTGAGATAGCGCCCTTTGAGGCTTTATATGATAGGTGATGTCGTCATTCGATTAGATGGTTTGAGACTTTCAAGATTATACCTCGTGGTATGGATTTTCTTTAGGAGTCGTTGGATAGAGTTGGGGTGATTCAAGATAGATTGAGGGCATCTCAGAGTAGGCAGAAGGCTTATGTAGGTCGTAGACTTCATGCCTTAAGATTTAGAGTTGTTTAAACAGTTATTCCTCCGTGTATCGCCTATAAAAGGTATGAAAAGGTTTGAGAGGAAAGTCAAGCTCAACCCTAGATATATAGGACCCTTTGATATTATTGACACAGTTGGTGAGGTGGCTTATGAGTTAGCCTTACCCCTAGATTTTATTGTTGTCCATCTGATTTTGTATGTTTTTATGTTATAGTGATACGTTCCTGACTTATCTTATGTTCTTAGATGGGACTCGGTTCAGTTAGATGAGCGATTGACCTTCGTGGGGGAGCCTGTGCTTATTGTGGCTAGCTATGTCAGGAGGTTATGCACTAGAGAGATTCTAGTAATTAAGGTTCAGTGGATTCACCGCCCAGTAGAGAAGGCTACTTGGAAGGTCGAGAGTGAGATGCGGACCTACTATCCTCACTTGTGTGACACTCCAGGTACATCCTAATCCATTACTTCTGCGGAATAAGTTCTTTTAGTAGTAGATATTGTAATGACCCTTCAGGTCATTTTATGTATTTTTTCTAATTTTTGTTATTTACATCTTTCCTATAGCTTTCCCAAGTCATTCATGACTTGTTGGAACTGACAGTTCGGTTAACAGGCAGATCATTTGGTTTTTTGAGCCAATTCTATTTTGAAGCCTTAGCTGGTTCAAATTTTCTATTGGGTGAAACCTTCAGCTAAATGACCTCTTATGCCAATTTTGATAGTTTCAATAGCTCTGGAACATCAATTTTAGTTAGGTAGACCCTTGGTTTGGGTCCCGAGACTTTTTGGGCTATTGGCCAAAAGTTAAGAAAAATAGCAAGTGGTGTGTGGCAGGACCCAAACTAGGTCCTAGTCTTGATAGCTATCTCAAGCCCACCGTGGGCCAGAAACCACCCCCTTAGCCTATCCTATAGATAAAAATAAATATAAATAGCGGAAGACACCAAAATAACAATAAGAAAGATAGATAATCAAATATAAACTCTATGAATCAAACAAACATCTAACCCACACTGGTCCACAAAAGCCTATAAACGAGAATACCAAAGTAGGTTGGGACATGTCCCCGACCATGACAAAAGAGAATTCACAATTCCAAAAAATCTGAAAAAAAACTAATAAAATGGCAAGGATTTTCAAAAGATGAAGGCTTACCACTTTACCACTACTCGACCAATGCACCACAACATCTAACGTCGCACAAGAGCAACAGAAAGACCCTAGGACCTTACATTATGAAATAAAGCAGCGTCCAGGGACGGCCAGTGGCATAAGCACTGGAATGTAACTTAGGAAAAGTGATAAAGTAATGAAATTTCCAAAACCAATCAAAACCTAATGCACACACGTTCATATATACATATATAGGATCTCGGGATAGGGGCAAGGGTCATGAGCATGAGATTATAAAATATTAACTTGGACTATGTAGCTCTATCCGTACTAAGGGCACCCACAAGCTATATGGGTTAAGCAACCCCTAATGAAAGGGCCCCAGTGTGTGTTAGTTGTACGAAACAAGGAAATCTAAAGGAGAGCGGGAGATACCATGGCTCCATCCGTCCGAAAAATATAATGTGTGAACTAAGCGCACAGTCATATAGACCCCCACACCGACAAATATAGTTTGCAGCATTGGTCCCCCCTCCCTCCCGGGACCTCCACCTTTATGGTAAGCTACACAACACCCTTTAATCCTAAATTCAAACAATTTTACACATAGTCCTAACCATAAACCAAGGAGTTTTAGTTTAAGGCATTTACCACTTGGTATCATCATATGTATTATGCTTGCAAGCTTATATAATTATGCCAATCCATTCCAATTAACAAATTGACTCCTAAGTTCCTTTAAAAATCTAAAACCATGGCCACCAAGGCCATTCAAATCTATTTTTATCCATTTTTCCATTAATGTAATGTAATAGTTTCAAAAGCGAGTTAAATCATGCAGGTAAGCTGAGGTTAATGCCATTGCTAAGCCAAAATTCATCAATTTGGGGAAACTCTTGTTCCCCATTCCAAATTCCACAATAATGTACCCATTCAGTCCCAAAATCTTCAATTTATATATACAAGACATTTAAACCATGGGAAATATAATTCAAGTGCTAATCATCAAAGCCCTCAACTCAATTTCTAACCCAACAGTTAAATCACACGAACAATAATTAAAACATATGCCATAGTACAAAATTTAAGTGAAGGATGAGATTTATTCCTAAAATACCAATAAATATGAAGAAAATTGGATGTTTGGATCTTGAAGGATGAATTCCTTATAAACCATAGTTTTCTCTTGATTTGGGGAGTTTAAGATGAAGAGAGTAAGTTTTGATTTGAGTAATTGAGGATAATACATTTCCTTAGTGTTTTTAGGTCGTGGGAAATAAGTGTGAAGGGGGGAAAAAACAAAATAACCTTAATTAAAACATGCAAGAAATTCTGGGTCTAGCCGTCACGACTCAGGTAACGACCCCTGATGACTGACCATGAGTCATAACCTTGAATCATTACCTGAGGATCTAAATCCTGACCTTTCACTGTTAAGAGAATGAGTCACTTACCATGAATCATTGTCTAATGTCATGACTCATGACATCGACTCATAATCCAAGACGAATTCTTGGGAAACCTCACTATTGTGATAATGAGTCACTTCTAATGACTCATTACATAACGTAACGGGTCATACCATGATCAAATTATCATGAGACCTTAACCTGATCCACTCATTAATGAGACAATGAGTGTCACCGAACAACTCATGATTAGGGATAACAACTTGTCACCTGAGTCATAACCCTAGCAATGTTGTCTACACTCCAGAATTTTTCGAGTCCAGAAACTAGGGGTATTATATTACCCCCCCCCCCCTCCCCTCGTCCTCATTAGGATCATTTATCCCTGGATGAGAAGTTAGGGTACACATAGCATGATACAGAAAGAATGCAAACAGAATCCAAGGACAAATTTCAAAATGCCATAACAGAAAAATGAGACTCATACCTCAAGCATTTTCATCTGATGCGGGAAACAGAAGCAAATACTTGACTTTCATATCTTCTTTAGATTCTCGTGTAGCTTCTTTATTACTGTTGTTTATTATTAGTGTGTTGCTGGATGGGTCAAAACTTTTCGATGAGTCGCCGAGTTGCTGGGTTAAAATTGTTCGCTGCTGCTGCAATCGTCGTTGTATGTTGAAGTTGTTGTTGATTGATTTATTGTAGGGTATTGATACATGTTGTTGATTTGGCTGGATTTTTTCACTATTGTTGATGTTGTTTGTTGTTGTTACTTATTATTGGATTGGGTAAAAGTGAAGGAAAGAGTGGTGGGTCGGGTCAGTCAGTTAGGGAAAGGTATTATTGGGCCTGTTTTGGGGGAATGGGTAGAAATAGGATTTAGGTCACTTTTGGGGTTATTTTAAAAATAACCCCAATAATAATCTATTTTATCTTTAGCCAAATTGAAATCAATTGGCCAATTGCATTGCAATTGTGGCCAATTTAATTTTAATTATGGTCAATTTAATAGATTGACTAAATTAAATAGAAATTAGATATGAATTAATACTTTGCTCAATCCCAGGCTTCTTGATTTAATAAATATCAAATAAATATTTCTTCAAATAAATTATTTCGAGAACAAATTATATTTGAATCAAGATTTTAACCATTTGAATTGGTTTCAAGATAACCTTAAACTAAAATCTAATCTTTTCATAGAACAATTATTTAAGTAGAAAAATTATATGATTTCATATATACGAATACGAAGATATATAATCGTTACTTAAAATGGTAACACTAACTAGATAAATACTTTGAAAATCTTTTATCGAGATAAAATATAGGTTGTAATTTTATTTGAGATAGAAGAAACTCGAAATTAAACTTAGTTGTGGAGGAAAAATATTAGGTGTCAACACCTTCCCCCTCCCTTTAGGTAGGGAGGATGCAAGTAACCCTGGCAAAGGAAGTTTAATGATCCTAATTTTTGTCCGATCATAAATTTATTTCTGAAAAAGGCTGATTTTTGCACAAGTTTCATGGAATTGTGGCCGAACCCTGATATCGGTTTTCCTACATATATCAGGTTACACGAGAACTCAGACCACTTGTAGTCACAATGCTTGATTTTAAATATGATTTTTGAAGAATTCACAAGATATTCCAGTTTTTTGAATTTTAATGAAATTGGAAAGATGGGGAACAAGTGGACCGGGAGGAGGTTGTAATCCAGTTGAGTTTTCTACATAGAGCCTAGCCTACTTATATTAATATTTAGGAAATCAGACTATTTGTAGTTCAACTCAATCAGTAGAAAAGATAGTCAGTTATTTTATACGATCTTTGGCTTGGGATGTGTGACAAGTCAATTGGGTTATGGAAAAAAGTCTTGTAACCTCGTAACATCCGTACACAAGAACTTATCTGGACATAATTTCCAAAACTCTAGGTATGTTGTTACTTAAATTTAAAGTAAAGAGAACGTTAGCTCTAATATGAATTTAGAAATATCCTGTAAGTAAAGCTAAAACTGACTAAAGTACTCACATGCCTTCTAATATGGGTGTGGTTTGATGGTGGTAGAAATCATCATTTAGATCGTGTCTAAATTGTAAGACCCCGTAAAATTTCAAAGCTTAAATCAGTTCTTTAAGCTTGTCAAGGAGGTCTCATACTTAGAAAATTCTAGTTAAGTTTCCAGACTTAGTTTATTTTTGTCCTTCAAAAGTTGGAAATCTTATTTCACCACCTTAATGTCCTTTAATGGTCTGTATTTTTGTCAATTCATGATAGATAGGTCAATAGGTGTTCCCAGACGAGTTTTAGATTTTTTGGACCTCGTTTAGACCACGTTTGGTGTCTCAAAATAGTGGACCAATGCGATCTTGGCGCGATATATCGCCTATCGCATTGGTTAACATTGTTACAGGGACTGCCATTAAAACTACTGAGTCTTGGTGCAATCATGGTGAGACACATTGGGTATCGCATCGATGCATCGATACACTGCGTTGCCAATCGCGTCGATGCCCAATTTTTAGTCATTAAATCTCCGTGTTTTTAAGGGCAAAAGTGTCAATTTCCAACCCCCTATATAAGCCTATAACACTATATTCATCCCATATTTCACCAAAATATTGTTGTTACTCTTAAATACTCTCAAGAACAAGTCTAGGATTTTCATAGGAGCTTTAAATTCAAGAGATTCTACCGTTAGTTTTCAAGAATTTTCCATCTAAGGTATGCCAATTGTTCATTCATGGATTCCTTTCATCCATGAAGCCCAAAAATCCAATTTTAAATTATGAATTATGATGTTTATGTTGTGGATTGATTATGTTCATGTAGTTGTTGTAGGATTCCCAAGTTGGGATCTTTATGTGTTGTTCATGAAACTACGCTAGTATGTTGGTTGAAATTTATGAAGTTGAGTTGAATTAGGGAATCATGTGGTATTAATTTGATATCATGTCTAAGCCCTAAGTTATGTACACTAGGTGTTTGATAAAATGTCTAAGAGAATAATACTTGTGCATTGACTCAATAGAACCTAAATGATGAATTCATGTTACCATTATGTTCAAAATAACTCCCATGCTATTGTTATGCGTTGTGATAGCTTGATGTAATGCTCATGAGATTAGGCTTAGGGAATTATGACATGTTTATATGCATTCTTATTCATGTGTAAGCTTGGGGTATGCAAATACTTCATGAAAATCCCCAATGATAGTACTATGAATTATTGACCATGGTTATATGTTCAAGAAGTGCCATGTCTTATCATTTTTATGCTATCGAGTTTTGGAGGGACTTGTACCTGGCAACTTAGCTATGTGCCTAGATCCAGCATCAGTTTCATGATAAATCTCAGTCATGCCATGATTAGTAGTATTCTCAGTCAGTTTCAGAACTCAGTAGAATTCAGTCAGTTACATAACTCAGTAATCTCAGTAATTTCAGTAATTTTAGTTAGTTATCAGATCTCAATAGTATTTTGTCAGTTAACAAAACTCAATAAACTCAGTCCAGTTCAGTTTAGTTAATCATGTTCAGTATCTATTCAGATGGGAGTAAGATTCAGCACCGAGTGAGCCCAAGGATAGGAACTCACCTGTTAGTAGAGGGTGTGATTCTTAAAAGCAATCCTTGTGCTCCAGAACTACGTAGCTAGCGTAGGTTGAGACATAAAACCTGCTAGTTAAGGGTAGATGGGGTGACTTAACCAATTATTTGAGGGCCCCACCATTCTCCTTAAAATACCTATTAGACGAGGGATTTCTCACAGTTTGTCCTTACCAGTGGCACGGTATTGACACCCTTCCAACTGGGTTATAGGTTAGACCAAAAATCTATTTAAAAAAGAGGCATATCGGTTAGATAAATTCTCCTATAGTTTTAGTTACAAAATCAGGACTGTCAGATACAGTCACCCAGTTTCAGTAATAGAACTCAGTTCTACAGCACCAAGGACTGTCAGATACAGTCACTTAGCTCATTACGGAACTCAGCTAGTTCTATCAGAACCTAGACTGTCAGACATAGTCACCCAATATTAGTTACTTCATTTATATCAGTTATCAGTTACTCATGTTATCAGTATTCAGACTCAGTAGTCAGTATTACTCACAAATCTAGTCATAGTTACACACTCATGTATGTATTCCCATGATCATGTTATATGATTATTTAGTATTGTTCATGCATATGAACCCTTTTTATTTAGCCTACCTCACTTGCATACTAGTACATTTAATCATACTGACGCATTTGTGCTATGGTGTTTTTATACCATAGGTTCAGAAGCACGAGCTCCAGAGCATCAGTAGCTTTCTAGTTTCAGCATTCAGAATCAGCAGTGAGTCCTTATCATTTGAGTATGTTATGATTTGATTATTAACTATCTTTAGTACTGATTTATTTCAGTAGTTGGAGTTAGTTGGGGATATGTTTCATTAACTCCTTATTCAGACAGTCTAGAGGCTTTCAGACTATAGCATGTTCACAGTTATTTTAGTTGTTTTTGTAATGATGTATCGCATTTCCAGATGTTATGTTTTATCATATATTTGAACCTTATGTCCTTTCAGCCTTTAATTCTATATTTTTACATCATATTATACAGTGATCAGTGACAGATATCAGTCATGGGTTTTCTTGTGGTCCTATGGGGTCATGAGCATCATGTAGCATTCCGGGTACCATATTTAGGACTTTAAAAACTTGGTATCAGAGCCTAAGGTTCAATAGTGTCCTAATAAGTTTGAAAGCCGGATCTAGTAGAGTCTTGTGCAAGGGTATGTTGTATGCCACATTTATGTACAGGAGGCTATAAGATATTTTAGGAACAGTTTCGAATCTTTTAGTATTCATGTTGTGTCAATGAGCATGCGCTCAAGTTTAACTCTCACTCTAATTTGTTTCTCCCTTTCTTCTACAGACATGCCTCCTTAGAGAAGAAATGGAAATTTTTCAACCCCTCAGCCCGTTCAAGCAGATCCCTTAGACGAATATGTTTCTCATGCAGAGTTCAAAGTTGTATTTACTACTCTTGCTAACTCAGTTGCTGCCCAGAATGAATGACCAATTGTCATTTTGGCCAACCCAGTGGCCAACACCGTAGCAGCCAGGATTCGGGGCTTCACCCGAATGAATCCACTATTCTTTTTTGGGTCTACGTCAGATGAGGACCCTCAGGAATTCTTTGATCAGGTTTAGAAGGCTACAGATATCATAGGGGTGTCAGCTGTTAAGAGTGCTGAGCTAGATGCATATCAGTTGTAGGATGTGGCTTACAAATTGTTCAAATAGTGGAAAGCAAAGAAGGCTGGTGATGCAGGGACTATAGAGTAGGAGGAGTTTGCCACTACTTTTCTTGATAGATTCGCTCCCCTAGATCTAAGGGAAGCTAAAGTGCTAGAATTTATTAACCTCAAGCATGGCAACATGACAATGAAAGAGTATTCTCTTAAATTTACTCAACTAGATAGATATGCTCCACATGTAGTGGCAGACATCAAGGCTAAGATAAGTAAGTTTATTTCTGGGGTGAATTATAGTATGGTCAATGAGTGTAGATCTGCAATGTTGATTAGTGAGATGGACATAACCAGGCTTATGATACATGCTCAATAGATAGCAGAGCAGAAGATTAAGATAAGAGAGAAGCAGAATAAGAGAACAAGGATAGGTAGTTTCAACTTTGCTCAGCCTAAGTTAGAGGGTGGAAGTATTTCTTAGTTCTACCTAAACTCATCCATTCCATCTTTCTCCTCAGCCATTGCTCCAGCTCCAAAATTCATAGACGGTAACAGAGATACGGTGCCAGGCTCTAAGTCTCAGGGCAGTATTAACAGTGCTCAAACCTATACTCTTTGTGAGACATGTGGCAAGCACCATTAGGGTACTTGCAGAGCTGGCAATAATTTTTTCTTTGGATATGGCAAGCCAGGCCATAGATTGAGGTATTATCCTCAGCCAGGTTCTCAGAGTCAGCATAACCATTCCTCAGCTCAATCCGGTCACCCGAATCAGTAGGGTGCCACTTCTAGTGCTACTAGTGGGCAATGCCCAAACAGTCTCTACGCTCTTCAGTCCCGACAATATTAGGAAAATTTTCCTGATATGGTTACTGTTATGTTACAGATCTTTCATTTGCATGTTTACGCTTTGCTAGATCCAATAGCTTTTTTTTCTTTTTTACTCCTTACATAGAAGTTGATTTCAGAGTCAGTCCTGAAATTCTAGCAGAGCCCTTCTCAGTCTCCACCCCAGTGGGTAAAACCATCATAGCCCGATGGGTATATAGGAACTGTCCAGTTATGGTATCTCAGAAATTCACTTCAGCAGACCTAGTCAAATTAGAGATGACTGATTTTGATGTCATTCTCAACATAGATTGACTTCATTCCTACTATGCCACGGTCAACTGCAAAAATAGAATTGTCCAATTTTAGTTTTCGAATGAACCTATCCTAGAGTGGAGAGGTAGTACTTTAGTTTTTAGAGGTCAGCTTGTTTCCAACCTTCAGGCATGAAAAATGATATCTAAGGGATGTGTCTATCATCTTGTTCGAGTTAAGTACTCTAGTTCCAAAACTTCCAATTTTGAATCAGCCCTAGTAATGAATGAACATTCAGATGTCTTTCTCAAAGATCTTCCAGGAATTCCTCCCAAAAGGGAAATAGACTTCGATATTGATCTTCTTTAAGATACTCAGCCTATATTTATTCTGCCATATAGAGTGGCACCAGTAGAACTCAGAGAATTGAGAGAACAGTTGAAGGATCTCCAGGATAAGGATTCATTAGACTCAATGTGTCCCCTTAGGGCAAACTAGTCTTATTCAAACGAAAGAAAGGAGTTCTCTCAGAATGTGCATTGATTACCGTCAACTCAATAAAGTCACGGTCAAGAACAAGTATCCACTTCCCAAAATTGATGACTTGTTTGACCAATTTTAGGGTGCCAACTATTTCTCCAAGATAGATCTCAGATCAGGCTATCATCAGCTCAGATCAAAGAATGTGACATTTTGAAAATAGTCTTATGTACTCGACATAGTCACTCTAAATTCTTAGTTATTTCCTTTGGTCTTACCAATGCCCCAGCAGCTTTCATGGACTTTATGAATCGTGTGTTCAAGCAGTACTGGACATGTTCGTCATAGTCTCCATAGATGAAATCCTTGTTTACTCTCACAGTGAGAGTGATCATGTAGACCATCTCTGAATAGTATTGCAGACGCTCAGAAATCATTAGTTGTTTACTAAATTCAGTAATTACGAGTTTTAGGTAAGGTCAGTAGTATTCCTTGGTCATATATTTTTCAGTGATGGCATTAGAGTTGATCCTCAAAATATCAAAGCAGTAAGAAACTGGCCTCGCCCTGTATCTCCATCAGATATTAGATCTTCTTGGGTTTGGCTGGCTATTATAGACAGTTTGTTGAGGTATTTTCTTCTATTGCATCCCCTATGTCCAGATTGACTTCAGAAGAAAGTCAAGTTTCAGTGGTCAGATCCTTGCGAGAAGAGTTTTTAGAAGTTGAAGACTTGACTCACCTCAGCTCTAGTTTTGGCTCTTCCAGATGGTATAGATGGGTTCGTAGTGTATTGTCATGCATCCATACTAGGTTTTGGTTGTGTCCTCATGTAGCATTGTAAGGTCATAGCCTACCCCTTCAGACAGCTTAAACCCCATGAGAAGAATTATTCTACTCATGAACTTGAGTTAGCAGCCGTAGTTTTTGCCTTAAAGATTTTGAGACATTAATTGTACGATCTTTATGTAGATGTGTTCATAGATCATAAGAGGCTTTAGTATGTCTTTTTTCAGAAAGATCTTAACCTCCATCAAATAACGTGGTTAGAGCTCTTGAAAGATTTCGACATAAGTGTCCTTTATCATCCGGGCAAAGCCAATGTAGTGGCCGATGCCCTCAGTAAACTGTCTATGGGTAGTGTTGCTCATGTTGAGGATAATAAGAAAGAGTTAGCTCAATAAGTCCATCCACTTGCTAGAATAGGTGTCCGCCTAGTCAATTCAGTAAAAGGTAGTGTATAGGTTCAGACTACTTCAGAATTATCTCTAGTTTCTGAGGTGAAAAAAAAATAGGATAGAGATCCCAGTCTAATCAAGTTGAAAAAATCAATCAAAGATTAGAAAGTAGAGGTTTTCTCCTAAGGGGGATATGGTGTTTTGTGTTGTCAGGGTCGTCTTTGTGTGCCAGGTGTAGATAAATTAAGGCAGCAAAATCTCGCAGAAGCGCATGGTATGCACTACTCTATTTATCCAGGGGCCACTAAGATTTACCGCGACTTATGGGAAATCTATTGGTGGAGTGGGATGAAGAGAGATATTCAGAGTTTGTGGCTAAATGCTTCATATATTAGCAGGTTAAGATAGAGCATTAGAAGCCTAGTGGGTCTATGTAGGAGTTCAGTATTTCTACTTAGTAGTGGGTAGAAGTGGACATAGACTTCATGATGGGTTTGCCTCGTACTCGTCCTCAACATGATTAAGTTTGGGTCATTGTAGATAGGATGAGAAAATCAGCTCATTTCCTTCCAGTCCATACTTCCTATTTAGTCGACGATTACGCCAAACTCTATATCAGGTAGTTGGTCAGATTACACGATGTCCTGTTGTCTATTATTTTAGATAGAGGTACCCAGTTTACCTCTTACTTCTGGAAAGCATTCCAAAAAAGTCTTGGTACCCAAGTTCATCTCTGTACATCCTTTCATCCCCAGACAGATGGTCAAGTAGAAAGGACCATTTAGACTTTAGAAGATATGCTGTGAGCATCTGAAATTAATTTCAATGGTAGCTGGTATGATCACTTTCCTTTGATTGAGTTTGAATACAACAACAACTATCATTCCAGCATTCGAATGGCTTCATTCGAAGCTCTCTATGGTAGGAGATGCAAATCTCTAATCGGTTGGTTTGAAGTTAGTAAGGCCTCAGTTATAGGGCCTGACTTAGTATTCGATGCCTTAGAAAAAGTCAAGTTGATCAGAGAAAGACTCTGGGCTACTTAGAGATGACAGAAGTCTTATACAGATGTGTGTAGAAAGGATCTCAAGTTCGATATTGGTAACTATGTTTACCTAAAGATCTCTCCCATAAAAGGAGTGAAGAGATTCAGTAAGAAGGGAAAGCTCAGTTCCTAATATGTCGGTCACTTCAAAATTCTTAGTCATTTCGACAAGTTAGCTTATGAGCTCGAATTACCTTCAGACCTAGCCTCGGTTCATCTAGTGTTCTATGTATCTTTGCTCAAGAAATACATAGGTAACCCATCAGTTGTAATCCCTATAGAGGTCATTGATGTTCAAATAGCCTTTCTTATGAAGAGATTCCAGTCGAAGTTCTTGACTACCAGACTCATAGACTGAGGAACAAAGAAGTCCCTCTAATTAAAGTTCTTTGGCGGAATCAGTCCATTGAAGGAGCTACTTAGGAAGCAAAAGCAAATATGCAAACTAAGTGTCCTCACCTCTTTTCCACTAACTTAAACTCAGCCCAAGGTAATAGTTTTTCTTAAGCTTTCTCATTTATCATGTTCAGTTTCATTACAAACTTGGTATTCAGTTTTATTCTTAAAATTCTATTATAAACTTGGTATCAAATACCATTGCATATTCAGTCATATGTTCATGCATCATGTCAGTTACATATTCATGCATCAGATATGCATCCTCATTATGAGAAACTTAGCTTATCAGAAATCTTATTCATGCATTCATAAATCAGTTATGTATGCATTAGATATGCATGTTTAGTATGATATATTCAATTTATCAGTCATGTCAGTCAAGAAATAATGTTTCAGTTATTCATGTCCTATATATATTTCATTTTGTATTATTCCTATCTCAGTCAGTCTCATTCGAGATGAATGTTCTCAAGGGGGAGATATTGTAAAATCCGGCAAAATTTATAAGCTTAAATCAGTCCTTTAAGCTTATCAAGGGGGTCCCATAGTTAGAAACTTCAAGCTAAGTTTCCAGACTTAGTTTATTTTTGGCCTTCAAAAGTTGGCAATCTTATTTCACCACCTTAATATCCTTTAATGGTCAGTATTTTTATTAATTTATGATCAGAGAGGTCAATAGATGTTCTTGGGCAAGTTTTGGATTTTTTAGACCACGTTTGGTATCCCAAAATAGTGGACCAATGCAATCTTGGCGTGATGCATTGCCTATCGCATTGGTTACCATTATTGTAGGGACTGCCAGTAAAACTAATAAGGCTTGGCACGATCAAGACGTGATGCGTCGGGTATAGTATCGATGCATCGACGCACTGCATCGCCAATCGCATTGATGTCCAATTTTCAGTTATTAAATGTCCATGTTTTTAAAGGAAAAAGGGTCAATTTCTCATTCTTATAGCAGCCTATAACACGAGATTCAGCCATTATTTTACCAAAATATTATTGTTACTCCCAAGAACAAGTCTAGAGTTTTCATAGGAGCTTCAAATTCAAGAGATTCTACTGTTAGTTTTCAAGAATTTTTCATTCAAGGTAAGTAAAGTGTTTATTCATGGATTCCTTTCAACCATGAAGCCCAAGAATACAATTTTAAATTATGAATTGTGATGTTGACGTTGTGGATTGATTATGTTCATGTAGTTGTTATTGTAGGATTCCCAAGTTGGAATCTTTATGTGTTGTTCATGAAACTACACTAGAATATGGAAAATTTGTAAATTGAGTTGAATTAGGGAATCATGTGGTATTAATTTGATATCATGCCTAAGCCATAAGTTATGCATACTGGGTTTTTGATAAAATGCCTAAGAGAATAATACTTGTGCATTATGACACAATAGAACCTAAATGATGAATTCATGTTACCATTATGTTCAAAATGACTCCCATGCTATTGTTATGCCTTGTAATAGTTTGATGTAATGCTCATGAGATTAGGCTTAGGTAATTATGACATGTTTATATGCATTCTTATTTATGTGTAATCTTGGGGTATGCAAATGTTTATGAAAATCCCTAATGATAGTACTATGAATTATTAACCATGGTTATGTGTTCAAGAAGTGTCATGTCTTGTCAATTTCATGTTATCGAGTCTTGGGGGTACTTGTACCCGACAGCTTAGTTGTGTGCCTAGAGACAGCATTAGTTTCATGATAAATCTCAGTCACGCCATGATTAGTAGTATTCTCAATCAATTTAAGAACTCAGTAGAATTCAGTCAGTTACATGACTCAGAAAAACTCAGTAAGCTCAGTCAGTTATCAGATCTCAATAGTATTCTGTTAATTAATGGAACTTAATGAACTTAGTCTAATTAAGTTCAGTTAATTATGTTTAGTGTCTATTTAGATGGGAGTAGGATTCAATACCGAGTGAGCCTAAGGATGGGAACTCACTTGTTAGTAGAGGGTGTGATTCTTAGAAGCAATCCTTGTGCTCTAGAACTACGTAGCCAGCATAGGTTGAGACATCAAACCTACTAGTTGAGGGTAGATAAAGTAGCTTAACCTATTATTTGAGGGTCCTACCATTCTCCTTACAGTACCTATTATATGAGTTATTTCTCACAGCTTATCCTTACCAGTGGTACGGTATTGACACCATTCCAACTGGGGTTATAGGTTGGACCCCAAATATATTAAGAAAAAGGGGCATGTTGATTAGATAAATTCTCCCACAATTTTAGTTACAGAATCAGGACAGTCAGATACAGTCACCCAGTGCCAGTAATAGAACTCAGATAGTTCTACAGCACCCAGGACTGTCAGATACAGTCACTCAGCTCATTAGAAAACTCAGCTAGTTCCATCTGAACCTAGACTGTCAGACACAGTTTCCCAATATCAATTACATCAGTTATACTAGTTATCAGTAAATCATGTTATCAGTATTTAGACACAGTAGTCAATATTACTCACAAATCCAGTCACAGTTACATACTCATGTACTTATTCTCACGATCATGTTATACATTCAGTTAGCATTGTTCATGCATATGAACTCTTAGCATTCAGCCTACCACAGTTTCATACCAGTACATTCAATAGTACTGACACATTTGTGCAATGGTGTTTTATACCATAGGTTCAGAAGTACGAACTTCAGAGCATCATTAGTATTCCAGTTTTAGCAGTCAAAGTCAGCAGTGAGTCCTCATCATTCGAGGATGTTATGATTTGATTATTACATATCTTTAGTACTTAGTCATTTCAGTAGTTGGAGTTAGTTGGGAATATGTCTCATCAACTCTTTATTCAGAAAGTCTAGAGGATTTCAGACTATAGCATGTTCACAGTTATTTCAGTTGTTTTGGTAATGATGTACCATATTTACATATGTTATGTTTTATCATATATTTGAACCTTATGGTCTTTCAGCCTTTAATTTCATATTTTTACATCATATTATGCAGTGTTCAGTTATAGATATCAGTCATGCTTGTGGTCCTTTGGGGTCATGAGCACCATGTAGCGTTCTGGGTACCAGATTTGGGATGTTACATAAAGATTTTGACGTTCCTCTTTAGACTGTATCCCAGTTTGTTGCTAAGAAAAAGTTAAACATTATGCTGCATCCTTTTTGGAGTCGTCCACACCTATGGTTTTGATTTGAGTTTTTCATCCTCTCGGATGCTCTCAACAATATCTCAAATAAAATTATTAGTAATAAACATAATTCATGAAAGGGGTTTATAGTTTTTTTACCATATCTCCATGTGAGTTGATATTTAAAAAGTGAAGTCGTCCCCGCATGTACCTGTTTGGAGGAAAATAACTTGCAATAACAACACAAAAATACTCTTGGGTTGTTGAATAAAATAGCTCTTTTGTCGATTGAATATATCTTTAAAGTGGGTTTGATAGGGCCCAAGCGCTCACGCAAGTGTATGTTGTCTTATCAAGTAGAAAAGTGTCCTTCAAGAAGCCAAATATCGATCTCACAAAAACTTGATCTAAGAACGGTTCTATTCAAGTTCACAATTTAGATCTAATTGATGAAAATTAAACCAACAAGAGTTTTGAATATTAGAAATAAAAAAATTAAACAATGCATAAATAAAAGTCTTGGAACAATCAATAGGAGAAAACCTAGGGTTAAAGAACTTGAAAAATCAAACTATGTTATTGAATTTCATTCGTTAACTTGCTTATCTTGGTTGTTGATTAATAGGATTAATTGCATAATTATGGTCTCTCGACCTCTAATTTTTTTACCTAATTTGAACCTTACAACTACATCGTTGAGCGGGGTTTTAATAGTTCAATTAAGTTCTTCAAGCTATCATCCTACGCTTGAATCAAGTAAGGCATCTAAGTACATCCCTGTCCAAAATACTAATTCAAATTCCTTATTTAATAAAGAAACAAGAACCATACTTTGTTTATTACCATGTTCTATCTCCTTATTCCCTCTCTCAAGATCACTAGGTTGACAATTGATGTATTCTAAGGGTAGATAATCCTTAAAATATTTAATACAAGAATAAACAAACAAACAACAATGATAAGCAAATCAAACAAATTTAATCCAAAATAATAGTACATATGTTCTTGGCTTTAACCCTGGAAAGGGAGTTCTTAGCCACTCATAGTCATAATCATGATCCAAAAAGTTGAATTAATGATATAATCTAAAATAAAACTAAAGAAATAATTAAAATCTAATAGATGAAGTTATAGCAGCCCCCCAATGCTCCAAGACATCCAAGAATGATTAAAAACGTGTCTAAGGATGTATTAATAACAAAAAATTAAGCCAAAGCCTTGTTGGATAAGGATTCAGCGTGCATGTCAGGCCTGTAATAGATCCCACACCGTGGGCTAATCGCGAGCTCCCACTGGAAGCTGTTCTCAAAATATTTTCTAAGGCATGGGAGAACTGAAATGAAGAGTGCGCCGCGGGTTCCATTGAGATGGAATAGAGCCCAAGTCGCAGGAAAATAGTGGGGACACATATTTTTGTGTGACTTCTGAGTCTTTTTATGTGTATCATGCACCAAGAGGAGTATTCACCCTCTCTCACTCGCCCTGGACATTCTAGGTGTCTAAATTGAGTCCAAGTTTTGTATTGTGCTTCTAATGATCCATTCCAAACATTTTTGAGTTGTTTTCACATTAGTTGAAGCTTGAATATCCTTCATATATCATAATAATCCATCAAAAAAGCATACTATAGCATAAAATGCAACAATTTAGAACTCAAAACAACACAACATCCAAGAAGGAGAACTAGAAATATGAGCTAATCATAGGCTTCATTCACTTTGATTTCTAACTTATTGTTTTGACTCTTGGCTTGATCCAATTGACCATTGAACATTATAAACAAGTTGTTCCACATATAAATAAACTATTAAACCATTTGGAACTCATTTAACAAATTAGAATGCATCGAGATAGACTAGACAAGCACCTAGCTCAAGCTAGTAACACTAGTTTCCTTGATTGAACTCTAACTGATTCATTTAAACCCAAACTTGTTTGAATACACCTTTAAACATTGTAAACACATACTTGGACACTTATATACTTATTTATATAATTATCAACACATATATCACATGAATCATCCTCAAAATAAAGCTAAATAAGCTAGAATAGTAACACTAGAATACATAAATACACCCAAAGATGATTGGTAACCTCATTTTGAGCGTGCCTTCTCTAACATCAATCAACACTCCTCCAGTTTCTAAGAATAGATTCCCCAAGATGATTGGTACCTGTTCTCCTGCCTTAAAATCAATAACAATAAAGTCAGCAGGATAATGAATTTACTAACCTTTATGATGACGTCCTCTATTATTCCTTTCAGATATGCCATACACCCTTCTGCAAGCTGAAAAATCAACGTGGTTGATATTTCCCAATCCCAATGTTTCAAATAAAGATAGAGGTATCAAATTTATGCTCACCTCTAAGTCACTCAGTGCGTGAACCACTTTACTCCTAATTTGGATAGGGAGAATAAACTTTCTCGGATCTCTCAATTTCTTGGGGATTTTTTGTGTCATTACAGTGCTACACTCTTTAGTGAGTGTTATCGCCCCCATATCCTACAATTTCATTATATTAGCAAGCACATCCCTCAAGTACTTTGCATACTTAGGCATACCCTACAAAATATCTAACAAAGGTAAGTTAATGTAAAGCTCTCTGAATATGTCAAAGAACTTCTTAAAATATTGCATCGTCCTTTGCTTTAATTTTCCTCTGAGGGAAGGGTAGTGATGGAATCTTATTCACTTCTTCTTCAGTAATTTTTTCTTTTAAGTACTCAAACTTCCTTGATTTTTCAACATTTTTTTCTAAAACCGATGGGGGAGTTAAGTCTGCATCTACCTCCTTAGTTGCCTTTGGAGGTTCTTCTTGAAGCTCTTTACCACTTCTCAAGGTGATTTTCATAACCTTCATTGGATTTTTTGTATCTTCTGGCAAACCACCTTGTGGCCTAGTATTTAATGTTTGTTATAATTGCCCAATCAGTAACTCTAAGCTTCTCTGGCCGCTTGTGAATTTTTTATGTCCGCAGTCAACTATGCTTGATTAGGAAAAAACTGCTTCAACATCTCTTCCGCGTTTCTAGTTGACTAATTCCCTTAGGCCTGTGGTTGTTGAATTTGTTATTGTTGGGCATTCCATAGTTGATTTTGCTACTTCATGTTGTAGGTATTACCATAATTTTTTCTTTGAGCATTTCTTGCATACATTACTAATTCTGTATTTGAAGCATGCATGGCTGCAGTGCAGCTCATCATAAGTCAACTTTAGCACTTGACCACCTGCGGCTGAATTTTGTAAAATCTTTGTATTGTGATTAAGAGCTTCTACAAAAGTATGAGAAAGTACCTCATTGGACTGTTGGTAATGTGGACAGTTCCAAAGAAGATTCTTAAAGTGTTCCCAAGAATGATAAAGGTTTTTTCCTGGCTTTTAGTTGAAACTCACTATCTCACTGGGAAACTTCGCAGTCTTGCCAGATGGAAAAAATTTGATGAGGAACTTTCTGGCTAAGTCGTCCCATGATGTGATTGAATTGGCCAACTCCACATTCAACCACCTTTTATCTTCCCCCAATAGTGAATGGGAAAATAGTATCAGCCTCACATAATCTGTATTCACCCCAGTTGAAATGAATGTATCAGTAAGCTCAATGAAATTCTGTGAGTGGACTTGTAGATCCTCATGTAAAATCCTTACAAACTGTCCACTACTGATTAGAAGTTGCACCATATTGTGCTTTAACTCAAAATTTCCTCCAGCAGCCAGTCTTTGAATTGGGGAATTCAAGCATGTCGAAAATGGGACTGCCACTTCCCTAACTGTCCTGCGGGCTGCTTGTTCTAAATCCATTAGAGCAGGAACTACTTGGTCTTCTTCTATTTATGGAAATTGAGGGATATGAATTGTGTATCTCCTTCGTTAATGGAAGTATTGTTCTGGTTCTGGGCCTGGTTCAACAAAATCTCTATCCCTTTCCAGCTTCATAAAGAGTTTGACGTCTCTCTTTAGACTATGTCCCAGTTTGTTTCTAAGAAAAAGTTCAACATTGTACTGCAACCTTTTTAGAGTTGTCCGCACCTGTGGTTTTGATTTAAGATTTTCATCCTCTCGGATGCTCTTAACAATATCTCAAATAAAAATAATTAGTAATAAACATAATTCACAAAAGGGTTATATAGTTTTTTTATCATAGCTCCACATGAGTTGTTATTTAAAAAGTGAAGTCGTCCCCACATATACCTATTTGGAGGGAAATAACTTGCAATAATGAAAACAAAAACACTCTTTGTTGTTGAATAAAATATCTCTTTTGTCGATTAAATATATCTTTGAAGTGGGGTTGACAGCACACATGCAAGTGTATGTGGTCTTATCAAGTAGTAAAGTGGCCTTCAAGAAGCCAACTATCGATCCCACAGAGACTTGATCTAACAACGGTTATATTCTAGTTCACAATTTAGATTTAATTGATGCAAAGGGAACTAACAAGAGTTTTAAATATTAGAAATAAAGAAAAGTAAATAATGTGTAAATAAAACTCTTGGAACAATCAATAGGAGAAAACCCAGGGTTAAAGCACTTGAACAATCAGACTATGTTATTGAATTTCATTCGTTAACTTGCTTATATTGGTTGTTGATTCATAGGGTTAATTGCATAATTATGGTCTCCCAACCTATAATCTCTTACCTAATTTACCTAATTACCTTACAACTACATCGTTGAGCGGGGATGTAATAGTTCAATTAAGTTCTTCAAGCTGTCATCTTACATTTGAATTAATTAAGGCATCTAAGTACATCCCCCCTGCCCTAGATAGTAATTCAAATTCCTTATTTTATAAAGAAACAAGAACGATACTTTGTTTATTCCCATATTTTATCTCCATATTCCCTCTCTCGAGATCACTAGGTTGACAATAGATGTATTCTAAGGGTAGCTAATCCTTAAAATAGTTAATACAAGAATAAATAAACAAACAAACAACAATGATAAGGAAATCAAACGAAATTAATCCAAAATAATGGTACTCATGTTCCTGGTTTTAACCCCTGAAAGGGAGTTCGTAGCCACTCATAGTCATAATCATGATCCATAAAAGTTGAATTCATGTTATAATCTAAAAGAAAACTAAAGAAATAATGTAAAATCTAATAGATGAAGTTATAGCAGCCCCTCAATGCTCCAAGACATCCAAGAATGATTAAAAACGTGTCTAAGAATGTATTTATAAAAAAAGAATAAGCTAAAGCCTTGTTGGACAAGGATTCAGCATGCATGTAAGGCCTGAAATAGAGCCTACATCGTGGTGTAATTGCAAGCTCCCACTGGAAGTTGTTCTCAAAATATTTTCTAACATACAGGATCACTGAAATGGAGGGCACGTTGTGGGCTCAATTATGCCGGAATAGAGCCTGAGTCGTAGGAAAAACATGGGGAAACACTCTTTTGGGTGACTTCTGAGTCTTTTGATATGTATCACGCACCAATAGGCCTCTTCACACCCTCTTACTCTCCCTCGTCATTTCAGAAGTCCAAATTGAGTCCAAGTTGTGTATTGTGCTTCTATTGATCCATTCCAAACCTTTTTGAGTTGTTTTCACTTGATTTGAAGCTTGTATATCCTTTATTTATCATCATAATTCATTAAAAAGGTATCCTATGGAATAAAACACAACAATTTAGAACTCAAAACAACACAACATCCAAGACGGAGAACTAGAAACATGAGCTAAGCATAGGCTTCATTCACTTTGATTTCTAACTTATTTTTTTGAATCTTGGCTTGATCCAATTGACCATTTCACATTATAAACAAGTTGTTCCTTATATAAATACACTATTAAATCATTTTTAACTCATTTAAAACATTAGAATTTATTGAGATAGACTAGACAAGCACCTAACTCAATCTATTAACACTAGTTTCCTCGATTGAACTCTAAATGATTCTTTTTAAACCCAAACTTATTTGAAAATACCTTTAAACTCCGTAAAAACATATGTGGACACTTAGATACTTATTTATATCATTATTAACACATATATCACATGAATAATCCTCAAAAAAGGGATAAATAAGCTAGAATAGTAACACTAGAATGAATAAATACACCCAACATCAGGGGTGGCCCTCTCGAACACCTACGATAGTTTGTGTTTAACGGTTCTTACAACCGCTTAAACTTATGCTGATGTGGTAACCATTTTGGCCACCTACAATGCTTTTTATATGTGGAATGATAACCTCTTTTTCTATTGACAATGATCCTTTGAATATGACCTCGGCTAAGTCGTGCACATTTTTCGTACTGATACAACTTATAAATTTTCCTTGAATTTTCAATCTTTGGGTAATTGTGCACATCATTTAATATTGTATATGAGGTGAGTTATAGATATCCTTTGATATTATCTAACCTTGTATAAGAGATGACTTACATATATCCCTCGAATTGCTGGCTCTCAGGTATTCTTGCACATTATCTGACCTTGGATACAATATGATTTATAGATATCTCTCAAATTTGTAGTCTTTGCATAATATTATGCCTAATAAATCTTGAATATAATTTAGGTTATAAAAAAACCCTTGGGCATATCAATTTGGTAATCTCGCATATTCTTCGATAAGGATTTAGTTGGACTTATCGATAACCTTTAAACTATTGAATTTTGGATAATCTTGTATGCTATTAGGTTAGGATTTTGTTATGGATTATATATGACCTATGGACTATAAACTTATAATTAATCTTGCACACTATCCTATTTCCAATAGTGTGACTTATAGATGGCCTTCGGGTTGTCAATTTTTGGGAAATCTCAAATGTCATTTGCTTTCAAATAGCGACTTAAAGACATTTCTTCAAATTATGTACTTTTCAATTTGATATTTTGATGCATGCTAATACATAAAATGCTAAAATATCCTAGACCCAGGGCTATATCACTTTTTGTATGGTCAATATATATAAAATACTGAGGTATCGTCGATGCCATATGATGTTATCTTCATGTGGTCAACAAATATTGGTGCTCTAAAGAATCTTCTAAGGCTATACCTTATCATCTTGCATGGAGAACAATTATGGAGACTTTTTTAAATGGCATGATGGCCCTCGTGGCTATGAAGTAAAATAGAATGGCCCTTTTGGCATAGCCTTCTTGGAAAAGGAATAAAATAGAATGGCCCTCTCGGCGATAGGATGAAATGGCCCTTTAGGAAATGACATGATATGAAAATATCCCTCTCATCATTGAGATGAAATAAAATGGCCCTCTCGATGATTTGAATAAAAGCTTCGTCTAATTCCATTTGTCTGTGTTTTTGCTTTCTACATGTACCTATACTCAAGGTAGACAGTTAGTAGACATAATGTCACTCTTACTGGTGACCACATTCAAACTTTATAAAATTTTAAGTGACAAATACTCAACATCGTAATATGCATGACTTAATTCATTATTAATCTTCTCTTTTTGAAGAAGTATTTAAATAGCAGATCCACTGGATGCAAATAAATAGGTAAAATCCTTTTATTGGGATTACTCTAAAATGATTTTCTTAGCTTTAAGGCAAATTTTGAGGATGACTTTCTGCTCTTCCTCCTATTGAGTGATCATTTTGATTGTTGTATTTATTATGCCAACTCCTTTGCATGCGCCTACGCTCAAAGTAAGTATTTGATGGACACAAAGTTATTTTTGCTAGTGACTTTTTTTTTGAAAAAAATCTAAATAAATTATTCACAAAGAGGATAACGCACCTTTATTTGTCAGTCACGATCTCTCGAAATAAGATGGACAATTCAAAAGGTCCTCGATAAATTGGTATTGAACCCATCTTTAGGGTTACCCAAAAAAATACCGTTCGTGAGCATTATATGCTTTGGTGAAGTTTCCAATTTTCTTTGGGGTTTATTATTAGGAGGATCCTTATTTTTTGACATTGATCCCTGCATTCACAGAAAAGTTATTAGTTTTGAGTGAAACTACTCCGTGTTGACCTCCTTTGATCTTTGGTTTGCTCCTTGCCATCTTTTGGGTACTCCATCATCTTTGAAGTTCAAATAGTTGCTTAGGCAATCACTAAGTAAAAAGATGCACGTAATTTTTAAAAATAGTCTTGATTTTGAAAACCTAGTTTCAAAACTTTTGCAAAAGATTTTAGAAAATCACTATCATTCATGTCATGTACCAACTGAACGAACATTTTTCTCTTAAGGCTCGACTATATTTGACATTCAATGAAGGGTTTCCAAATACCCATCATCATTGATAGAGAGTTCTATCAAGATTTCTATCATTGATGAAGATTTAATCTATCTATACTTTATCGCAGCTAGTGGTTTCTAAAGCTTAACTTTGATCTCTGGTGCTGGGAGATTTGAAATATACTCTAGTATATTAGTGAAAATTTTGAGGACCTTCTAAACATTTCTGCCCAAGTTTAATATTGTTGAGATGATCTCGGCTTGAGAGGATCTCGAGACTTTCTCCCAAAGTCTTTGCAGGTCCTCATTCTCTTTCGATGATGATCTTCTTCTTTTGAACTTTCAAGATTCTTTCTCAAAAATTCTGCTCCCAGTTTCCATTTCTTGGGGTGGTATGATCAAGCTGTTGGGACGCTTACATATCCCCTTGAAATAGGAATTAGGTTAAATATAGTTTAGGACTTCTCTGGGGATACATAGAAAAATCTAATGGGTTGACCGAAGCCGACATAGGCCGCCTATGTATCCCTTTTTTGGAAATTTAGGACAAACATAGTTCAGACACAAAAGAGAAAGATAAATTCTCCTAAAAGGCTGACCAATGCCGACAAAGGCGGCCTATGTATTCCTTTCTTGGGAATTTAGGTCAAACATAGTTTGTACATAAAAGGAACAAGTAAATTCTCCTAAGGGGTTGACCAAAACAGACATAGCCACCTACATATCCCTTTCTTGGGAATTTAGGTCAAACTTAATTCATACACAAAAGAAATGATTAAATGCTCCTAAGGGATTGACCGAAACTGACATAGGCCACCTACGTATTCCTTTCTTAAAAATTTTGGTCAAATGTAGTTCATACATAAAAAGAGAGGTAAATTATCCTAATGGATTAACCGAAGCTGACATAGGTCATCTATGTATCTCATTTTTGAGAATTTAGGTCAAAAGTAGTTCATACATAAAAAGGAAGGATAAATTCTCCTAAGGGGTTGACCGAAGATAACATGGGCCACCTACATATCCCTTTCTTGGGAATTCAGGTCAAACATAGTTTGTACATAAGAGTAATTTCTCCTAAAGGGTTGACCAAAGCTAGCAAAGACTGCCTATATATCCCTTTCTTAGGAATTCATGTCAAACATAATTCATACTATGCTAGGGATATATAGAAAAATCTATGGGGTTAACAGAAGTCAACATAGGCTACCTATATATCTCATTCTTGAGAATTCAGGTCATCATGTAGTTCATACATAAAAGAAAAGGATAAATTCTTCTAAGGGGTTGATCGAAGACAACATAGGCTACCTACGTATCCCTTTCTTGGGAATTTAGATCTAACATAGTTCATACATAAAAGAAAAGGGTAAGTTCTTCTAAGGAGTTTACCAAAGCTAACATAGGCCGCCTATGTATCCCTTTCTTAAGAATTCAGGTCAAATATAGTTCGTACATAAAGAAAAAGGATAAATTCTCCTAATTGTTTGACCGAAGCTGACATAGGCCACCTGTAAATTCCTTTCTTAGGAATTCAGGTCAAACATAGTTCGTACATAAAAGGAAAGGGTAAATTATCCTAAGTGGTTGACCGGAGCAAACATAGGCTGTCTATGTATCTCTTTCTTAAGAATTTAGGTCAAACATAGTTTATACATAAAAAGGAAGGGCAAATTCTCCTAAGGGGTTGACCGAAGCTGACATAAGCCGCCTACATACCACTTTCTTGGGAATTCAGGTCAAACATAGTTCGTATATAAAAGAAAGAGATAAATTCTCCTAAGGAGTTGATCGAAGCTGACATACACTACCTACGTGTCCTTTTCTTGAGAATTCAGGTCAAACATAGTTCATACAAAGATTCATCTTCAGGGTTAACTTTCCCTGGTACTCTTATCCATTCTACTAGGATAGAATTAAGGCTTCTATGGATAACATTTTATGGATGACGTGACATTTTTCATTGTGTTTGTCTTGATGAGAAAAAAGATCAATTGTTTACTTTCCTTCGACAGAATTGATAAGATTTCTTCTTCCCTGCTTTTCTAGATAGACATCAACCCTAATTCTCTTAAATTGGTCATTGTTCCCCTAGTTAACCACCTCGATTTCTTCAAGGTTAGGATTTCTTAATTCCTAAACTCTTTAGTTCTTCTATTGAGTGTTCTAGTACTATTGTCTCTCATCCATCATTATCTTTCTTGATTTGTTCATTTTGCTCTTGAAATAACATGACATTGGCAGGTTTTAGATGTTTATTTCTTTTATCAAAACTAAACAAGCTTGACAATATCAAATAGATACCAAAATAAACAATAAAGATTTTTGCAATAAGGGAGGCTAATACTGAGTTTTGAGAAATATTTACAAACTCTAGCCATAGCCACACGAGTGTGAGTCTATGCCTTTTGTAAAGTATAAAAAGCAAAAGAGAAGCAAATAAACTTAAATAGTGGGTATTGGGTCTCCTCCGTATTAACACCGACTTTGTAGAAAATTAAATTTTATTTTTGCATCTACCCTATTGATCGAGGAGTAATAATTTTTTAAAAAATAAGATTATCATTAGCTTAAAACTAGGAACCTATAATTGAAAATGTCTAAATGAACTCTTGCGATTTCATATACTTATCTCATTCTGTTATAATATATATCTAAACACAATTGATTTAAATATTAAATAAAATATAAATAATAATAATAATAATAATAATAATTAAAAAATATTAGTAATAGATGCTTTTAAAAACATGAATAAAGTGTATTGCTAATGTCTCATCATGATTTTAATAAGTCATTAACATAATAATTTATAAAATGTTGAAATTTGAATTGATCTATTGCTAACTTAACCAATTTAAAGATAAAATTAATTGAATTTATATCTACAACCTATTTATATCTATTTATATTAATTAATTTGTAGATTTTTTAAAAACATTTTAATCTTATCAACAAACAAAAATTTTATTAAATATTTTTCTCAATTCAAATATGAATAATAAGATAAATAGGATAAGAAAGAGTAACAACCTAATTTTTTTATAACAAAATGATATGATTTTGAATTGAATTTGAATTTTAAAAAATATTTAAGTTGGAATGAAGTCCTACCTCCTTAACTTCTCTTATATATACTTTCACAATAGAATGTAATGTTACGTTTTCTTTTATTAGCTTTATTTACTGCATTTTTTTATGTTCTTCATTATTTAAAAAAAAAAAACTTTTTGTGTTTTAACATTTTTTGTTTTTTGTATGTAAGTAAGTAAAGGTCTTATTATAGGTTATTCTTCCTAATATATCCATACATGAATTCAAGTAAGTACTGTTTTTTATTATGATATTGTTTGTTTGATTTAATAAGAAGATACGTTTGCTTATGTAATTGAAAAATAAAAATGACATTTCATTGAGAATTTTAGTCAAGTTGATGCTTTTTAATGCTAACTTTTATTGACTCTATTTTGTTGAAGTAGTTATCCGTAGTTGATTGTTAAATATTATATATTTTTGACTAAAAATATTCAAAGATAGTCATCTAAAATAATTAGTACAGGCGAGAGGATACAAATGGATCAAAAGAACGTCAAACAGTTCCAACATATGAGGTTAATTAGTGCTAAGTTAGCTAGCTCAATACAAGTATTTTAATAGATATTAACAGTTTAGTCTTCAAATTAATTCAAATGTTCCTTCTTGTAAAATCGGAAGCCAATAATACTTCTTTAATGTGTTTCCATCATTTATCACGGTATAAAGTACGAGTAGCAACAATTGATTTCCTCATTAATATTAAAGGTATGGGTCATCTTTATTGTAGGTTTAATTTCAAAGGTGTTGTTGTCTCGGTCAATATCTTTGGGATGATATATTATATACCATCATCATATGGTTATACATAGTATATAATAATCCTAATAAAAAAATATAGTTGTAGTATTAGTACATAGCAATAGTAGCAGTAAGTAATTATATTATATATGAATACATTTGATTAATTATTAAATTTAAATTTAAATTAATTTTTGGAATGGAGTTCTAGCTTCCTACCCTCTTTATATACAATAATATTATTTAATGCATTCTTTATATTCTTCATTTTATATAAAAAAAAAAGTTTTGATCTAACACTTTTTCTTTAATATGTAGAAAGAATATCACTTTTTCATCTTTATCTTCCTTTAACATAAGCGAAAAGAAACAAATCCATATCCATTAATGCTAATCTCTATTCACTTTTCATGGCTCTTCGTCTCTCACTACAAATGACAATACCTTTCAAGATGATAAGGATAAAAAGAAATTGTCAATGGTTGAAATGACAACTTCATTAACTACTTAAGATTTATACATAAATCGATTTCAAATTAATTATCATTTTTATTTAATTTCAAAACGTGTGTTGCGTAAAATTATTGAGTTTGTCCCAAAAATCATAAAGCATTCACTAATGTAAGGAAATTATTTCTTGTATATGAATTTAAAAGAAAAAAGTAAAATAAAAAATCATTCTATACAAAAAAGTTAATTATGTAATTGGTATGCGTTATGTTTTATAATACTAGAAGCTACTATATTCAAAATTTATCTTGAAATATGAGATAAAATCTTCTTCTACTCTATATTTCATTTTATTGTATTTGTTATGCATGAAAAAGATTTATCAATTTTAATTTCATGTTGTAGAAAAATTATTGATTATAAAAATGGAAGTAGAAAAATACCCAATCAGTATCTCTATTTATATTTTCAATAATACAAAATCAAAGTTTAAATAAATAGTCAGTGTCTTTATTTATATTTATTTGTAATATGAAATTATAAATTAGAATAAAATATAATAGATAAATCTAAATAATAAAAAATTATGGGCAATGAAATAACAGTTAACAAATAAATTAAATTTCAAAAAGTGTTTTTTTTAATTATAACGAGTAAAATTTAATATTTTGTATACAAAGTAACTAAAATCTCGATAAATAACAAATTAAATAAAAAATAAAATATAAAAATGTGATGAACGTAAATTTAAATTTTTATAGTTGAAATACAAGAGAAGAAAACTCTTAGCTTATGAAGTCTATCACAAAAAGAATTAATTTAACGTTATACTAGGGAAAAGTAACTCAAATACAGTAAAAGATGATGTAAAATAGATGCGGGGAAGGATTAAGATTTTGAACAGAGAAAAGTAACTCAAATACAATAAAAGATGATGTAAAAATAGAGGGTGGAGAAGGATAAGATTTTGAACTAACAAATATAGTGAAGTAATTAGATAATAAACATATTACTATCCATAAATTTCAAACTAAAGTGATGTGAACTATAAAATAACAGTTTAAAAATACAGAATATACAATTGAACAAAATTAATATATCTATTTTATTTTTGTACTAATAAGAAGAGCACTTGATACTTTTATCAATACAGTTAATAAGTTAGTAAAAATCAATATTAACAATCTAATAATTTTAGATAGTGAACAAAGTAACTTTTTTTATAGCCACACAATTCTTTATCTTTTTTTATATAGTTTTGATTTTGGGATAGTGGGAGTGGATCGGGGGTTGGGGGTCGGGTATACTTTTTTGAATTATTTATTAAAAAAATATATTTAATATTTCATAATTAATTTACATCAATTATATCAATGTGATACAATAAAGAGAAAATGGCCAAAAAACCCTCCAACCTTTACCCCAAATCTCAACTACACACTTATACTTTGCGGGGGTCCTATGACCCCGCTGAAATATTTAAAACTGAAATTATAACACCCCTAAAAAGACACAACCACATTTTTGTTGGGTGGTGAAACACACATATTTTGACACGTGTAAAATGTATTTAATTTTATTTAATTCATTTTCCTTTCAGAATTTACTTCATTTTTTTGTTCTTCTTTTTCTTTCTTTTCTCTACATCTTATTTTCTTCAATCTCAATTCATTTTTCCCCTTTCTCTTCATCTTCTTTTCTTCAATCTCAAAAGCAAAAATGAACTCATTAAATTTTCTTTACTTTCTCTTTCTATCATTTTCTTCAATTTCAGAAATCAAAGAATACCCATTTGTCAATCTTTTTCCTTTTTCTTTTCTTTCTTCTTTTAATTTATCAACTATGAAAATTGATGTTGAATTTATGATTGTACAAGATCTTTGGCACCGATTTTTCATAATTTTCTGTGAATACCCACCTGATTTATTTTTTGTGAATACCCACCTAATTTGGTGCTGATTTTTTAATTTCTAGAAATTCAAGAAATGTGGATTTGATTGTTATTTATATCGGATGTGAAGAAAATCATAGAGTACAAGTCAGTAAAGATAAGATTGTTGTTTACTTCATAATTTTAAGAGGTCTAAGGAAAACCTACGAGGATTGTTGTCATGTTCGAGTGATTCTAAAAGGATTGGGTGTTAAAATCAATGAAAGAGATGTATTGATACATTTGAGGTTCAAAGAGGAGCTGAAAGAATTGCTGGGAAATGAATACAGTAGAGGGAGATTTCCTAGAATATTTTTAGGCAAAAAATACATTGGTGGAGATGATGAAATACGGCAAATGAATGAGGATGGAAAGCTCAATAAGTTCATTGAAAACTGTGAAATACTAGAGGATGGTGTTGTAATTGGAGGTTATAATTGTGAGGCCTGTGGAGATATTAAATTTGTACCATGTGAGACATGTTCGGAGAGCTGTAAAATTTATTATGAAGAAGAAGAAGAAGAAGAAGAAGAAAAAATTAAAGACGATGAATTTGGCTTCCAGAGATGTCCAGATTGTACTGAAAATGGGCATATTCGTTGTCCATTTTAATTTGTTGTGATTAAGGTTGATCACAAAATAATCTTGGTCTTCTTTTTTTTACCTTATTTTGTTTGTATTATTTTTTTCTTTTTGGATGATGTTTGTTGTACAGTGAGGAGTTTTGATTAATATTAATATATATATATATATAATAATTTAATATATAAAAGAAATATTAAAAATAAAATTTTAATATTTTTTTGTTGCTCACTCTCTTTAAGAGAGTGAAACACACTCTCTATGCCACGTCAGCCTTCAGGGGTATTATAATTTCAGTTTTAAATAGTTCAGGGAGGTCATAGGACCCCCGCAAAGTATAAGTGTGTAGTTGGGATTTAGGGTAAAGGTTGGAGGGGTTTTTTGCCATTTTCTCTATAATAAAAATTGATCGATTTTATTATTTCAGTGAATAAGTTAAGATTTTTAATGACTAATGCTTTTGAAATATTCTACGCATCGCGCGGGTACCTATACTAGGGTTAAATAAAATTAGACTATAAATTTAGTGAAGTTAACTCATATTATCAGTGAAGGGGTCCTCGGAGTAACTGGTAAAGTTATTGTTATGTGACTGGGAGGTCACAGGTTCGCACCGTGAAAATATTCTCTTGCAGAAATGTGGAAAAAAGTTGTGTACAATAAACCTTTATGATTTGGCTCTTCTCCAGAACCAACGCATAGCAGAAGTTTTAGTGTATTGATTATTTTTTTAAAAAAATCTAATATTATCGTTGTCACATTCTGGTACCGCTTCGCGTAAATAAGATTAATTATTTCATATCTAATAATATTTTATTAATTTAGAAGAGGAAAAAAAGAAACTACGACAATAAGATGATATCTTTTTTGATGTAGAAGATAATGTATTTCTATTATTACTTCCTCTGTTGCATTTATT
This sequence comes from Capsicum annuum, assembly GCF_002878395.1. Classification (NCBI taxonomy): domain Eukaryota; kingdom Viridiplantae; phylum Streptophyta; class Magnoliopsida; order Solanales; family Solanaceae; genus Capsicum; species Capsicum annuum. The sequence continues at coordinate 80,560,681 of NC_061119.1, read as the reverse complement.
TACTCCCTTATTAAAAATAATTTTTTAATTTGTTTGTCTAATTTATGAAATAAAGAGAACTTTATCATTTTTTTCACAATATTACCACTTAAAATTTAGAGATTCAAAGTATAACTAATAAGATAAGTTTAGTACAAAAATAAATTGGTAATAAATACTTTCTTAATGAGATTACCAAGTCTACGTTGGTCAAGTCAAAATCAAATTGAGCAAAAATTATATAAATTAAAATGGGTGCATCTGATTTTTGACCTCGGAACTTGCATGCTACATTTTTCCCACTTAAATCCATTTTAGGTTCTCTCTATTTATTCAAGGCAAATGATACTACCTCTGTTTTAAAATAGTTGGCGCTTGTTAACTTGACACTTTCTTTAGAAAAATATTTGTTAGGAGATTATTTCATAAATCTTGACTTATTAATTATGCTTTAAGAATATATATTTGAGTATATACATTTTATGTAATCTGTGATGACCTTTTCTGTCATTATATATAAGCCTTTCATTTAAAATTTCATGTTAAAATTCTTTTCGAATTCAAAGTTATAAATTTCAGGCTAGGTTAGTTTTGGATGAAACCAGAGTAAGGTACAACCTAAAGTACTCTAAAAGGTACAACCTAAAGCACTCTAAAAATAATTTGAATAAGTATGGTGGTGATTAATTTGATCCCTCATTAGCTAAGACAATAAGAAATCCATAGAATTTTTTAAATCGAATTTGGGTAAGTAGAACTCCAGAAATTGGTCTTAACGTGAAGGGTATTGTTCATGATGTCTTGGATTTAATGTGTGTTGTTAAAAAAGAGATTTTTGGAGAAAAAAAGGGACATTCTACTTCGTTGACGTCACTATATAAATATGCATGTCACTATAGCAACATGCTTAAAAGTGAAAAAGTTACTACTATGGCGACCTATTAATGTGGAGCTTCTCTAGTGGCGATTTGGGGAAAAAAACATTTGTTTATCATCATATTTTATTGCTAAGGTCAGGAATTCATCCCCGTTAACTAGTGAATCAATGACCTAGCCTTAGACTTGCTTTTACATAGTTCGTTCAAAGTTAAAGGCTGAATTTTTTGGTTTCTAGCGAAAGAGGGTAAATTGAGTATAAAATTAATGAATTTTGCTTAATTATTGTTAGTTTACCATTGCATTTCATTAGTTCACTAACTAATCTATGGAATTAGTAGTTTTAGGTGAATTAAGGTAGAAAAGCCACAAGATGATAAGAGAATGATCATGAACTTGACCTTAGGGATTGGGTGAGAGCTAACATTCCCAATGTGTTATGACCCCGTTTGGAGTCATGATGGCACCTACCACATCCGACTGGTACGTAAGCCGATGCTATAACCCAAAGCTATTGCAATGGGTTGCCTTGGTAAGAATGTCCAAGGTAAGAATATATAACAATAATATTTCAATAATATATAAGAAGAATGTGAACACAATATATAACAATAATATTTCACAACTAAGGACAACTGATATTCAAACGCAAATACCATGACCTGATAGTATTAATACAAGAGCTTCTAAACTTGACAATAAAAATTTACAATCTCAGAATCTAAAATGTCTTAAATAATCTCATACATTTGTCTCGAAAGAAAAAGACAAATAAGGATAGATGAGAAAGAGGGCAACTCGATATCCAAGAGCTCACCCTATCTCCGAATAGTCAACTCGCATGAACTAGCTCAACGGCGCCAACTAGAACTTGGGTCTCTATAAAAAAGGTACAGAAGTGTAGTATGAGTACCAAAACATGGGTACTCAGTAGGCATCACCGGCCGACTGAGCTCAAATATAATGTAAAGAGATATAAAGTAAGACAATAATCTTAAAGTCAAGGGATAGGATCGAACCTGAATCTGCTTTGATACCACTGTAACAATATCTATACTACTAAAGCAATAACATGACATACTATCTCAATATACTCCACAATTACCATAATAACCGAATATCATTTCGAAAGCATAAATCCATATACATAATAGCAAAGCATCTACTTGCCATAATTATCATCAACTATCTTTAGAACAATAAGCACAAGAACTTACCACGGTGTCATACCGCCGGAAAGTACACAAAAAAGAGCACAACAAAGAACTCATCACAACGTCCTATACCACTGAAGAGTATGCAAAAAAATATAAAACAAGAACTAATCATGGCGTCCCATACCACCGGAGAGTACACCAAAAGAATACAACCAATAATACAATAAAGCACAAATATTCCATCAATTGACCGAAACCACGGGTAGCTCAATCCCCCCATAGCTCATTATCAAAATTCACTTTCAAATAACCATACCATAATTAAACATAAAGAAGGCAACATTGTCATGGCATAGGCATGTAGTCATTAATTCTATAATTCATTGATAGACACCACGTGAAGTCGATACTAGTTAGCCTTATTTTCTATAAGTCAATGATTAAAAGTCTTGTCATTACTAGCCATCACATTAGGGAACACTACAAGCCACCTATATTATAGGTTATTCATCAATCATAAAGCCATTGTTTAGCTAGCATCTTCATGACATGAGTTATCAATTAAGCCATCTCAACCTCACATATTAGAAGACAATTTAACTAACCATCATGCAATACTAGGTCCATCATTACTAAGCATGTCACAACCTTAAGGACTAATTTTAATATTTTAGTCAAGTAAATTCCACCAACTAGTTTACTAGGTTTCTAGTCTCCAAATAGTAATCATATATTTTAGAAGTAACTAGTTATCACATAAGCCACTTTACTAGGCAAGATTTCATAATACAGCCTCTTATTCAAGTCAAGGATATATATTAGGTTAGCCCTTAATTCTATGCAAGATTCTTCATACCTCTAAGTCTTAATTCAATATTAGGCATAGGTTTTCTGTAGTTACTAATTTAGCATCAACAAGGTTCACACCTCTTATATAGTGATTTGGAGCAAGCAATTAATAGAAATATACCAAGAGAGACCTCAGATCTCAAGCACATACGGACTAACCTTACAAATATTAATGCATTTAAGTAAATTTTCCACACATGATATCATAATGTTCTTACCTCTTTTGGATTCACCGGACATCATCACAATATCAACACATTCCTTCGAATTCACCGCGCATCATCATAATATCACATATCTCTCCGGATTTACCAAATATCATCATAATATCACATATTCCTCCAGACTCGAACCGGGCATCATCATAATATCATATTTTTCTCCGAACTCATTAGGTATCATTATAAAATCGCATATCCCTCTGGACTCGAACCAGACATCATCATAATATCACATTTTCCTCCGGGATCACCGGGAATCATCATAATATCACATATTCCTCCGGATACAACAACAACCATCCACATGCATATCCAAACTAATAAACATACGTTAAAGTTCACAATATAAAGAAATAGGGATGTAGGCCAATACTTTCCATTTCACCTTACTAATAAGCTTCACACGTAATATGAGCATAAACAAGAGCATGAGTATTTACAAGACAGGCACAATAATCACTTAACAAGATTATTCAAATCATCATCATATGATAATCCAATAATCAAATGCAACTATCACAACTCCTACATATATAGTTTAGAAAATCACCACGTATCTAGGTCACTAAGCATTTACTTAGTTCTAGCTTAAGGTGGGCCAAGTCCCACTTCTAAATCCCCAAGAAAGCCAAAGCTTTACTAACACAAGTCTACCTTCTACCCAAAATTAGGTTAAGTCATTCATACCTCACCACAAGGGCTTACCAACCCTTTCTAGGTCTATAGGGAAAGTCTCTTCAAGAATCCTTCCTAAGTCAACCCAACACTAAGGTCATCTCCTATATAGGCATTATATAGGTCAAAACACACCCAAGGATATAGAAGCATACCATTCATACCTACTTAGAACAACTATAATGTTCTCATACTAGTCATGAGACCATAAATAGCTAACCAAGGTCTTAAACTAAGGGTCAAATATCATACCTTACGAATTAATAATCTAAAGCAATTAATAAATCTCAAGTTCACCATTTAATCAACTATCGTCTAAATTCCCCGCCTAAACTCACAAGATATCAATAATTACATTATAGACAAGCTCAATCTAGTATATAGGCAAGCCTAACCTACCTTGAATCCAAGTAACTCGTGATCAAACAAGCATTTTCTTTCCTCTGCAAAGCTTCCTATACCACAAGCAATGCTATAACAATATAATCTAAGCATTACAACAAGAATAACAATACCCATTATAGCACTATTGTGCCATGGGTTGCAAATGGACACCAAAACTCTAATTGGGTTTTACCCTTGGAAAGGAGTTTCCAAGACCAACCCATAGCCTAACTATCTTTAGGAAGTTAAAATCCTCAAGTAGTTTGAGTCAATCAGTCAATTTTGGGGCTATAATTGACCCACAATAATTTAGAGGTTTTGGAGTCAAGAAACCATGAAATCAATTCCAAATTAGAGGAATTCTTACCTTAGATTGTAGCAAGAATCAATCACACAAGTTGTTTAAGCTCCAATTCAACCCACAACACATACTTAGAAGGCTTTACACTCTATTATGGTTTCTAGGTTTAGGGGGAGGCACAAGATGGCCAAAATGCATGCAAGATAACACTTAAATATGGACAACCCAGCCCTCTGATGGTGCGGTCACAACCTTATGTCACCACGACTGCGGCCTTGCGGTCGCACCTCCTTAGCAGCAGTCGCAGCACCTTGGTGCATACTATGCATGGCTGAAGCTTAGAACTTAGTTATAAGCTTCGGCCAATGCCTCAAGATGTATTCGAGGTCTGTTTTGAACAAATAAGATATAAAACCCCATAGTTTCCGATGTTTCGGATGCATTAGCAAAGTCTGATTTTACATACGAGGCTAGTTTACTAAAATAATTTCTTAGTGGTCAATTAGGACCAATGAAGACTTTAAATTGAGAAAAGGGGTTTTAAAATCCAAACGGACCGCCAAGTAATCGAACAATTGATCCCTACAAATCATCAATGACTTTGGATGGCTATGGAGTAGCTCTATCGAAGGAAGCAAGCAAAAATACATATGATGACTTGAAGGGTCATTACATAATGTGGAAGCTCATTTTCTTAGATATGCATTTGCTAGACCGATATCAAGTAGAAATTGGACAAAAATGAAAGGTTTCAGTATGTATGTATGAGGTTCAGGTGAGATTGATGGTTCCATTAATAAACTAGGGAATGTATTTGTAAGTTTGATTATTGCTTAACTTGTCTTGACTTATTTGACCTGGCTTGACTTGTTACTTGTAATCCTAACTACTTCATTGATACTTGTTATGCTAGTGTAGGTTGGAATGAGCATGTTTTAACTTATTGTACTATGTTTGGGTTATATATTCTTATTCTCATCTTGGGTTGGCCAAATGACTCTACCAGTACACTGTTGTTCTTGTATGCTAAGACTTCATCTACTTTTACTTTTATTGATTGTAGTGCATATTCCAGTGGCTCTTGTAAGACCTCAATTATGATTTTAGTGAGTGATTCAGATTTCAGGGGTGAGGAGCTTATTCAGCTACCATGGAATATTTTCTTTATGTCATGGTCCTTTATTTTGGACACTATGAGTTTTGGGGTTGCATCCCTTTCTTGACAATTCTTAATATGTTTTGGTACGTCAACTTTAGGATTCTAAGGGTAGTTTCTTAATATAATTCCTCATTGCATAAGTTGTTAGATTTTTTAATTTTTAAAACTATTATGGGATAATTTCTTCTAATTTCTCTAAGTATTGGTAAATTCTTTAGGGGTTAACGATTCTCCTACTAGAGAATTGGGTGGGTGCCACTCACTTCTAATTGGATTGTGCAAAAGTTGGTATCAGTGTCTAGGTTTGTTGATATTGCTGTACTAAAACAGGTCCGTTAGAGTCTCGAAAATAGTACTGAGAAGTCTATACTTTTCTTCAGGGGTATATAGGACTTTATGATAATTTTTATTTTTACTTCTTTTGTTCTAGAAAATTCCAATTTATATCTGATGATCCAAGTTGGTATATGATTTTCTTTACTTTTTTGTTCACAAATAGTGACTACTAGGTCAAATGAAACCCAATCGGTAACCCCCACACCAGCTGCTCTAGCTATAAAGCCAACTATAAGGGAAAGAGGATGAGGGGGGAGGTAGGGGAAGGAGATAGGACATACATAATAGGGGTGTAGCTCAAGCATAGGCTGGCTAAACCCTTGAAAGGTTAGTATCACCTATCCCACCTCAAGATCATTAGGAAGAGATAGAGATATTATAAAATAGGTAATAGAGCCCAAAATGGTCGCCACAACTAGGGTTGCAGCCTACCCCATATGTCTGTTGAGGTTGATCAACAAGTGTTTGCTTTTCTGAGTAGGTTGGCTAGTACTAGATCCACCCCTACTGTGTGGGTTGTTTAGACTCTAGGTTGTGCATCCTACTATTGCTATGCATCTTAGGATGGATGAGGCTTTAGTGACTGGTGTTTTTCTACAACCAATTTTGGGTTTTATGATGACTGGTGTTGGACATAATTGGTTGACCAAATTCTTAAAGATGAAACCTCCAATGTTCTAGGGCACTGAATTTGGGGACACTTTTGAGTTCAACAAGATAAGTATTGTTCAGCAACGTGGAGTTGAGTCGTGAGATTTTTGTTAGAGAAGGATGCTAAAAATGGTGGAGGGCATTTGTTGAATGGTGATCACAAATTTACCTCCATTGTTTTAGGAGTAATTTTATGCTTTTTTCTTAGATAAGTATATGCCACGATTCCTCCATGATCGCAACAAGGATGAGTTTTTGGAATTGGAACAATGTGATATGTTAGTTGTGGCCTCTGAGGATAAGTTCCATGCTTTGTCTTGCTATTCTACTCAACTATTAACTACTGAGGAAAGGATTAAATACTATGTCATAGGTTTGAAAAATTGACATGATCCGACTCGAAGCCTTGCGGTAATGGGCATCCCAAGTCCGATCGAGACCGGAGACCACCCCCATTACCTAACCTAACCCCGAATTGTCTGTCCTGAGTTGGCTGAATTTTAAACATATATCAAGATATCTTAACTATATAGATTACATACTCTGGGATAGGTCTATTACCGATACCGACCCAATTGAGTCCGACCATCCTATACCAACCGTCCAACCATACAAAGCCATACCAAACAATAGATCCAACAATAACCAAATAAGTTCCATTAATAATTAAATATATAATCCTAAAATAAAAGAGGATGGAACAACCAATAATCTCATCAAACAATACCAGCCCCAATACCAATACCAATGCTATGACTGACACCAATACCGATCCCGCCCATTCCAACCTATAGTACTTCCACAAAAGCCTTTAACCAAAAGATACAAATACCTAGTTGGGACATGCCCCCAACTATAGCCAAAACTAATATCCATAAATAATCCAGAGTATGAAATAACATTCATGCAATGGAGCCTACCAAATAGATGGAAGCTCAATACTTCAATCCAAAGCTGACCCCCGAGTGTCTGAATGCTAAGTAGGAGGAGTAGATTGGCAGGTTCTTGAATCGCGTAGGATACAACTGCCCGAAGATGGGTTAGTGGGTGAACGCTAGCATAAACTTAGGATAAGAATAAAATAATGCCATTTTTAACCAAGTAATGCACACAAACCATACATATATTTATATAATCATACCGAGAAAGGAAACCAGGCTTAGCATGCCATTAAAACCTTTACCTGGGTTGTGTAGCTTTGCCATCCTAAAACTACCCACGGGCTATATGGTTCGGCTCCCCTTGCTGAAAAGGACCCAGTACATAAAGCCGCACGACCAGAGTAAAGAATCTGGGAAGACTAGTACATCCCCCAAAATATAAAGTGTGACATCATGCACATGGTCACTAGGACCAAACCTCACATTGGCAAATATGAGTTTCTAGTTTTAATCCCCCTGGGACCTCCACCTTTCATGGCTTTGCTACACACCCCTTCCTTTAAGCCCAATTAAAACAATTACCAAATAACTAAACCATTATCTATTTATTATTTATCAAGGCCATTAGTAGTGGTATCGTCATATCATCTACAACATGCAAGTATTGTCCTTAGCCAAACCTTTTAGTGATCAAGGGATTCCCATGTACCCATAGATCATATTATCTGATTTACTTGGGGGATTTCTATGTACCCCACAAGTAGGTTAATTAAGTTAAACTATTCCGTTAAACTATTCCAAAACTATTTAAGACATTTAGGGTTCCATTACCAAGTTTAAACCATGCATAAGTTCCATTGAAAATCCAATAATATAGTGAAAACATTGTTATAGGCATTTTATCGAACACTTTGGAGGCATAGTATTTCCAAAACCAATTCTAATTATTAATAACCATTCCCATGAAATCCAATTATCCAAAACCACGATTAAAGCATAATTAAAGCATAGGGAAACCATAACCAAGCATTTATAAATTAAAAAACCCCAAATTATATTTGAAAACCCAGACCATACAACATTCAAACCATGCAAACAATGTATAAAATTATGCCTTTAGTTACAACAAACAATGAGGGAAGAGAACATGTCTTAAACCAAGATGATGATGGAGAGAAATCACCAAGACCAGCCCCAAACCAATCCTTGAGATAAAACCCTAGATTCCCTTGCCCAAGAACTCTAGAGAGGATTTAAGAGTGTTTTCTAAGTGTTTAACAAAAGAATAATAGGGCAAATAACCTCCCAAGTGCAATATAAGTCGTGGGACCTTATTAGGATAATTTGAGAAATATCCAGATTGCCCTCACTTAAACTGTATTAAATTCTCGTCATAGGGTACGACTGGCCCTTACGAATTGGACCCAACCTGTATGAGTGGCACCCACCTCTCGTACCTTAGGCCTTCTTCCTTAGACCCAACACTGTCCAAGGTATGACAAACCCAAACCCAAGTCGTATTCAAGTGTACGATTGGTACCTATAAATCATACCCCTGGCAGTATAGAATCCTAAGAAAATTGAACACTGTCGCGTATACGAGTCCATGGTATGACTCGTACCCTAACTTACGGCTCGTGGTGAGCCACTCGTACTCAAATCCAACCTAAGTCAGTAAGTCTAAGATTAAGTAAATGAACCAAATGACATGTATCCACCAATGCGACTCGTACCCCATAGTCGTACCCATTCTAGTGACCAAACTCTATCTCGCCAACCAACATTCGTCAGCATACTACTAGACCATGCCACCCGCACCCTAGTGTATGACTTGTACCCCATAGTCGTATCATGAGTAGAAGCCAGAAATCCAGAAAATTTTCTAAGGGTCAAAACCCAAGGTGTTATAGTCTCCCATACTAGGACATTCATCCCTGAATGACAGACAAGGTAGGGTTAACCATACACACGAGTTATTTTTATTATCAAATATATTTCCAATCTTTAACGAAGTTTGAAAACAAAAGGGGAAGGATATCAATATTTCCTTTAACAAACTTAGAAAATAATGATGTGTGGAAGACACATACCTTCCACACGAATCCCAGGAGAAGAAAACATATGTGAATACTTGGACTTTATGGCCTCCTCTGCTTTCCATGTAACTTTTTCCACCTTATGGTTCTGCCATAAAACCTTAACCGAAGCCACATCCTTGGTTCGCAACCAATGAACCTTCCTATCCAATATCTCAATCGAGACCTCTTCATAAGATAGAGAATCTGAGTTACTCAATCCCTCCAAAGGAATAATCAAAGAAGGATCACCAATGCACTTTCTCAACATAGAAACATGAAAGACCGGATGAACCAAGCTTAAACTAGAAGTCAACTCCAGTTCATAAGCAACATTTCTAACTCTTCTCAGAACCACATAAGGACCAACGAACCAGGGACTAAGCTTTTTTTTCTTACCAAACTGCATTACTCCTTTCATGGAAGATACCTCAAGGAATAACTTATGCCCAACCTCAAACTCTAAGTCTCTACGCCTTACATCTATATACGACTTTTGGCGACTTTAGGCAACCTTAATCCTATCCTAAATTGCCTTCACCTTCTCCATAGCTTGATAGACCAAATCCGAACCAAACATATCTACTTCACCAAACTCAAACCACCCAATAGAAGATCTACACCTTCTACCATACAATGCCTCAAAAGGGGCCATACAAATACTAAAATGATAGCTATTATTGTAAGCAAACTCTACCAAAGATAGATGCTCAACCCAATTTTACCAAAATCAATCACGCACGCTCGAAGCATATCCTCTAATATCTTAATAGTCCTTTTTGCTTACCCATCCATCTGCGGATGAAAAGCAGTACTCAAACTAACCTTGCTACCCAACCCTTTTTGAAAGGACCGCCATAAATGAGATTAAAACTGCGTACTACGATCAGAAATAATCCAAAAAGGTACCCTATGCACCTTCACAATCTCCTGAAGATACAAATTCACATAGTCCTCCATCAAAAAGGTAGTCCTCCCTGGCAAGAAGTGAGCAGACTTTGTCATCCTATCCACAATGACCTACACCGAATCAAATTGGTTCCAAGACCGAGGAAGATTGATAACGAAATCCATATTGATCACCTCTTATTTCTATTAGGGCAACTCAATTTCTTGATATAATCCACCAGGCCTCATGTGCTCAACTTTAACCTATTGACACACTATGAACTTGGTCACAAAATCAGCCATATCTCTTTTCATACCATTCCACCAATATATCCCCTTGATATCATGAAATATTTTCATTAAGCTAGGATATACAATATAGCGTGATTCATGTGCCTCAGCCAAGATCACTTGTCACAACCCATCGACATCATGAATGCACAACCTCTCTTGGTACTGTAATGTACTATCACCATTGATCTCAAACACCATTACCGTTTGCATACCACGCTGCTCTTGATTTTCAACAAGATAGAATCTAGTACTTGTTTCTCCTTAATCTCTACACCAAGAGACGATCAAATCACTTCCTGTACCATCACCTCACTATCCTCAGAGTCCAAAAGGCAAACTCCAAGATTAACCAAGCGGTGAATATCCTTCACCAATTCCCGCTTTCATTTCTCCACATGAGCCAAACACCCCATGGATAACATGCTAAGAGCATCAGCAACTACGTTAGCTTTACCAGAGTGATAGTGAAGGCTCATATCATAGTCTTTAAAAAGCTCTATCTCTTCTTCCTAAGATTAAGCTCTTTCTTAGTGAACACATACTATAGAATCTTATGTTCAAAAAATATATCCACATGTACACCATACAGATAATGTTGCCATATTTTTAAAGAAAAGACCACCATAAGAAACTCCAAATCATGAGTAGTATAGTTTCTCTTATATACCTTCAACTGCCTGGAAGCATAGGCAATCACCTTCCCATACTACATCAAGATGCAACTAAGACCCATCTGAGATGCATTACAATAAACCACAAACCCCTCACTGTCTTCTGGTAATATCAAGACTGAAGCTGAAGTTAGCTTATTTTTCAACTTCTAAAAACTCCCCTCACAAGCATCTGACCAAGAAAACTTTAACTTTTTCTAAGTCAACTTAGTAAAAGAAGCATTTATCATTAAAAAGCTTTTCACAAACTGCTGATAATACCCAGCCATAACCAAGAAGCTCTGACTGTCAGTTGGAGTTGGGGGTCTAGACCAGTTTTTAACCATATCCGCCTTTTGAGAGTCCATCATTATCCCCTCGCTAGAAATATTATGACCAAGAGAACTCATAGCGTTCAACTAAAACTCACACTTGGAGAACTTGGAATACAACTATTATTCCTTCAAGGTCTGCAATACCACATGGAGGTGATTGGCATAATCTGCCTGACTCTTGGAATAAACCAAAATGTCATCGATAAACACAACGACAAAAAGATCTAAGAACTGCCTGAAAAACCTGATCATCAAATCCATAAATTTCATTGGACCATTAGTCAAACCAAATGACATCACAAATAATTCAAAGTGGCCATACCGAGTATAAAAAGTCATATTATAGATATCCTTCTCCCTAATCTTAAGATGATGATACCTAGACTGAAGATCTATCTTAGAGAAGAATATGACACCTTGCAATTAATCAAACAAATCATATATCCTTGGAAGAGGATACTTGTTCTTAACAGTTACCTTATTCAACTGGAAATAGTCAATGTACATCCAAAGAGAACCATTCTTCTTGCGCACGAACAACACCAGTGCACCCCACGAGGATACACTAGGACCAATAAAGCCCTTATCCAGAAGATCCTTAAGTTGCTTCTTTAGTTCCCTCAACTTAGCCAGAGCCATTCTATAAGGAGGAATAGATATTGAACGAGTGTTCGAAAGCAAATCAATACCACACTCTATTTCCCTATCTGGAGGAACACTAAGAAGATCATTCGAAAAGACCTCTGGAAACTCATTAACTATCGAAACTGACTGTAAAGAAGGAACTTACGAGTTAAAATCCTTAACCTTAACCAAATGATAAAGACACCCTTTAGTTATTAACCTATGAGCTCTAAGATAATAAATAAACCTCCCCCTAGGAGCTAGAGAACTGACCTCCCACTCTGTAATAGTTAGTTAACAGAATTCAGTAGTGTTCCGCTAGTCATCGGAACTCAATAAACTCAGTCCATGTTCAGTTCAGTTAAATAGAATAATCAGTAACAGTTTAGTTAATTCTAGTATGAATTAGAAAATCAGTTCAGTATAATTATTTCAGTGTCATTCAGTTGGGAGTAGGATTCAGCACCGAGCGAACCCAAGGATGGGAACTCACCTGCCAGTAGAAGGCATGATTCTTAGAAGCAGTCCTTGCATTCTAGAACTATGTAGCCAGCATAGGTTGAGACATCACTACCTATCAGTTAAGGGTAGATAAGGTGGCTTAACCTGTCAGATTAGGGTTCCCACCATTCTCATTAGAGTACCTGCCAGATGAGGGTCACTCATAGCTTTTTCTTACCAATGGTACGGTATTGACACCCTTCCAATCAGGGCAGAGATTGGACCCTAGCTTAGCTATTATAGTGTATTTGGGGCATGTCGGTTAAATAACTACTTCCCACAGTTTTAGTATCAGTCTCAATAAAAGAACTCAGATAGTTCTTTAGCATATCAGGACTGTCAGATACAGTCAACTCAGATCCAGTACGGAACTCAGCTAGTTCCATCAGATTCAGGACTGTCAAATACATTCATTCATGGTATCAGTTATCAAAACTCATGTTATCAGATATATCAGTTATCAAAATTCAGTTATCAGTCCTAATATATTATCAATAAATACATGTCATCAGTATTCATACTCAATAGTCATGTTATCATGAACTCAGTTTTAGGACTATTATATACGGTCAATCAGATTAATTTTTCATAACCAGAACTATCAGAAATAGTCATTTTCTTTATCAGTAATATAACATCAGTTCCTCCTTATTCAGTAAACTCAGATGTCAGTAAATCAATACACAAAATTTAGTATCCAGTACTAGTACCATTTCAATTACAGTTATTATGTATTCATGCATGTATTCTCACATACATGTTAGTCAGTATTGTTCATACATATAAACCCCATGCATTCAGCCTACCTCACTTACATACCAGTACATTCAAAGTACTGATGCATACTTTTCTCGCGCTATGGTGTCTTATACCATAGGATTGGACGCACGGGATCCATTGCTCCCTTAGTAATTTCAGAGTCAGACAACAGTAGTAATTAACAGTGAGTCGTCATTCTTCAAGGACAATTATGTTATTATTCATATCACTATTTTAGTTTTTAGTTTATTTCAATAGACGAAGTTAGTTGGGAACATGTCCCCTCAACTCCTAATTCAATTCAGTTTAGAGGTTTTCAAACTACAGCATGTCAAAAAATTATTTCAGATTTATGTTGGTATTGTTATATCATTTTCAGATATTATTTTATCAAACGTTTATTCAGATTTGAACCTTATGGCCTTACACTATTATGTTTTCGTATATTTTATAGTATGGTTATTCAATGCTCAGGTACAAATATAAGTCCTGGGTTAGCTTGTGGTCCTTCGGGGTCATGGGCACCGTGCAGCATTCCGGTTCAGAAAATTAGGGCGTTACATCGTGCTTTTGAACCTATGGTATAAGACACCATAGCATAAATGCATCAGTACTTTGAATGTACCGGTATGCATGTGAGATAGGCTGAATGCAAAAGGTATACATGCATGATCTATACTAACTGACTGAATAATATAAATGTGACAATACATGCATGAATACATAATAACTATAACTAGGATCATGATAACATGATTACTAAGTCTGAGTACTGATAACATGAGATGCTGATAAATATATAACTAAAATAACTGATACTGAGCGATTGTATCTGACAGTCTAGTTTCTGATGGAACTAGCTAAGTTTTGCACTATTCTGAGCTGACTATATCTGAAAGCCCTGAATTTTGTAGAACTATCTCAGTTCTATTACTGAGACTGAATGATTGTATCTGACAATCTTAATTCTATAAAAAAAATTATAGAAAGTAGTCATCTAACCGACATATCCCTAATATGCCATTATGGCTGAGTTGGGGTCCAATCAGGAACCCCAATTTGATGGGTGTTAATACCGTGCCACTGGTAAGGACAATCTGTGTGTAACCATTATATAACAGGTAAGTCTAGTAAGAACAGTGGGAACCCTCATCTACCATCATATAAAAGGCTATGATGTATCAACCTTCGCTGGCTACGTAGTTCTGGAATGCAAGGATTGCTTCTAAGAATCACACCCTCATATAGCAGGTGAGTTCCCATCCTTGGGTTCACTCGGTGCTAATTTCTACTCTCATCTGAATAAACATTGAACATGATTAACTAAACTTGACTAGACTTAATTCATGGAGTTCCGTTAGCTGATGAAATACTATTGATATTACTAAATTACTGAGCTTTCCTGAGTTACATGACTGACTGGGTTCTATAGACCATGGCTTAACTGAGGATATCATGAAAACATAATACTAAATCTAGACACATAGCTATATTTTTTTAGAATAAGTACCCCCAGGACTCAATGGAAGGAAATTGACAAGGCATGATATTATTGAATACATAACCAACATCAATAATCCATAATACAATAGTTTGAGATATTTCATGGGCATTTGATTATCATAGCTTGGCACGTGAATAAGATAGCAAGGATACATAGCATAATTTCATAAGGCTAACTCATGAGCAATCCCACAAGAAATTTCAATATATAAGAATAACATGGAAGTTATTTTGAACATAAGGTTAAAGCATACATTGTCATTTAGGTCACAATTTAGCCATAGCGCATAATTTCTATCTATTTAGGCATTTTATCAAACACCTTACATGCACAACTTAAGGCATAGGTGAAATCATCAAATTTCACAAATCATATACCACCAAATTCATGGATTTCAATTTATATGCTAACGTAGTTTTCATAATTTCACATAAGGATCCCAACATGGGAATCAAATTAAAACCATCACATAACTTGAGTAACCCACAACATAGTAATCATGATTCATAATTTCAAATGGGGTTCTTGAGCTTTATGGATGAAAGGAATCCATAAATCAACACAATGCATACCTTAGTTCTTAATTTAGCAAAGATTGATGGAGAGATTTTCTTAAAATTGAATCCTCAATTGAAACCCTAGTTTGTTCTTGAAAGAAAATTGAGAGAAACTAGTATATTTTGGATGAAGAATGGCTAAATCACGTGTTATTGGGTTTAAATAGGGGTGGAAAATTGACCCTTTTGACCCTGTACGCATCTTTTAAAATTGGTGAAAATTTCCCAACCTGGACCCCTGGAATTTGACAATAGGTATATAGAGAAATGGCGCAACGCGAAGCCATCACATTGCCACTTCATTTGTGACCTGGAAGTTTGGTGCGACATGGAGAAATCATACTGGGACACTAGAAAAGGGACAATTACCATTTTATCTTATGGCGCGACGCGCCACTAACCAATATGGCATTGTTTTCTGACGGAGACTTGAAATAGTTATAACTTCTTACCCGATTATCGAATTTAGGCAAATATTATATTGATGGAAAACTTATTGAATTTTACACATGATAAAAAGTGAAAATCTTAAAAATTCCCCATTGAATAAACATCATTCAATTTAGAAGCTAATACTTCACATTCTTGAGATGAAATTAGTTAAGAAACTTTAGGGTATTACAATATCTCCCCCATGGGAACATTCTTCCTCGAATGCGATTGAATGATATGGGAGAAATGATAAGATGAAGTACATGTTGATCACGAACAACTAAAACATGATTGACATTTCTAGGATTTATACTGAGCGTGCATATCTGATGCATGATTTCATGACTTAACTGACTCATGAACACTTGACTGAGATTTTTACTAACTGAGTCTTCTCATAAGGAGAATGCATGTCTGATGCATGAACACATGACTAATCTAATATATGAACATATGATTGAATATGCAATGGTAAATGGATACCAAGTTTTAAAATAGGAATCTAAGCATAAAATTGGTTTGTAACTGAAATCTGAATGTGAAACTAAAAAGCTTAAGGAGACCTATTACCTTGAGCTTGATTTGAGTTAGCAGAGAAGAGGTAAGGATACTTGGTACGCATATCTTCTTTTACTTCCCAAGTAGCTCCCTCAATAGACTGATTTCGCCAAACAACTTTGACTAGAGGGACTTCTTTGTTCCTCAGTCTACGAGTCTGATAGTCTAGGATTTCTTCTAGAATCTCTTCATAAGAGAGGTTGTTCTAAACATCTATGCTCTGAATAGGGACTACAACTGCTGGATGACCTATGGACTTCTTGAGCAAAGAGACATGGAATACTGGATGAGCTGTGGCTAGATCTGAAGGCAATTCAAGCTCATAAGCTACTTTTCCAAAGCGACTGAGAATTTTAAAGGGACCGGTATATCAGGGACTAAGTTTTCCAGTTTTGCCGAATCTCTTTACTCCCTTCATGGGAGAGATCTTTAGGTAGATATATTCACCAATCTAGAACTCGAGATCTTTTCTGCACACATCTGCATAAGACTTCTGTTGGCTCTTAGTAGCCCAGAGTCTTTCTCTGATCAATAGGACTTTCTCTGAGGCATCGAATACTAAGTCAGGCCCTATAACTGAGGCCTCACTAAATTTGAACCAACCGACTGGAGATCTATATCTCCTACCATAGAAATCTTTGAATGGAGCAATCTTAATACTGGAATGATAGCTATTGTTGCATGCAAACTCAATTAAAGGCAAGTGGTTATCCCAACTACCCTTGAAATCAATTGCACACGCCCTTTGCATATCATCTAGAGTCTGAATGTTCCTTTCTGCTTAACCATCTGTCTGATGATAAAAGGTTTTACTGAGATGAACTTGGGTACCAAGACCCTTTTGGAACGCTTTACAAAAGTGAGAGGTGAACTGGGTACCTTTATCTGAGATAATAGATAAAGAAACACCGTATAATTTGACCAGCTCCTTGATGTAGAGTTTGGCATAATCCTCAGTTGAATAAGAGGTATGAATTGGAATAAAATGGGATGATTTGATTATTCTATCTACAATGACCCAAACTGAATCATGCTGGTGATGAGTACGAGGAAAACCCATCACAAAGTCCAGGTTCATTTCTTCCCACTTCCAAGTAGGAATATGGAACTCTTGCATGGACCCACTAGGCTTTTAATGCTCTATCTTAACTTGATGATATGTAGAGCACTTATCCATAAACTCTAAAATATCTCTCTTTATCCCACTCCACCAATAGATCTCCCTTAAGTTGCAGTACATCTTTGTGGCCCCTGGATGAACAGAGTAGCGCACAGCATATGCTTCTACAAGAATTCGCTGCCTTAAGTCATCTACACCTAGAACACACAGATGACCCTGACAACGCGAAACACCATGTGCTTCTGCAAGAATTCACTTCCTTAAGTCATCTACACCAGGAACACACAGATGACCCTGACAACGTAAAACACGATCTCCCCCTTAGGTGAAAACCTCTACTTTTTGGTCTTTGACTGACTCTTTCAACTTGACTAGACTGGGATGTCTATCTTGCTTTTATTTTCCCTCAGAAACTAGAGATGATTATGAACTACTCTGAACCCATATGTCACCCTCCTCTAAATCGACCAAGCAAACTCCTAGTCTGGCAAGCTGATGGATTTCCTCAGCTAACTTCTTCTTACTATCCTGGACATGAGTAATACTACCCATTGATAGTCTACTGAGAGTGTCGGCCACTACATTGTCCTTGCCCGAATGATAAAGGAAAATCATGTTATAATCTTTCAAGAGCTCTAACTATCTTCTCTGATGAAGATTGAGATCTTTCTTAGAGAATACATACTAAAGTCTCTTATGATCGGTAAACACATCTACATGAATTTTGTACAAGTAATGACTCCAAATCTTTAAGGTAAAAATCATGGCTGCTAGCTCAAGATCATTAGTAGGATAATTCTTCTCATTGGGAGGCATAGGCTATGACCTTACCATGCTACATGAGGAGAAAACCCATACGTACTCTAGATGCATCTTAATACACTATGAAACCATCTGGACCATCTGTAAAAGATAAGACTGGAGCTGAGGTGAGTCGAGTCTTCAACTCTTGAAAACTCTTCTCGCAAGGATCTGACTATTAAAACTTGACTTTCTTCTGAGTCAATCTAGACATGGGGGATGCAATAAAATAAATTCCCTCAACAAACCATTTGTAATAGCCAACCAAACCCAAGAGCACTTGATATTTGATGGAGAGACAGGTCTGGGCTAGTTTCTTACTGCTTCGGTCTTTTGAGGATCAACCCTAATGCCATCACCGGAAATGATATGACCAAGAAATACTACTGACCTTAGCCAAAATTTACAGTTACTGAATTTGGAGAATATCTAATAATATCTGAGAGTCTGAAGTACGATTCTGAGATGGTCTGCATGATCACGCTTACTGCGGGAATAGACTAGAATATCATCTATGAAGACTATGATGAACATGTCCAAGTACTGCTTGAACACCTAAGTTTGTAACACCCCAAATCTGGTACTCGAAATGCTATATGGTGCTCATGACCCTGAAGGACCACAAGCTAACCCATGACTAATATCTGTACCTGTACATTGTATAACATACTAAACAAAATATGGAAATGGAGGCTGAAAGGCCATAAGGTTCAAAACTGCATGACTGATAAAATATAACATCTGAGTGGGGTAATAGAATACCCAAAACTAAAATACTGTCAGAACATACTGTAGTCTAAAAAACCTCTAAAACACAATTGTCTGGATAAAGAGTTGATGGGACATGTCCCCAACTAACTCCAACTTATAAATTAATTAATGAGATAATAAATAAATGATCATTTCCTTGAAAGATGAGGACTCACTGGTAACTCTGACCGCTGAGACTGGAATACTACTATTGCTCTGGAGCTTGTGCTTTTGAACCTATGGTATAAGACACCATAGCACAAATGCGTCAGTACTTTAAATGTACTAGTATGCATGTGAGGTAGGATGAATGTAAAGGGTTTATATGCATAATCTATACTAACTGACAGAATAATATGAATGTAAGAATACATACATGAATACATAGTAACTGTAACTAGGGTCATGATAACATGATTACTGATCTGAGTATTGATAACATAAGATACTGATAACTGTATAACTGGAATAACTGATACTAAGTGATTGTATTTGATAGTCTAGTTTCTAATAAAACTAGATAAGTTCCATACTATTCTGAGTTGACTGTATCTGACAACCTTGAATTCTGTAGAACTATCTGAGTTTTATTACTAAGACTGAATGACTGTATCTAACAGTTCTGATTCTGTAACCAAAACTGTGGGAAGTAGTCATCTAACCGATATGCCCCTAATACACCATTATGGCTGAGTTGGGGTCCAAACTGGAACCCCCAATTGGAAGGGTGTCAATACCGTACACTGGTAAGGACAATCTATGAGTAACCCTCATATAACAGGTAACTCTAGTGAGAATGGTGGGAACCCTCATCTACCCTCATATAACAATCTATGATGTCTCAACCTATGCTGGCTATGTAGTTCTAGAATACAAGGATTTTTTCTAAGAATCATACCCTCATATAACAGCTGAGTTCCCATCCTTGGGTTCACTCGGCGTAATTCCTACTCCCATCTGAATAGACACTGAACATGATTAAATTAACTTGACTAGACTGAATTCATTGAGTCCCGCTAGCTGATGGAATACTATTGAGATTACTGAATTACTGAGCTTTCCTAAGTAACATGACTGACTGGGTTCTATGGACCATGGCTTGACTGAGGATATCGTGAAAACATGACACTAAATCTAGGCACACAGCTATATTTTTTGGGTATAAGTACCCCTAGCACTTGATGGGAGGAAATTAAAAAGGCATGACATTATTGAATACATAACCAATATCAATAATCCATAATACAAAAGTTGGAGATATTTCATGGGTATTTGATTATCATAGCTTGGTACGTGAATAAGATAGCATGTATACATAGCATAACATAAGGCTAACTCATGAGAAATCCCACAAGCAATTTCAATACATAAGAATAACATAGAAGTCATTTTGAACATAAGGTTAAAGCATACATTGTCATTTGGGTTATAATTTATCTATAGTGCATAATTTCTATCTCTTTAGGCATTTTATCAAACACCTTACATTCACAACTTAAGGCATAGGTGAAATCATCAAATTTCACAAACATAAACCACCAAATTCATGGATTTCAATTTATATGCTAATGTAGTTTGCATAACTTCACATAAAGATCTCAACATGGGAATCAAACAACAACCATCACATAACTTGAGAAACCCACAACATAATAATCATGATTTATAATTTAAAATAGGGTTCTTAAGCTTTATGGATGAAAGGAATCCATAAATCAACACAACCCATACCTTAGTTCTTGATTTAGCGAAGATTGATGGAAAAATTTTCTTGAAATTGAAACCCTAGTTTGTTCTTGAGAGAAAATTGAGAGTAACTAGTATATTTTGAGTGATGAATGGCTAAATTATTTATTATTGGGTTTAAATAGGGGTGGTAAATTGACCCTTTTAACCCTAGATACATCTTTTAAAATTGGTGAAAATTTCCCAACCTGGACCCCTTGCGCGATGCGGTGCTATCGCACAACGTCACTAGAATTTAACAATTAGGAAATAGGGAAATGGCGTGTCACCGAGCCATCGCGTTGCTACTTTTTGTGACCTAAAAGTTTGGCTCGACATGGAGAAATCACGCTGGGACAATAGAAAAAAAGATAATTGCTATTTTATCTTATGGTGCCGCGCGCCACTAACCAATATGGCACTGTTTTACGACGGGGACTTAAAATAGTCATAACTTCTTACCCGGTTATCGGATTTAGGAAAATTTTATATCGATGGAAATCTTATTGAATTTCCCACATGACAAAAAGTGATATCTTAAAAATCCCCATGGAATAAACATCATTCAATTTAGAAGCTAATACTTGACATTCTTAGGACGAAATTAGTTAAGAAACTTTAGGATATTACACTATGGGACAACTCATACCCTGACTTATGACTCATGGTGAGTCACTCGTACTCATATCCAACCTTAGTCACTAAGTCTAAGATTAAGTGAATGAACCAAACAAAATGTATCCACCAATACAACTCGTACCCCATAGCCGCACCCATTCTAGTAACCAAAATCCATCCCACCAACCCACATTAGTCAGTATATGATTAAACCATACCATTCTTACCCTATAGTCATATCATGACCAGAAGCCAAAAATTTAGGAAATTTTCTAAGGTTTAAAACCCAGGGTATTATAATTATGATCTTCAAGTCTTGTCTATGCATATTACTTCTACAGGAAAGGGGTTCAATAAGGTGTTAGATTATGTAAAGAAGTTAGAAAGGGTAACATAAGTGGGTCAGACTAATATGTTAACTAATAAATCCTACAATATTGGGAATTTTAGTGGGTCTTTTTATAAGGGACGTAGTCAGTACGACTACCCAGCTCGCCCTATTCAATCACTATTACTAGTTTCTACTATGGGTCCAACTAAGATCTCTTCTTAATTACAGATTATTAGGAGCCAATGGTCTCCTGACTCTTCTACCAGTCAACCTTCTCTCGGGCAAAGATGTTATTATTATAGTGTTGTTGGTCACTTTAAGAGAGAGTGTCCTTTGAGATAGGAAAATGCCTAGGTACAATAGTAGACTTAAGCTATAGTTCCAACAGAATGAAGGGTAGAGGTAACAGTAGGATTCATCTACATAGTAGATGGGGAAATTAGTTAGAAAGTTTAGGTGGTCAATAACATGGTAACACAAGGAGAGGAGCATAGCCAAGGAGGAGTTAACTCAAATTGATGACCGACTTACTGTTATGCATTTATTTTAAAAATTGATGTCGAGTCTTCTAATGTGGTGATCACAGATACTACTTTTGTTTGTGATCAAAAGGCTTTCTTTTTATTTGATCCGAGGATTGGCAGAGGAGCCTTTTTTTTATTTATAAATAAAAGATTATATGTGGGTATAAATAGTCTTGTAAAAGATGAGTAAGCAAGAATGCGAGTTTTATCGATTAGCTTTGATTTATCTACTGGCGAATGCGAGTTTTATCGATTAGCTTTGATTTATCTACTGGCAATTGACTGAGGGGACTTCCATCTTTATTTTTAAGAAAGATAGGAACTATGATAGGGTGTGGATTAATCATGATGAGAATAGACTACTCCATAATGTAATGTAACTATAATACAAGAGGTAGAGTGCAATTCCCCACTTTTCTCGTCCAAACAAAGGAGATATAAATTCTATTTAGGTGGGTCAGGGCTTGGCTTGACCCTATATTCTCCCAAGTCAAATGAGAACTTACAAGTGAATCATTCAGCGATGGGGTATTCATAAAATTAAAGGTCTCACCCAAGAAGTGACAAATTAGGATAGGGTCTTGCTCATAGAGAAAGAGTATGTGCACTATCACACTATGGATTATGTAGTTGATTATATTATATAGCCCTTCCTTCGAGCAAGTAACCAAACCCTACACATCCAATTCAATTCCAATCAACAACTTAGAGTTATGGCTGAGTGGATTTTGGCATTAGTTTGGTCTACTTATTCTTATGTATCTATCTAGTTTGTGGTAGGTCTGAATTTTATGTGTAATGTACTTGACTATCCTTTTTATATGTCTACTTTAGTTGGTGAGTCTGTAGTAGTGACTTGTGTTTATTGTTCATGTTCGGTATTGTTTGTGGGTTTTAGACTTGGGTAGATTTGATTATTGTGGATATGTTGGACTTGATGTAATTTTGGATATGACCGGGTCATTTTATATCATGTTGTCTTAAATTGTAATACTAAGATAGTGATTCTAGCTATGCCATAAATAGATAAACTAGAGTCAGAGGAGTGTATAAGGCCAAAGTGGTGAAAATTATATAATTTTTCTAGGCAAAAAGGTTAGTGGAGAAGAAGTGTTCAGTGTTTTAGCTCATCTCTGGGATATGAGTGGGGAGTCCCCTTCTGTAGAGTCAGTTTCGATGGTTTCTGAATTTTAGGATGTGTTTTCTTCAGACTTATTGAGTATGACTCCAAATAGAGATATTGATTTTTTTATTGACTTAGACTAGTCCCACTCTTCATACTACTAATATGCCACATCCTTCAACCGATATGCAGCAAATTTCATACCCTCTAAGTAAGAAGCATGCATAACTCAAAAGATCTTCTCCATCTCATCTATAAATCATTGAGGATCCTCCTCAACTTTAGAGACAGTAAAGGTCGAAGGATTGAGTCTCATAAACTGTCTGACTAGAGTAAACTCAGAAGAACTCACATCAATACTAGCAGGACCTGACTGATATGACTAAGATATCACTAACTGGGTCAACAGATAAATAGAACGACGAAACTCGGCATTAGAAATGTCTCCTTCGGGCAGTGGGGAGTATCATCATCAACTTGAGGAGCTCAAAGAGGACTGGTAGGTACCGGTGAAACTCTATGAAGTGTAGTATAATTAGGATCAGGAGCCCTAGACCAAGTCTAAACTCCATAAGTAGGACAAGTTTTGTTTACATTGTCC
Source organism: Capsicum annuum (assembly GCF_002878395.1). NCBI lineage: Eukaryota > Viridiplantae > Streptophyta > Magnoliopsida > Solanales > Solanaceae > Capsicum > Capsicum annuum. The sequence continues at coordinate 80,536,442 of NC_061119.1, read as the reverse complement.
TTAGGTGGGACAGAAGAAGTTCCATGACCATCAAATCTTTAGGGAGGAATGATCTGAAATGAGAACAAATGAAGTTTATAGAAGTTTCAAGACCTTACACTCTATATCTTGAAAGTAGAACACAAGAAAAGAAAACATTCCTAAATGTCTCACAGCCGCTCCCTCATAAGTATGATTTGTTGTACCCTCATGAAAGAGACTCTACTTAACACGGCTTTGTTGACACCCAATGAGATAAAACCTAGGCTCTGAAACCAACTTTGCATAACCCAAACCAGGTCCCAGCCATGATGGGTATCTAAAGTCCAACGAGGATCGGAGACCACTCCTGTTGCCTAGTCAAACAAATCATAATACACTACTCAACGAATGAATTTCAAACATATAACAAGATAAAGAGTAATAAGTTCAAATACATATAAAAGTGTCAACTTCTATACCCAATAAACAATAATATCCACAAAGCCTCTATACCAAAAAACAACTTAATTCGGGACATGCCCTCGGCCCGGTTAATAAAATTGACAATGTAAATGTGAAGTCTTCAATTCTAATTTATGAAAGGAAAACTAATGGAATGATCAAGTATTCCAGATAATGAAAGCTCACTGCTTTATTGTAATAACCGAATCTGAGATCACCTATCACTATACAGAAAAAGGATAAGTGTCTTCGAACCCTACATCATGTAGGGATACAGCTTTTCGAAGATGATTAGTGGGGTAAGCACTAGCATGTAACTCGGGGTAAGGGTAAAATAATGTCAGTCCAAAGTTTAATTTCAAACTCACTGTACATGTTCACATATATGCATACAAATAAATATAATAGATGCTGAAGTAGGGAGCAAGGTTTAGCATGATAGTAAAATATTATCCTAGACTATGCAGCTCAATCATCATAAATTGTCACCCACGGGCTATATGGGTTCAGCTCTTCCTACTAAAATGGACCCAGTGTATGTTATCACGAACTGAAGGTATCAAGAAATATGAAGGAATGCTCTAACCCTACGTCAATTCTTGATACAAAATATATCAATAGTGTGAACCATGCATACGGTCATTTAGACCAACCCTCATGTCGCCAAATGTGAGTTTCTAGTATAAGTCATTTGAGACCCATACCTTTATGGATTAGATACATAATCCCCATTAAGCGCAATTAAAATAAGTTTCATATAACCCATTCAATAATAAAGGAATTATACATTAAGGCGCACCTTACGTATCGTCATACCGTTTTGCTTGCAAGCTCATTCTTATGCCATTAAAATTCCATTAACCTAGGGGAATGCCTCGAACCCCTTTGTTTATTAAATAAAAACATGGCCAAGAAGGCCTTTAAAATCTATTTTCATTGTTTAACCATTTATGTAATGCAATAGTATAGGTGTGTAAGTCAAACTAAGTGACAATTCCATAATTCAAGTTCAAAATATCATATTGGGGGATTAACTCAACCCCCATTCCAATTCAACACCGATGCACCCCATTAGTTTAAAAACAATCAATTAAAGGCATGGACAACTCATGAAAACTATAGGAAAGCAATTCAAGAATTATCCATTCCAAAACCATAAACCCCAAACCAAATTTAAATTCTATAAAATTAAGCCATTTAAAACACACACTTTTCATAAAATAAGTTTTGAGGAAGAGTAACATGCATGAAAGGATCACAACTATGGAGAGAAAGCACCCATGAGAGTCCTAATTTACTAACTTCTAGGAAACCCTAAGTGTTCTTGACCTTTGAGATTTGAGAGAGATTGAGAAGTTATTTTAATTTATTTCAGAGTGATAATGATTCCCTAAAGGGGTTTTAAGTCGTGGGTCACGATTGGGGAATAAGAAAATATCCAAAGTGCCCTTATAAAACACTGAAAAGTTATTGTCTAATCGCTATAGGCGACCATATGACTTGTGAACTCCAGTCATTGTCTAGATAGTATCCATGGGGCACCAGTACTGGTCTAGCTAAGAGTCATACCATACAACTTGTAACCAGACATTACTACTTGTTAGGTTCAACTGCAGTCAAGGTAGGATTAATTGGACACTACACTGGTTAGGCTACGATTAGGGTCCTATGACCTGTAATGACACCCTACGACTTATAGGGAGAGTCGTAATTTGGGCAGTAAGACCATAGTCAAGAAATTTTCAAAGACCAAAATCCGGGATGTTTCATATTGGGCTCGTGATAACACGGGCTATACATTTCTAGTTTATATAAAAGAAAGAAGAACGGAACATAGTTTGATCAACAAAGTATACATGTATAGTCTTTTAATCGCAACTTGACAAATATTTTATTCGACAAATTATACATGCATAGTTTTTAATTGCACCTTGACAATTTAAATTTGATAGTGTGTTTATTATGTGATCATTCAGCAAAGTTATATATTTCACAATTAGCTCAATTCCTATATTATTATGTTAAATTAAAAAACGAACATATGTCGGATTATCAATAAGAGTCATATATTTTTTTAATGACTGGCCTTTAATAATATTATGAGAAATTGAGATATCTTATCCACTTATAAATTGAATAGAATTAAATGTTATTTTCATATTAGTAAAAATAAAGATCTCTAATTAAAAAAAATATAAAACTAAAAAATTTGTATAAGACAATAAATTAATTTATCCTTAATAGTATATAGGTGAACAAAAAGTGTAGTAACATGCATAAATTATAATATATTTTCAATGGACTATTTCATCAAAAATTAGTTAAATAAATGAATTAGGTCGAATACATCACCAAGATCCTCAACTTGGCACCATCTTTCACTTTGGCATCTCAAGTGGACGTTGTTTACTTTAGGCATCTCAAGTAGTGTAAAAGTGTATCATTTTGACACCTTTTTGTAGAGTTGGCATAGTATGTGTATTACATCTACATGAAGGTGCGTGGAAGCCCTTTTATGGCTGATGTGGCATCCAAGTTGGCCCACAAATTATATATTAACTCATCTCCATTAATTTATTTCTTCTTCCACATTTTTATTCACCATTTTTTTCAATCTTAATCTTATTTAATAGTGAAAATTAGTGGGAGAAATTTAGAAATTAGATACATATCTAGGGGTTTATCCTCTCTTATACAAATCGGGTTTGCAAATGATATTCAATTTAATTAGTTTACTTGGGTTAATAATAATTAAATTGAATCAAAAATAGATATTTATCTAGTTATATTCTTAATTGGCCTAGCTAAAATCAACCCCCCCTAAAAAAATACCATGGACGATGAAGAATATATTATTACAGAGATTTAATTATTATTCTAAAACACCCTGGGTTTTGGACCATGGAAATTTCCTGAGTTTTCAGCCTTCTGTGGATCATAAAACTCACCATACGAGTCATATGGTGAGGGTATGGGTCAGGTAACCCATCTCATAGGATGTCCAGTGCTTGGTGGTCAAGTTTTTATAATGGTTACGGTTCGATGGTATGGGTCATATAGTTGGTGATGGGTCATTGGGTTGATCCTTTATTTAATATAGAACTTAGTGACTTGACTTGGCTTTGAGTACAAGGGGCTCAGCATGAGCTGTAAGGATAGGGTACAAGAGGTATAGTGGAGTCGTACATTATCCAGTATCTAACCTATTTGATTCCGTCTTAGATACGACGTATGGGTACTAGTCGTAGGGTATGGATATGAGTGGGTCAAGGGGAGCCATATAGTGCATAGTGTGTGGATGTCCAACCTTCTATTCTGGGTATGACTAGATAGTACCACTCGTATGATATGAGTACGAGTGGAGGGGTCCAACCATACACACCTATGAGAATTTATATAGTTTAAGTTGGGGATATTCTGGAAATTTCCCCTCTTAACTTATTTTGACCTCATGAGTTAAAACACTATTGGGACTTTATTAACCTGCTATTCCTAAATCAAACACTCTCAAATCACTCTTAAATCTCTCTCAAGCTCTTGGGTCAAGAAAGGCTAGGATTTTATTCAACACAATCAATTAAGGCTCTAAAGGGTGGTTTCTCTTCTTCTTCCTCATTATCTAAGGAATTTTAAACCTCCCTCATTGTAATCTTAACTAAAATATGTTTTACTTAATGGTTTATTTGGCATAATTATGGTTTTGTGTTGGTTTTGAAATATATGTTGGGGTTTTTTGTTACTAATGGTTGGATAATGTTTTCCCATATTTTATTTATATTCATGTTATAATATTTGTTTGAATATGTGATTACATGGGAATGGTTAATTGGCTCTTGATTTTGGTTTTGGATACTATATGCCCTCAATATGTTTGTTAAAAGGCCTATACGATGGTTTTATCATATAGTTTGACTTTTATTGAAATCTTTGCATTGCATAGTATGGTAATGGAACTTAAATTGGTTTGGTTGGTTTTAAATAGTTTGGAAAGGCCTTGGTGGCCATGGCTTTAGTTTTAAAAACCTTGTGGGGTACATGAAAATCCCCCAAGTGATCTTTATAATGGAGTCCATGGGGTACATAGGAATCTCCTAATTGTTGGCTAATGACATTGCTTGCAATCTATAGTCGGTATAACGATGCCACTTGATAATGAATTGGTAATTAACTTTTAGAATTTGTTATTTGGTTATGTGCTAAAGGTTTTAATAGGGAAATAATGGCAAGGTGTGATAGCTGATCATGACGGTGTGAGTCCGATAGACGGACACTAGAAACTCATATTTACCGACATGAGGGTTGGTCATGGTGACAATATACTTGTGGGGTACACAAGAATCCCTTAAGTTATACTTGTATATATGTATCATGAAGGGTGAATGGTACACAAAAATCCCCGACCCCAATGATATCTTCATTTCATATAGCTAAATGCATTGGGGCCCATTCAGGGGGTAACACTAGACCCATATAGCCCATGGGTAGTTTCAGGATGGTTAAGCTACACAGCCTAGGTTAAGATTTTAAATGCATGCTAAACTCGGTACCCTTTCCGGCATAGAATATATATATGTATGAATGTTGTTGCACTTGGTTACTTGGTTTTATATGTTGGTATTGTTTTATCCTTATTCCTGATTAGATGTTAGTGTTCACCCCTTAACCTATTTTTGAGTGTTGTATCACCACGAAATATAGGAATCAACCATACTACTCCTCTTATACAGTGATTAAATTCGGGGACAGCTTTGTGTCAGACTGAATTGGTGAGCTTTCATACTACGAAAGGATATATTTCATGATATGGACTTCTTTATATTATTTTTGTTTCTTAGACTTTGGTTTTGTCTATGGTCGAGGGCATGTCCCGATTAAATATTTGTCTTTTTATGGATAGAGGCTTTGTGTGACTACTTTGGGCATGGGCGATGTTGGTATTAGTGCCATCTTTGGCTTTGGTATTGGTATTAAGGCTGACACTAATTAGATATCTGATTAGATTTTTGGTTGGCTATGGTTATTAATTTTGTTATTGTCTTTGAGTATTTATTATTTTATCTTATTATATGTTTAAAATTCATCCCACATAGACTGCAGGGCAGTTATGGTTGGGTATTGGGGTGGTCTTCTATCCCGGTTGGACTTGAGAAACCCAACACGATAAAGCCTCGATTTAGGTTGTGTCATATTGGTATCAGAGCCCTAGGTTCATGGTCTATTAGGAGTCCACAAAGTTGTGTTGATTAGAGTCTCTTTTAAGCTTATATAGCACGCCATACTTTTAAGGGAGAGGCAACAAGGCACTTAAGAATGTTTCTTTTTCATGTGTTTTATTTTTAAGATATAGAGTTTATGTCCCAAAATCTTCTCTAATCCCTATTCGCTTGATTTTTAGATTATGCCTTGATGATCTAAAGTTCACAAAAACTCCTCTATCCTAACTGGAGATAATGCCAATAGGAAATTCTCTACTTATGGATCCATACTCGGTCTAGGGGTGTAGTTCCTAATATCCTCCTGGAGTTCCACCGGTTCCCTCTTGTCTATCTCAAACTCCTTAAGTTGATGAGATGATCGCTGAGTTTTTTCAATCCATTCATATGCTGGCACAGTTGGTAGCTACTCAATATTAGTGTAGTGTTCCTATTACTCTATCTTCTAAGGCCATAAGGGTTGGCCAGTTCATAAGGTTGAACCCTCCGACCTTTACTCATGTTAAGGTGGATAAAAATCCTCAAGGTTTTCTGGATGAGATAGAAAAGATCTTATAAGTTATGCATTCCACGAATATGGAGGGCTTGGAGTTTGCCTCTTACCATCTAAAAGATATGGCATACCAATGGTGCGAGAAATGGGATCAGGCAAAGGGAACGATATTGAGTCATCTTTGTAGGAAAATTTTTCTAATGCTTTTTGGACCTTTTTTTTCCTCAAGATTTAAGGAAAGTAAAAGTGGAAGATTTTTTTAGCTGAAGTCAGGTAAGATATCAGTCAAGGAGTTTGCCTTGAAGTTTCACCAGTTATTACGGTATTCTCCAAAGTTGGTTTCTAGTATGAGGGCGAGGATGAGGAAGTTCACTTTTGGTTTGTCTTAAGACTTGATTTTGGAAAGTAAAGCAGCCTTGTCGATCAAGGACATGGATATCTCTAGGTTGATAGTATATATGCAACAGCTAAAGGAAGAAAAAAACCAACAGACAGAGATAGTAGAGAGGCAGGACAAGAAGTTTAGGTTCTCTGAGTAGGGTGGTAGCCAACAAAATAGTGGCAGAGATGGTGGTAAGTGGGGTAATTTGAGTCTTATTTGATGTCTAGTTCTTCCTATCTAAATCCATTAGGTGATAGACGTTTCTATATGGTGATAAATTCAAGGCACAGGGTGCCAAATTTTAGGCTAGTTAGGCTCAGTCAGCTCCATCATATCTTTTTTACAAATTCTATAGTCAATTACATCAGGGCTTCTATGATAAGGAAAGGGACAAATGCTTCGACTGCAGTCATCTAGGGCATATTCTTAGAAATTGTCCTATTGGTAAGGTTGCCTCTGGGGCAAAAAAGTTTCTAGTTACCTCTTCTTCAGCTCTGGAACCAAAGGGTGCACCATTTAGCTCTGACACTGGTTGTAACTATCTTTATGCTCTCAGTACTTGTCAGCAATCTAAGGCATCGCCTGATGTCATGACTGGTATGTTGAAACTCTTTTCTTGTGATGTATACTATTTACTTGATCCGAGGTCCACTCTATATTTTGTGACCCCATTTGGGGCTATGCATTTTGGTTTTGGTCCATAGTGTGTTTTGGACCCTTTTTCTATTTCTACCCTAGTAGGTGACTCTATGATTTCTATAAAGTCTATAGGGGTGTATGGTATCTTTTGGTAGTAAAGAAACTGTAGTGGATCTATTTGAATTAGATATAGTGGATTTTGATGTCATACTAGGGATGGGTTGGTTGCACTCATGCTATGTATCTCTAGACTATTGAACCTGTAAGGTTATCTTTAATTTTCCTAATGAGATAGTTATTGAGTAGGAGATTGGTTCCCTAGCTCCTAAGGGATGTTCATATCATATCTTTGAGCTCGAAGGTTGGTCTCTAAGGGGTGTCTCTATCATCTAGTTTGGGTTAAAGATTCAAACTCGAAGGTTTCTTCCTTGCATTTCGTCCCTGTGGTAAATGAATTTCCTGAGGTCTTCCCTAATGAACTTCTTAGTGTTCCTCTTGATAAGGAGATTGAGTTTGGGATTGATCTTGTTTCAAACACTCATCCAATTTCTATTCCTCCATATAGAATGGCTCCAACTGAGTTAAAAAAGCTTAAGAAGCAATAAAAGAATCCTCTAGATAAGGGTTTCATCCATCCTAGTGCGTTTCTATGGGGTGCACCGGTGTTCGTTGTGTGTAAGAAGGATGGTTCCCTTCGGATGTGTATTGATTACCGATAGTTGAATAAGGTGATGATAAAGAATAAGTACCTTCTTCCAAGAATTGATGACTTGTTTGATCAATTGTAGGGTGCTAAATTTTTATCTAAGATTGATCTTCGATCTGGGTATCATCAGTTAAAGATTAGGGAGGTGGATATCCCTAAGACTACCTTACGTACTCGATATGGCCATTATGTGTTTCTGGTTATATCGGTCCGTTTGACCAATGCCTTTGTAACATTTATGGATTTGATGAATAGGGTCTTCTATTGGTTTTTGTACTTATTTGTTGTTGTGTTCATAGATGATATTCTGGTGTACTCTAAAAGTGAGGTAGATTATGTTGATCATTTTCGTCTAGTATTGCATACCTTGAGAGAGCAGTAATTGTAAGCCAAGTTTTTGAAATGTGATTTCTGGTTGAATATTGTCACTTTTCTAGGTCATATTATTTATAGTGAGGGGATCATGGTTGATCCATGAAGGTTGTAATGGTTAAGAAGTGGCCTAGACCCACGACTCCAACCGACATTCGAAGCTTCTTGGTTTTAACTGGTTACTATAGGAGGTTTGTAGAGAGATTTTCTTCTATAGTTACCCCATTAACTAAGTTGACTCAGAAGAAGGTAAAGTTCTTATGGTCTGATGTTTGTGATGGTAGTTTCGAGGAGCTAACGGATAAGATAACTTCTTCTCTGGTTTTAACTTTGCCTAAAGGCACAAATGGGTTTGTGGTCTATTGTGATGCTTCTCATATTGGGATTGGTTGCATCTTGATATAGCATGGAAAGGTGACAACTTATGCTTCCAGACAGTTGAAGGTGCTTGAGAGGAATTATCCAACTCATGATTTGGAATTTTTAGCTATAGTGTTCGCATAAAAAATCTAGCATCATTATTTATATAGAGTGCATGTGGATATCTATTATGTTCATAAGATCCTACAGTATGTGTTTACTCAGAAAGAGCTTAACCTCAGGCAAAAGAGATTGCTTGAGCTGCTCAAAAATTATGACATAAGTCTTCACTACTATCCAGGTAAAGCTAATATGGTTATTGATGATCGTAGTAGGTTATCCATGGAGATTCTAGCTCATTTAGATAAAGAGAAGTAGAAGTTAGTGAAAGACATTCATTGTTTACCTAACCTTGGAGTTCGTCTCTTGGACTCTGAGGATAGTGATGTGTTTATTCAGAAAGTGGCACAGTCCTCTTGGTGCTGAAATTAAGGAGAAGCGAGTGTTAGATCTTGTGTTGATGAGGATCAAGGGTGATATTAGTGGTCATAGGGTGATGGCATTTGAGATTAGTGGTGATGGTACTTTGTGATACCAAGGGAGATTATGTGTTTCTAACATCGATGGTTTGCAAAAAAAAGATCATGGATGAGGTTCATGAGTTGCATTATGTTGTTTATCCTAATTCAATGAAAATGTATCATAAAGTTAAGGAGATATATTGGTGGAATAATATAAAGAAGGATGTGGCTAATTTTATGGCCAAGTGCATGGTGTGTCAGCGAGTGAAGGTTAAGCATATGAGGCCTAGAGATTTATATCAAGAAATTGAGTTGCCTGAATGAAAGTAGGAAGTGATCAATATAGATTTTATTGTCATTTTTCCTCAGTCTTGAAATCAATGTGATTCTGTTTGGGTCATAGTGGATAGGATGATGAAGTCGACTCACATTTTGCTAGTGAGGAATAACTTTTGGGTGGAGGATTATGCAAGGTTGCATCTTTATGAGATTGTGAAGTTGCAGGGGCTACCTATTCCTATCATCTCAAATCGCGGAATACAATTTTCATCATACATTTAGTGGTTATTTCAGAAAGGGTTAGCGACTAAGGTTTGTCTGAGTACTGCTTTTAACTCACAGTTAGATAGGCAAACGGAGAGAACTATTCAGACATTGGAGGATATGCTTTATGCTTGTATGATTGAATATGGTGGTAGTTGGTTTTAGCATTTGCCTCTTATAGAGTTTGCTTACAAATAATAGCTACCACTCTAGCATTGGGTTGGCTCTATTTAAAGCATTGTATGGTAGGAGATATAGATCTCCTATTAGGTGGTTTGAGCTTGGTAAGGTGGATATATTTTTCCCATATTTGGCTCATCAAGCCATGGAGAAGGTGATAGTGATTTAGGATAGTCTTAAGGCCGCCCAAAGTAGCTAAAAGTCCTATGCAGATATGAAGTAAAGAAAGTTAGAGTTTGAGATTGGAGATAAGGTGTTCTTGAAGGTGTCTCCCATAAAGGGAGTGATGCGGTTTGGTAAGAAGGGGAATCTCATTCCCTAATATATTAGTTTGTACTCGGTTTGGAGGAGGGTTTGTAATATTGCGTATGAGTTGGATTTGCTTCTAATTTGAGCTCCATTCTTCCAGTGTTCTATATTTCTATGTTGAGGAGGCGCATGGGTGATCCATCTCAAATCATGTCTATCAAGGATATGGTTATTTCGGATTCCTTGTCTTATGAGGAGGTCCCAGTTGAGATCTTGGATCGGTAGGTTCATCGGTTATGGATCAGGGATGTAGCTTTGGTCAAGGTTCTATGGAGGAACCACAAGGTTGAAGAGGCTACTTGGGAAGAAGAAGAGGACATGAAGTCCAAGTATCCATTCCTATTTTCTGCTCTGGAAATTCATGCGGAAGGTATATGTTCTTCATCATACTTTTGTTTTCAAACTTTATTAAAAGAAAGATTGATTTCCTTGCATCTTTGTTTTCTAACTTAGTTAAAGTTTAGAATCGAGGTGTTGGGGTGTAAACCATTTTTTACTGCCTTGTTACATTATTCGAGGACGAATGATCCAAGTAGGGGAGAATTGAAACACCCTGGATTTTGGCCCTTGGAAATTTCTTAAGTTTTCATCCTTCTGTGGATTATACGACTCACTATATAAGTCGTATGGTGAGGGTATGAATTAGGTGACCCATCTCATAGGATGTCTAGTGCTTATGGTCAAGTTTTTGTTATGGTTACGGTATGGTCATACCAATTGTATGGTTGGTGATGGGTCATTGGGTTCATCCATCACTTAATCTGAAGCTTGGCGACTTGACTTAGCTCTGATTACGAGTGGCTCACTATAAGCCATAAGGATAGTGCACAAGTGGTATAGTAGAGTCGTATGTTGTCCAATGTCCAACCCCTTTGATTTTGTCTTTAATACGACTTATGGGTACAAGTCGTATGGTATGGGTATGAGTGGGGCAAGAGGAGTCGTATGGTGGACAGTGTGTGGATGTCCAAGCTTCTGTTCTAGGTATGACTGGATAATACCACTCGTATGATGTGGGCACGAGTGGAGGGGTCCAACCGTACCCACCTATGGGAATTCTTACAGTTTAAGTTGGGGGTATTCTAGACATTTCTCCTCTTAACTTCTTTCGTCCCCACGACTTAGAACACTCTTGGGACTTCATTAACATACTATTCCCAAATCAAACATTCTCAAATCACTCTTAAATATCTCTCAAGCTCTTAGGTCAATAAAGGCTAGGATTTTCTTCAAGGCAATCAATTAAGGCTCTAAAGGGTGGTTTCTCTCCATCTTCCTCATTGTCTAAGGCATGTTACTCCTCCCTCATTGTTAGTTCAACGAAAAGCATGCTTAACTTAATGGTTTTCATGGCATAATTATGGGTTTGTGTTAGTTTTGAAATATATGTTAGGATTTTTGGTTACTAATGGTTGGATAATGTTTTCCTATGTTCTATTTATGGTTTTTCATGCTATAATGTTGGTTTGAACATGTGTTTGCATGGGAATGATTAATTGATTCTTGATTTTGGTTTTGGAAACTATATATGCCCTCAACATGTTTGTTAAAATGTCTATGAGAATAGTTTTATCAGATATTTGACTTTATTGAAATCTTTGCACTGCATAATATGGTAATGGAACATAAATTGGTTTGGTTGGTTTTAAATGGTTTGGAAACGCCTTGGTGGCCATGGTTTTGGTTTTTAAAACCTTATGGGGTACACGGGAATCCACCAAGTGATCTTTATAATGGAGTCCATGGGGTACATACGAATCCCCTAAGTGTTGGCTAATGACATTGCTTACTAGCTATAGTTGGTATGACGATACCACTTTACAATGCCTTGGTAATTAACTCTTCAAATTGGTGGTTTGGCTATGTGCTAAACATTTTAGTTGGGCAATAATGGCGGGGTGTGATAGCTGACCGTGAAGGTGTAAATTCGATGGATGGACATTGGAAACTCATGTTTACCGACATGAGGGTTGGTCATGGTGACCATATACTTATGGGGTACACGACAAACCCCTAAGATATACTTGTATATATGTATCATGGAGGGCAAAGGATACACGGAAATCCCCGATGCCTATGATATCTTCTGTTCGTGCGGCAACATACACTGGGGCCCATTTAGGGGGTAATACTGGACCCATATAGCCTGTGAGTAGTTTTAAGATGATCAAGCTACATAACCCAAGTTAAGATTTTAAATACATGCTAAACCCAGTTCCCTTCTCGGCAGTGAATGCGATTGCACGTGGTTACTTACTTGGTTTTAATGTTGGCATTATTTTATCCTTATTTCTAAGTACAAGCTAGCATTCACCCGCTAACCCATCTTCGAGCATTATATCTCCACGCGGTGCAAGAACCGACCACACTACTCCTTCTGCTCAGTTATTAGATTTAGGAATAGCTTTGTATCAGACTGAAGTGGTGAGCTTCCATACTGCAAAAGGCTCCATTTCATGATATGGACTTCTTTATGTTATTTTTGTTTTTCGAATTTTAGTTTTGGCTTTGGTCGGAGGTATGTCCCGATCGGATGTTCTTCATTTTTGGATTAAGGCTTTGTGTGACTACTTTAGGCATGGGTAGTATTGGTATTTGTGTCAGCCTTGGCATTGGTATTGGTATTGGAGTTGACACCATTTGGATATTTGATTCGATTATTGGTTGGCTATTGTTATGGATTCTATTACTGTCTTTGAGTATTTATTGTATTATCTTATTATATATTTGAAATTCATCCGACATAGGTTGAATGGCGATTATGGTTGGGTAATGGGGGTATTCTCCAGTCCCAGTTTGACTTGAGGTACGCGACACGACTATGCCCCGATTTGGGTCGGGTCAGATTCGCCATGGATTTAATTATAGAGATTTAATTATTAGTCACCATGGATTTTCTTTATAGTCCATTGGTCTTCTTCATCATCCATGGGGTTGGGGGCAAGGCATAAAATATTTAGGGAAGATGAGTTGAGGGAGAGGTGGGGATGGTGGCGATATTTAAAGAAGATAATTCGGATGGGGAGGGACTAAGGGGAAAATTGAGAAAATGATTTAGGGAGGGGGAGGGGATGTTTGCAAAAGGGGGGAAGGGTGTTTGAATAAAATGATTGGGGGTTGGGGTGGGAGGGAGTGAGGGATGTTTGAAGAAGACGACTGATGAGGTAGGGGGTTTGCAGGGGTTTTTTTTAAATTTAAATTAAGTATTCAAAAATTATATCAATAAAAAATGACAATTGTCCTATTTTTATTGGTTACTTTACACTTCATTGTGATAACTATCAAATTACATCCTTGAATGGGTGTAAGCGACTCTTGTCAATACAATAACCCAACTTCAGTTGGGGTCGAATCCACAAGGAGTGAAAACACAAAATTCAAAACCTAAGTGTTGATAGTTAACTAGAAGTTAACTCATAATGTGAATAAAATAGCCATAAATATAAAATTGGGGGTTTAATTGGAATGTTTTAATAATGACAATTTTCTTGCTTTTAGGGCACTATTTTGAGATTAAAAGTACTAAAAGTGTAATCAAGTAGAGAGGGGCCTTGAAGTTATGCATAGGTTATTGCTAATTTATCCAAGTTTATCTAGGAGTAATGGGTTGGCTAGATTAACGGGTATAGGCGACAATATTTCAATTACAACACCAAATTTACACAAATGGGTTCTTTCAAACCCCTCATTTATGACAACCGGAACTAGGGCTTGGCCATGATGGATATCTCAAGTCCACCGAGGACTGGAGACCACCCCCATTGACTAGACAAACAGAACATAACACACCTAGCAGCGGCTTAATTCCAAACATATAACAAGATAGAAAGATAGTAAACCCAAAGACAACTAAGAGTGTCATCATCAATACCCAATCCACAATAATATCCACAAAGCTTCTACTAATTCGAATATAACCAATATTGGGACATGCCCCAGACTCCGACAAAGACAATAATAATGACAATAATAATGTTAATGTGAAGTCTTCAATTCTAAGTCATGGAAAGAAATCGATGAAATGATCAAGTCTTTTGTAGAGTGGAAGTTCACCACTTCACTGTAAACGACCAACGAACCAAGCTGATCCACCTAACACTGTGTAGGAAAAGTAAAAATTCCTCCGGACCCTCCTGCATTGCATGGGGATACAACATCCGAAGACGGTTAGTGGGTTGAGAACTAGCATGTAACTCAAGGATAAAGGATAAAATAATGCCAAGTGAAATTTAATTCAAAATCATGCACACATCATCATATACATGTATAAGTTATATGCCGGGATAGGGAACAAGGATTAGCTTGAAGTAAAACTTTATCTTGGACTATGTAGCTCAACCATCATAACAGGCACCCACGAGCTCTATGGTTTCAGCTCCCCCTCTTGAAAGGACCTCAGTATGTGTTAGCTGTACGAACCAGAGGTATCAAGAAAGATCAGGGAATGCCCCGACCCCACATTAATCCAAGATACAATTATATAAATAGTGTGAACTATGCACGTGGTCATCACGACCAAACCTCACATTGGTAAACATGAGTTTCCAGTGCAAGTCATCCTAGACCCACACCTTCACATCTTATCTATATAATCCCCATTAAGGCCAAATTAAAAGAAGTTTCATTTAACCTATTTATTTAACCAAGGATTTAACTGTTAAGACACACCATGGGTATCATCATGCCCTTACACTTGCAAGCTTAACCCTATGCCATAACAATCACATAAACTTGGGGGAATGCCTCAACCCCCTTTGTTCATTAAATCAAATTGGAGGAATGCCTCGACCTCCTTTGTTCATGTTTCAATCCAAAACATGGCCAACAAGGCCTTTAAAATCTATATTTATTGTTTAACTATTTGTGCAATGCAATAGTATAAGGGAGTAAATCAAATCAGGTGACAATTTAACTATTCAAGCCATTTACACAAGTGGGTGAGGGAACACAATTAATTATTCAAAACCAATTCCAAGCTTAAACATCAATTTGGGGGAATACCTTGTCCCCTATTCCAATTCCCACACCTATGCACCCCATTCGTCCAAAACATTCTGTTAAAAGCAACAACAACTCATAAAACTAGTGGGAAAATAATTCGAGGATTAAACATCTTAAAACCCTCAACTATAAAAATAAACTCACATTCAAATCCATACAATTTAAACCATTTAAAACACATGTTTTTCATAAAATAAGGATTGGGGAAGAGTAACATGCCTGAAATACCAAGATTTAAGGAGACAAATCAATCCTTAAGCCCTTAGATGACCTTCTTGGAAACCCTAAGTATCTTGACCTTGGAGAATTTAGAGAGTTTGAAAGGGTTCCTTGAAGATCTAAATTGTTGAAAATAATGTCCCAAGGGTGTTTTATGGTCATGGGTATTGAGTGAGGGAAGAGGAAAATGTCCAAAATTCCCAAAACTTAAAAGATGAAAAATGGTCTCAAGTAACTACGGGTCACTATACGACTTGTAAAGACTTATTATGACTTGTCACCACGAGTCACAGTCAAGATAGTAGCTGAAGGACCCTTCTTTGGTGACCCTATGATACACACCATACAAGTCGTTATGAGACCCTACGACTCGTAGGGTCCTAGTCGTAGTCAAGACATAATACTTTAGGCATCACACTGGTTTCGCTATGGATTGGACCATATGATACTTTTAGAGTCTTTATGACTCATTAGGATCCACTCATAATTAGGACAATAACTTAGGTTACCTTAATTGGACACCCTACAATTGGGGTCCTATGACCCGTAATGACCTATTACGACTCATAAGGAAAGTCATAGCCTGGGCAGTGAGTTTAAATCTAAAAAATTTTCCATGGGCCATAATCTGAGGTGTTTTATTCTCCCCTTCTTAGGATCATTCGTCCTCAAATGATGGAACAAGGCATCCCTTAGCACGATTTAACACAAAATACAACCACACTTACCTTTAACAAAGACAGAAAACAAAAGATGTCAAGGAAATCCAAATTTCCTTTAACAAAGTCTAAAAACAAAGATGCTAAGATTAACATATACCTTAAGCACGATTATCTGGAACGGGGAACTATAATTGGTATTTGGACTTCATGTCCTCCCCAACTTCCTAAGTAGCTTGTTAAAACTTCTGGTCCCTCCATAGAACCTTCACCAAGGCCACCTCCTTTGTTCGTAACCGGTAGACTTTCCAACCCAAGATCTCAACCAAGACATCAAAAATACCAACACTTTCCACTGAAACCACCAAGGAAAGATCACCTACGAGCTACCTCAAATCGAAACGTGAAACACTAGGTAAATGAAACCCAAATAGGGAGGCAACTCTAACTCATAAGACATATTACCCACTCTCTTCAAAATAAAATACAGACCCACATATCGGGGACTTAGCTTTCTTTTCCTTCCAAATTGCATCACTCCCTTCATAGGAGACACCTTTAAGAACACTCCATTGCCAATTTCAAATTCCAACTCTCTTTGCCTGACTTCTGTGTCGGACTTTTGGTGACTTAGGGTGATCTTAATCCTATCATGAATCACCTTTACCTTTTCCATAGCCTGATGAACCAAATCAGGATCGAATAACCTAGCCTCACTAATCTCAAACCACCCAATAGGAGAATGACATCTCCTACCATACAATGCTTCAAACGGAGCCATACCAATGCTAGAGTGATAATTATTATTATAAGAAAACTCGATGAGAGGTAAATGATCAACACAGCTACCACCAAAGTGAATCACAGAAGCCTGAAGCATATCCTTTAAAGTCTGTATCATCCTCTTTGCTTGTCCATCCATCTGCAGGTGGAAATCGGTGCTAAGGTTCACCTTAGTTCCCAACAATCTCTGAAAAGAATGCCAAAAATGAGATGAAAACTAAGTACGTCGATCAAATATGATAAAAACTGGAACACCATAAAACTTTACAATCTCCTGAATGAAAAGTTTAGCATAATCCTCAGCAAAGAAATTCGCCTTCACAAGCAAGAATTGAGAAGACTTAGTCATCCTATCCACTATGATCCAAATCAAATCAAACTGACTGTGAGACCGCGGAAGACCGGTAGCAAAATCTATATTAATCACCTCCCACTACCACACAGGTAACTCAATTTCTTGAAATAATCCACCAGGCCTCAAGTGTTCCACCATCACTTTCTAACATACCAAGCACTTAGCCACAAAATTATCCACATCCCGTTTCATGTTATTCCACTAATAGATTTCTTTCAAGTCATGGTACATCTTTGTAGAACTAGGATGAACAGTGTATCTTGACTCATGAGCCTTACTAAGATCCTCTCACGTAGCTCGTTAACATCAGGTACACATTATCTACCTTGGTACCTCAAGATACCATCACCACCAATATCTAAATTCATCACCTTATAGTGACGCACATCAACCTTGATCTGCATTAATATAAGATCCAATACCTATTTCTCATTTACCTTAGCACTAAGAGATGAATTTACCACCTCTTGCATAATCACACCTCCATCCTCAGAGTCTAAGAGATGAATAGCAAGATTAGCCAAAAGGTGAATATCCTTCACAAAACCTTGCTTCTCCTCATCAACATGAGATAAGCTTCCCATAGACAATATTCTAAGAGCATCACCAACCATGTTAGCTTTACCTGGATGATAATGGAGACTTATGTCGTAATCCTTGAGCAACTCAAGCTATCTCATTTGCCTGAGATTCTACTCCTTCGAGACGAAGACATATTGCAAACTCTTATGGCTTGAGAAAATGTCAACATGAACCCCATAAAAATAATGATTCCAAATCTTTAGAGCGAAAACCATAACTAACAACTCCAAATCATGAGTCGGATAATTCTTCTCATGAACTTTCAACTATCTAGAAACATATGCCACTACCATACTATGCCACATTAAAACAAAACCCAATCCCACATGAGATGCATCACAATAAACCATGAAGCCATCAGTACCCTCGGGCAGGGTCAAAGTAGGAGCAAAAGTCAACTTGTCCTTTAGCTTCTCGAAACTACCCTCACAAGCATCTGACCATAAGAACTTCCCCCTTTTCTGAGTCAACTTAGTCAATGGGGCAGAAATAAAAGAAAATCTCTCCACAAACCTCCTATAGTACCCAACTAAACCCAAAAAGGTCTGAATATTAGTTGGAGTAGTGGGTATAGGACACTTCTTAACCACCACAACTTTCTGTGGATCCACCCTAATCTCTTCACTAGAAACAACATGACCCAAAAAAGTAACAACATTTAACCAAAACTCAAACTTAGAAAATTTAGCATACAACCGTTGATCCTTAAGAGTCTAGAAAACTATGTGGAGGTACATAGCATGATCTACCTCGCTCCTAGAGTACACCAAAGTATCATTAGTAATCACAATGACAAATATATCCAAAAACTGATTCATAAGATCCATAAATGGTGGCGGCACATTAGTCAATCAAAAAGACATTACCAAAAACTCAAAATGACCCTACCAAATTTGGAAAGCAATCTTAGGGATATCCACCTTACTAATTTTCAACTGATGATAACCTGACCGAAGGTTTATCTTAGAGATGTACTTAGCACCCTGAAGATGATCAAATAATCATCGATCTTAGAAAGAGGATACTTATTCTTCATCATCACCTTATTTAACTAGCAGTAATCTATACACATTCGAAGGGACTTATCCTTCTTATTCACAGAGAGAACAGAAGCAGCCCGTGGGGAAAACACTAGGGCAAATAAAATCTTTATCAAGAAGATATTTCAATTGCTTCTTAAGCTCTTTCAACTTAGATGGAGCCATTCTATAGGGAGGGATAGAAATAGGATGAGTGTCTGGAAGATTAATCCTATAATCAATTTCCCTATTAAGAGAAACACCGGAAAGATCATCAGAAAATACCTTGGGAAACTCACATACCACAGGGATAGATTACAATAAAGGGCATTCGAAACTAGATTCCTTAACATGCACTAAATGGTATAGACACCCCTTGGAAATTAATTTTTGGGATCTAAGATAAGAAATGAACCTTTCTTTAGGCACTAAGGAACTAACTTCCCACTCAATCACTATTCATTCAAGAATTGGAAATTAACCTTTCGGGTCCTACAATCAAGAGACATATAGCACGAGTGCAACAAATCCATCCCTAAAATCACATCAAAATCTAGCATGTCCAACGCTATTAGATCCACCAACGTCTCCCTACCACAGATAGATACGACACAACCCCTATAGACCTTCTATCTATAATAGAGTTACCCACTAAAGTGGGCACAGAAAAGGGATCAGGAATACACTCAGGACCAAAACTAAAATGAATAGCCACATTAGGGGTGACATAAGAAAGGGTAGATCCAGGATCAAGCAGACAAATACATCATGAGAGAAAAGTTTTAGCATACCAATAACAACATCAGGTTATGTATCCAAATCCTAACAGGTATGAAGAGCATACAGACTATTACGACCAATTCTAGAGCCAATAGCAGCATCCTTTGGTGTAGAAGCTGAAAAAGCACCAACTGGGACCTTATTAGCCCTAGTAGCAACATCACCTGAAGGACTGTTCCTCTGAATGTGGCCTAACTAACCACACTTAAATCACTTATTTCTCCCCTTCTCATCAAATCCATAGTGCACCTACCTACAACATCAGCAAGGGGGATAAGATGGGGTTAACTAAGGTTAACTAGCCTGAGACAGGGCACCCCGTTCCCTAGGACCATCACTGTTCTGGAAATGGTGATCACCGAACATCTTGGGATAAGGAGCACTAGCTGTAGAATAAGAGATAGAATTGCCCCACTTCTTCATAGACTATTTTCCACCATCTCTACTACTCTATTTCTGACCTCTACCCTGATCCAAATATTGAAACTTTTTACCCTGCCTTTCCTCTATCTCTTTTTTCTTCTTCTTTTCCTCCTCGACCTATTTCATATACACCATAAATCGAGAGATATCCATATCACTATTCAGTAAGGTGGCCTTTCACTCTAACACCAAGTCTTAAGATAAACCTGAAGCAAACTTTCTTATCTTAGTCCTTGTTCTAGACAGTACCTCATAAGCATAATAGGACAACATCCTACCATATTTCAAATTTATGAACTTCTCAACATTTATCTCCCTCAACTCTTGAGGAAAAAAATATCAAGAAAAGCACTAGAGAAATCCTCCCATAATGCCAACTCTGCATTATCACCCCTAGACTAGTGCCACTTCTCATACCACTGATATGTTACGTCCTTCAGCTGGTATACAGCTAACTCCACACCCTTGGAGTCAGAAGCATATATCATATAGAAAATCTTCTCCATCTCATCTATGAATCCTTGAAGATCCTTCTCAATCCTAAAGCTAGTAAAGGTTAAAGGATTGAGCCTAAAAAACTACCCAACTTAAGTAACCTCAGTTAAACTCACATCATCACCGATAGGACCCGACAGACATGACTGACATGTCACTAGCTGGATCAACAGATGAATAGAATAGTGGAACTCAACATTAGTAATATCTCCTTGAGGTGATTGAGCATGGGTGTCACCAGTGGGAGAAGGATCAGTAGGGACTGGTAGAACTCCATGAGGGCAATCGAAGCAGAGACCCTAGACTGGTATGAACTTTATAAGTAGGACAAGACCCGTCCACACTATCCTCAAGTGGGATAAAGAAGTTTCTAAGAGAATCATATCTTCTAGGAGTCATGATCTAAAAAATGCACAAATAAGAATTAGAGGATATTTCAACACCCTAGACTCTACCGCCCAAAAGTATATCAAAACAAAGAGAAACATTCCTAAATGCCTCGTAGCCTCTCCCTTATAAGTGTGGCGTGCTACACATCTATACAAAGGCTCTACTTGACATAACTTTATGGAAACCCAATAACACCAAACCTAGGCTCTGATATAAACTTTGTCATGACCTAAACTAGGGTCTAGCTGTGACAGGTATCTCAAGTCCATCGAGGACTAGAGACTACCCCTATTTCCCAACCAAACAGAACATAACACACCTAGCAGCAGCTGAATTCTGAATATATTTTAAGATATAAAAATAATAAACTCAAATGTAACTAAGAGTGTCAACATCAATACCCAATCTACAGTAATAGCTACAAAGCCTCTACTAAACCAAAAAACAACCAACGTCAGGACATGTCTCCGACTCTGACAATAATAATGTTAATGTAATGTATTTAACTCTAAGTCATAGAAATAAATTGATGAAATGATCAAGTCTTATGAAGAGTGAAAGCTCATTGCTTCACCACAAATGACCAACGAACAAAGCTGGTCCACCTAACACTGTGTGGGAAAAGTAGAATTACCTTTAGACCCTACATCGCATGGGGATACAACATTCAGCAATGGTTAGAGGGTTGAGCACTAGCATGTAACTCAGGAATAAAGAATAAAATAATGCCAAGTCAAATCTAATTCAAAATCATGCACACATCATCATAGACATGTATAAGTATTATGCAAGGATAAGGAACAGGTCTTAGACATGTATAAGTATTATGCCTGGACTATGTAGCTCAACCATCATAACAGGCACCCACAGGCTATATGAGTTCATCTCCCCCTACTGAAAGGCCCTAGTGCATGTTAGCCAGATAAACTGGAGGTATCAAGGAAGACTAGGGAACGCCCTGACCCCACGTCAATCCAAGATACAATTATATCAATAGTGCAAACTATGCACATGGTCATCAAGACCAAACCTCACATTGACAAACATGAATTTCTGGTACAAGTCATCTAAGACCCACAGCTTTATGACTTATCTACATAACTCCCATTAAGCCCAAATTAAAACAAGTTTCACATAACCCATTTATTTAACCAAGGATTTAATCATTGAGGCACACCATGGGTATCGTCACACTCTTACACTTGCAAGCTTATCTCTATTCCATAACAATTATATAAACTTGAGAGAATGCCTCAACCCCCTTTGTTCATTAAATCAAACTGAAGGAATTCCTCGACCTTCTTTGTTTATCTTTCAATTCAAAACATGGCCAATAAGGCCTTTAAAATACATATTCATTGTTTAACAAATTGTGCAATGCAAGAGTATGAGGGAGTAAATCAAATCAGGTGATAATTTCACCATTTAAGCCATTTACACGAGTGGGTTGAGGGAACATAATTATTCAAAACTAATTCTAAATTTAAAACATCAATTTGGGAAAATACCTTGACCCCTATTCCAATTATCACCCCCATGCAGTTAAAAGCATGACCAACTCATAAAAACCATTCAGTTAAAAGCATGAACAACTCATAAAAACATGGGAAAACAATTAAAGAATCAAATATTCCAAAACCCTCAACCATAAAAAAACCCACATTTAAATCTATTTAATTTAAACGATTTAAAACACATATTTTTTATAAAATAAGGATTAGGGAAGAGTAATATGCCTAAAATACTAAGATTTATGGAGATAAATCAACCCTTAATCCCTTAGATGACCAACTTCTTGGAAACCTCAATTATCTTAACCTTGGAGAATTTAGAGAGTTTGAGAGGGTGCTTTGAAGTGCTAATGTGTTAAAAATAATGACCCAAGTGTGTTTTATGGTCATGGGTATTAAATGAGGGAAGAGAGAAATATCCAAAATGCCCTTAACTTAAAAGCCACATAATTATCGCCAGTAACTACGAGTCACTAAATGACTCGTAAGGACTCATTACGACTGGTCACCATGAGTCATAGTCAAGAGGAGTAGCTGATGGACCCTTCTTTGGTGACCATGTAATTAACACCATACGACTCGTTATGAGAGCCTACAACTCATAAGATCCTAGTTGTAGTCAAAGAATACTTTAGGAATTACACTAATTTGGTTACGGATGGGACCATATAATTTATTTAGAGTCCTTACAACTTGTTAGGAGCTACTCATAATCAGGATAGTAACTTAGTCTACCTTTACTAGACACATTACGATTTGGGTCTTATGACCGCAATGACACATTGCGACTCACAAGGAGAGTTGTAGCTTGGGTAGTGAGTTTAAAATTCAAAAACTTTCCAAGGGCCATAATCCGATTGTTTCATCATTAGTGTATCAAGTTTCACCAATCTAATACCTCAATTAACATCCTTATGTCTAAGAGAGGTCATTACATGAAAAACTTTAACTTATTATTGCATTTACTCCTCACTCATATCTCCTCTTTCAAGGATGACATAAGTTCAAGTTAACTGGGGTTCGCAACCCCCAATTTATAGTTAAATCGTAGACTGTATGCAACGCCCATCATAAATAACTAATTAAATGAATAAATAATTAATACCTATGCACTAATCACAACATATTCAAGCATAACCCCAAGATTTATATTTAGTTACTCATGGAGATAAAGAAGAAAGATATACCAAAATCACCATAAAATTCATCTGTGAAGAAAAATGAACGGTATCTCCAAGCTTTTAGTCTTAACAAACAACTAAATTATCACTTAAAAATCACTCAAAAGATGATTCTCACTCCAAAAATAGTGATACCATTCATGAACGGGTAGGGTATTTAGGCTAAAATGATTTGCAACAATCACAAGAAAGGCCTAAGATTATTTCACCAACCACATATAATCAAGACTAGCTTTGAAAGACCAACAGGGCAAGTTCTAGATGACATAAGTAAGCACAAGAATCATTCAACCAATACTCACCATAGATGGAATGAAAACTATTTTAGAAGGGTCGATTGTACTTCCTACTTAAGAGCAAAAGTAATTGTTTTCCATATTACAACCAACTAAAGAATTAAGAGTCACAAAAAGAAGAAAAGCATTGTTACAATATCATTCACTTCCATGCCTTAATTTTGACAAAAGACTTTAAACGAGGGATGTTTATTTCATATTTAACTGTACAAGATTAAATATCGTTAGCACCAAGCAAACCACAATCTCCTAATCTGGCTCTAACAAGGAAAATAATAATATGACTACTCAAACTTTGCTATAGTTACAATGTCAATCCTAATTCATAATGCTATGGGTATTCAAACTTTCCCTACATGTATGAATTTAACACCTAAGAACAATGACTTTTCCTTAAGAATGTTGTCACTTAATCTATCATAGGGAAAGAATCATCCAAAAGTACTAGCAAAAGTAAAAACTACTTCGAGCAATGAAAAAAATAACTAGTCCAATAAAATCCACACAAATCATACAGGGTAAAAAATTATACAATATCCATAAAAACCACATCAAAATATCCAAATAGCAATATCCATAACAAAATGCAAAACATTCAAATATTATTAACATCCATAAAACATAAAATACGAACACAAGGGCACCCTCAATCGAAAAATTGCAGTGTCCTCACTACATATATCAAAGCATATAAGAGTAAAGGGTCTCCCTAAATCCGAATCACTAGTTGCCATCACTCTTAGTCTCCTAATTCTTAGCATCCTCAATGTCAGGCTCACCATCATTAAACCACTGTGCTGGAATCTCATCATCAACTTTGGGCCTCATAGGAGGAAGTGACACTCTTGGCTTTAGCACCTTCTACAAACCCTTCACCCCTTTTCCATATTTGGGTAAAGAATTTATCCCGCTTTTTTACTCTCTTCTTCATATTTGCAAGTGACTCACTTAATTATTGGTGTAACTTGGCCAAGGAAGTGTAATCTTGCTCTAACTTAGAGATGGTAGCCCCTTACTTTCTTTGATCTTCTAAGAGCTTATCATAATCCCTCTAAGGGACACAAAAAGTGAGACCAACAGAAGACTCACCAGGTCCTGTGGGCAATCTGGAAATAAACTCCCAAACCATCTGCATCTCACTTTTAGACACCTCGAATGGCCCCAGTGATGATGGTCTATAAGAGTCTAATTCATCTTGAACCGACTTACCAATATTAATTTTCCACTTCTTACCGTTAAAACTTGCACTTTCACCACCTATTTTCAATGGTTAGATCGATACCTTTGGCATTATCCAAGTGTCCCTCGAATACTTTTCAAATCTTGCCTATATGCACCAATTGATGATCAGTGAAAGAAACATCAGTATGGTCCTATCTCATGCTTTATATGCCTATGATTTCAGAGGATAAAAAGACCAATATTCAAAGGAATATTTTATATAATACATGCAACCATCTGTTCTGGCATCACGGGAAGGTTTGTCATATTTATGGTCCAGAAGACACAGCTGCAAATGATCATCAACCAAATAGTTGCCTCCATCGTGAACTCATTGAAAGTGATTTCGATTTTTGAGAGACATTTTTACCTGGGAACAACTGTGAGACCAACCAACTACCCAGAGCATATTATTCTACCATGAATTATGACTTATCAACATAGGGCAACCCATATACACTATTGATATCCTCGGCTTCAAAATAGACTAACTTACCCTTTATCCTTACTATTGGGTCAGACAGTTTTATGGCTTTTGACATTTGTGTAAAACTCCCTTACCCATTATTCATTGGCATGGAATTAGTTTGATGTAAAGAATATCCATCTCGTTGCCTACAACCTCTGAAAGAAAGCCGAGAGGTTTTCAAGAACTCGCTTCAAATATCTCTCTCAGGAAATATTTCTTACTTGCCAAGTCCTTGTAGTATATCACTTGGTAGCCGGGAGACAGAAATTGGTTCTGGTTAAAATCTATATTTACCTCAACTTCATCAATGTGTTGGTGTGCCATTCTTAGCTTATGGTTAAAAATCTAAAAATAATACATAAGTATGAACCTCAAGATTATCATGTGAAAATAATGTTATGTGACTGAGAAAAGCTAAAGCCACAGTTGAAAAATAAAATTTGGGCTCAAACAATAATTTGTAGCATTTTGCTGAGAGTTCAAAAAGACCTCAGGTATCTCTATCATGATCTGCTGATTCACGACCATGACACCTTAGGGTTATATCAGATAGTCCTTATGTATTGTTATCATGATCTGCTAAGTCAAAATCGCGACACCTTAGGTTCTGTCAGTCAGGCCTCAAGTATCGCTATCGCGCTGAGTCATAATTGCGACACCTAAGTGATCATCTTCCCTAGAGATCCCTAACTTAAATTTTGTATTAATTTCACATAACAATGTTAATACATGATTCACAAACCAAATAACATGAACCATACTGTATAATCACTCAGAATTTCCCTCAAACTCATAGAAAAACACTCAAAGGTTTTATTTGGTTAAATTATCAAAAACTTGGTATGTAATTCAAACACTCATTTATTTCAAAATCCAATTTGGGTACTCAAGACTTCCCCAATCATGTACTCACCAAGGGAAACACAAAACACACCAAACAAATCAACTTTAAGCACCAATAATCAAGGAAATTACAAAAAAAAAAAATGGGTCCTAAACACAAAACTAAGGAGTGATTTCAACAATTAAAGAGGAGATTAAGAGGTATACCTGATGTTTGAGTGCAAATGCAGATGAAGGAACCTTTGAAAACCTTTTAAGATTGATAAAAAGTGATGGATTTTTGGGTATTTAAAAGAGAGAAGGGAGTGGAACCATTTTAGAGACAGTTTAACCATATTTATAAATTATAGTACCGTGATTATAATAAGGTTATCATGATCACGATAGTCCACTGACTAGAGGAATCGTGATCACTAGCCTCTTATGGAAATCACAATAACTGAGGCACACCTGAGCTGACAGATCGCGATTGTGATCTGTGTGTCATGATCACTTTAACTGAGACCGCTCAGGCACTTAGAACCTACTTAATTCACCTGTTTTTTAGTTGATACCTCTCCGAACTCGATTCCAATCCACTTTTTTCCTCCTAATCTACTCAAATCACTTTCAAAGTTCCAAGATTTTGTGGATTGATTAAAAACAAAAATCCTAAACTATTCTAACAATCTAAAACTATTTTGAGTGGGATAGTGGCCAACAACAGAGTAGCTAGGGTGGTGGAAAATGGTCCAAAAAGAAGTGGGGTAATTTTGGGGCTTACTTGATGGCTAATGCTCCCTACCTAAAGCCATAGGATGATAGACGTCTTTATGGTGGCAACAACTTTAGGGAACAGGGTGCCAATCTTAGGCTAGCGGGGCTCAGTAAGCTCTGTCATATCCTTCTTGCAGATTCTTTAGTCGCCTGCATCGGGGTTTTTATGATGAAGAAAGGGATAAGTTCTTCAATTATGGTCAACCAAGGAACATTCTTAGAAATTATCCTATTGGTAAGGTTGCTTCAGGGCCGAAAAAGGTTTTAGTTGCCTCTTCTTCAGCTCTAGCACCAAAGGGTGCACCATCTGGCTCTGGCACTTGTCAAAATCGTCTTTATTCTCATATTACCCGACAAGATTTTGAGGCATGGCCTGATGTCATAACTAGTATGTTGAAACTCTTTTCCAGTGATGTGCAATATTTACTTAATCCAGGGTCCACCATATCTTATTTGATCCCATTTGTGGTTGTGCATTTTGGTTTTGGTCCAGAGTTTATTTCAAACCTTTTTTCCATTTCTACCCTGGTAAGCAACTTTGTGATTACTAGAAGAGTTTATAAGGGGTGTACAGTATTTATTGGTAGTAAGAAAACTGTGGTGGATCTGTTTGAATTAGATATGGTAGATTTTGATGTTATATTAAGGATAGATTGGTTGCACTCATGTTATGCGTCTCTAGACTGTTGAACCCATAAGGTTTGTCTTTAAATTCCCTAATGAACTGGTTATTAAGTGGGAGGGCGATTCTTTAGCTCCCAAGGGTAAGCTCATATCATATCTTAGATCTCGGAGATTAATCTTTAAGGGATGTCTCTATCATTTGGCCCAGGTTAAGGATTCTAACTCGAAGGGTACTTCCTTACATTTCATCCCTGTGGTGAATGAATTTCTTGAGGTCTTCCCTAATGACCTTCCTAGTATTCCTCCTAATAGGTAGATTGAGTTTGGGATTGATCTTATTTTGGACCCTCATCCGATTTCTATTTCTCCATATAGAATGGCTCTGACTGAGTTGAAGGAGCTTAAAGAGCAACTAAAGGATCTTTTAGACAAGGGTTTCATCCATCCTAGTGTGTCCCCATTAGGTGCACCTATTTTTTTTATGCATAAGAAGACTGGTTCCCTTCGAATGTGTATTGATTATTGGTAGTTAAATAAGGTGATAGTAAAGAATAAGTATCATTTTCCAAGGATAGATGATTTGTTTGATCAGTTGTAGGGTGCTAAGTGTTTCTCTAAGATTGATCATTGATCCGGGTATCACCAGTTAAATATTAGGGAGGTGGATATCCCTAAGATTGATTTTCGTACCTGATGTGGGCATTTTGAGTTTTTCGTTATGTCTTTTGGATTGACTAATGCCCCAGCAGTATTTATGAATTTGATGAATAGGGTCTTTCATCAGTTTCTTAATTTATTTTTCATTGTGTTCATAAAAGATATTTAGGTGTACTTTTAAAGTAAGGTGGATTATGTTGATCAACTCCGTGTTATATTGCAGACCTTGAAGGAGCAGCAGTTTATGCCAAATTTTCAAAATGTTAATTCTGGTTGAACATTGTCACTTTTTAGGGCATATCATTTCTAGTGAAGGGATCACAGTAGATCCAAAGAAGGTTGCAGTGGTTAAGAAGTGGCTTAGACCCATAACTCCAACCAATATTCGGAGCTTCTTGGGTTTAGCTAGTCACAATAGGTGGTTAGTAAAGAGTTTTTCATCTATAGTTGCCCCATTGACTAAATTAACTTAGAAAAAGTTAAATTTCTTGTGGTTGGAAGCTTACAAGGGTAGTTTTGAGAAGCTGAAGGATAAGCTAACTTTGGCTCTAATTTTGACTTTGCTTGAAGGCACTGATGGGTTTGTGATCTACTGTGATACATCCCGTATGGGGCTTGGTTGTATTTTAATACAACATGGCAAGGTGATAGCTTATGCTTCTAGACATTTGAATGTGTATGGGAGAAACTATCCGACTCATGATTTGGAATTGTTAGTGGTGGTGTTCGCATTGAAAATCTGGCATCACTATTTGTATGGAGTGCATATGGATATATTGTTTTTATCATAAGAGCATGTGACCTGTGATTACTCAGAAAGAGCTTAACCTCAGGCAATGAAGGTGGCTTGAGTTACTCAAGGATTATGATATGAGTCTTTACTACTATCTAGGTTAAGCTAATGTGGTTGCTAATGCTCTTAGCAGGTTATCCACGGGGAGTCTATCTCCTGTAGATAAGGAAAAACGGGAGTTGGTGAAGGACATTCACCATTTGTCTAACCATAGAGTTCATCTCTTGGACTCTGAGGATAATGGTATATTATTTTAGAAAGTGGTACAGTCGTCTTTTAGTGATGAAATTAAGGAGAAACAAGTGTTAGATCCTATGTTGATGAGGATCGAGGGTAATGTTGGTGGGAAGAAGGTGATAGGCTTTGAGATTAATGGTGATAGTACTTTGCGGTACCAAGGAAGATTATGTGTTTCCAACATTGATGGTTTGCGAGAAAGGATCTTGGCTGAGGCATATGAGTCATTCTATGTTGTTCATCCTGGTTCGATGAAAATGTATCATGACCTCAAGAAGATGTATCAGTGGAAAAATATGAAGCGAGATGTGTCTACTTTTATGGCGAAGTGCATGGTGTGTCAATAAGTGAATTTTAAGCACGTGAGGCCCGAATGAATGTATCAAGAAATTGAGTTGCTTATGTGGAAGTGGGAAGTGATCAACATAGATTTCATTACCGGACTTCCTCGATCTCAAAATTAATTTGATTCGATTTGGGTCATCATGGATAGGATGATAAAATCTGCTCACTTTTTGCCTATGAGGACTAACTTATCGACTGAGGATTATACAAGGTTATATCTCCATGAGATTGTAAAGTTGTACGGGGTACCATTTTCTATCATATCAGATCATGGTACACAATTTTCATCTCACTTTTGGTGGTAGTTTCAGAAAGGTCTAGGGACTAAGGTGATTCTTAGTATGGTTTTTCACCTGTAGTTAGATGGGCAAGTGGAGAGAACTATTCAGGCATTAGAGGATATGCTTCACTCTTGCGTAATTGACTATGGTGATAGTTGGGTTGAGCATTTGCCTCTTATAGAGTTTGCCTATAATAATTGTTACCACTCCAGCATTGGGATGACTCCGTTTAAAATTTTACATGGCAGGATTTGTAGGTCTCCTATTGGGTGGTTTGAGGTTGGTGAGGCAGAAATATTTGGCCCAAATTTGGTTCATCAAGCCATGGAGAAGGTGATTCGAGCTAGACTTAAGGCTGCCCAAAGTCGCCAACATTCTTATGCGGATGTGAGGCATAGGGAGTTAGAGTATGAAGTTGAGGATAGGGTGTTCTTGGAGGTATCTCCCATGAAGGGAGTGTTGCAGTTTGGGAAGAAGGGAAAGCTTAGTCCCTGGTATGTTAGTCCATAATTGGTTTTGAGAAGGGTTGGCAATGTTACGTATGAATTGGAGTTGCCTTCTAGTTAGAGCTCCATTCACTCAGTTTTCCATGTTTCTATATTGAGAAAGTGTATGGGTGATCCATCTCAAATTTTGCCTATCAATAATATTGGTATTTCATATTCTGTCTTATGAGGAGGCCTCGGTTAAGATCTTAGATCGATACGTTTGTCGGTTGCGGACCAAGGACGTAGCTTTAGTAAAGGTTATATAAAGGAACCATAAGGTTGAAGAGGCTACTTGGGAAGCTAAAGAGCACATGAAGTCCAAGTATCCATTCCTATTTTCTGCTCTAGAAATTCGTGCGGAAGGATCAGATAGAGAGGATTGATAAGTGAAAAAGACCCTTTTCCTCAAATATAAATTTATATCAATTCAATCTCAAACTAGCTAGAAAGATGTACACTACTAGGTGTAAAGTGGAAAGTCTAATTCATACCCTAACTTTTATTAAGAGCACATAATATAGAGATAGATATCTAAGCTCATCAAAAGACGGTTTCTCATTTTTAGTGCATTCAAAGAATACCATATATGCCTATTTTTTGTTAGACCGAAGGAAGCACAAATGCCTTCATTCTCCATCGATCTCCATTATTTACTCTACTTTTCAACTAGATCTGCAATGTTCAATCTATTTTTTCTTGTGTGTAAAATTTATCTATCATGGTCACATACAATCATTGCATCAAACATTATTATTAATTAAATCTCATTTTTGTTCTTCTGTTCAAAGAATATACAAGGTCAAAGTGCTTACTATCCAGTTAAGATAGTATGAAACTACCGTTAGGGGTAACCGGTGACAGTATTTGATATTCCAGGATATATTTATTCTTAAGGAGTTTTGTCGGTTGTTTCATTATTTTATTTATTTATTTTCAATCACCAAACTTTATTCATATATAGATATTGCAAAACTATAGCGAGTCGAGAAGAAACTAATGGAATATATTGCTATTGATCTATTTTAATTTCTACGCAAAAAAAATAGAACCAAAAAGAGCTGAATCATATTCTAAGCTATATAGTGGCCTTTCTTTGGCTTAAATTGAACATTAGGCCAAGCATTCTGATCCTTCTTATAAATTGCTATTATGACCCCCCCTTCTTTTGTTTTCTAACTTAGTTAAAGGAAAGATTGATTTTCTTGCATCTTTGTTTTCTAACTTCGTTAAAGGTTAGATTCGAGGTGTTGGGGTATAAATCGTGCTTATACTGCCTTGTTCGATTATTCAGGGATGAAAGATCCAAGTGGGGGAGAATTGTGACACATCCCAAACTTCGGGTCATGTCGTATGGGAACCTCAAGCTTACATGAATCGGACGTCGCCCCGATAACCCAACCTAATCTTCAATAATTATCCATAAGGTTTAGATGGAGTCCGACCATATAGCAAGATAGCGGAAATGTAAGAATAAAAAGACAATATCTAATATTTCATTAATAACGACAGTCTAGCCAATATGCCCAAGTCCACAGTCATCCATAAAACCTCTAACAAACTAAAGTTGATAATACATCAGGACATGTCTCTAACAATAGCCAAGTACCTAACCTATACAAGTCTATAACACAAAGTAACGTGACTATGAGAGATAGGTCTTTCGGAGTATGGAAGCTCACTACTTCAAGGTTAACATACGAATCCGCTCGAACACATGTTCACTGCATATAAGAAAAAAATGCTCTGACCCCTATATCGCGTGGAGACATAGTGTCCGAAGACGGTTATTAGTTGGAGGGCTAGCATGTAACTCAAGGATAAGGATAAAATGACATCTTCATTCAACACAAGTTCATATATTATATCCAATCACATTCATACATTTATCCTTATCCATAGATATATCACATACCAACAAGTTGTCAAGACTTAATAACATCCTCAAATACTTCAATCATAAGACACAAAATGAAGGACTCTGAAATTCTACGCTTAGGTTCATACCATCCTTATTAGGCATAGGACGTTCACCGCATTCACATATAATTAGATAAGGTATTTCCACCATGGGTACACTCATCAAGAAAATGGACTATAACCACATAGTTATTTATTGAAACAAGGGCTCTACCTGTATACCACAATCAATTAGGCTAGGAACTCTAATCACATGATCACACATTCCCTTAGGCATGCAATTCTAATCACATGATCACATATTAAACTAGGCGTGGAACTTTAATCACATGGTCATACATTCACTTGGGCATGGAACTCTAATCACATGATCACATATTCAACTGGGCATGGAACTTTAATCATATGCTTGCACATTTAGGTGAGGTATTTTAACCTCGAGATCTCTCTTTAAACGAGAGACTTTAGCCATAAGCTATTTCATTAGGCGAGGGACTTTAGCCACAATCCATTTCATAAGGCAAGGGACTTCGACCTCAAGGCATCACAACTATCATTAGTTGACATTTGGGACTTTACCCTATGCCCATGCATCATTGTTCATTCAATACAACATTTTAAGGACTTTATCCATTTTAACTAATTCAATATTATTCATTACCACATGGTCCTTATGGGAGCCTATATTTCTCAACCATTTCAATAGGCCAATGCTTTCATTCAAATTATCATACAATTCATTTTATGGTCATCAAAACCCTAACAAGACATTCACATTTCACCAGCATTCTTATACCAAACTTTAGTTCGATACACCATTCAAGTTCAAGCTTTGGAAAAAGAGCCCCATTCTCAATCATCTAACTAAAATGGTTATATATTGACAAATTACATGGCTAACCATACCAACACAATACCAATTAATAAATATTTATACTAAAAGGGCCATTACCCCATTTAAAGCCATAAGTTATCCCCATTACACACTTAGTAAGGTTCTTATCAACCATTTCCAAGCACTTAAAATCATTATAACTCAATACATGGCTAACAAAGCCTTAACCAACCATCTACAAGTATTCACATCCATTTACACATTATTATGACCCATTCGTGTTCACTAGACCATTTCCCTAGACATGCGTTTGGCCTTCACAAGACCATCTGACCACTCATCATGTTATAGGATAAATGTCTTGATTCAACACCTTATTAATTAAATTTATGGTTATCAAGACCCACATAACCATTCACATTATATTAGCAAACTTACACCACCTTCTCACCATATTTAAGCTCAACACACATATCAAGTTCATTTTCATGTTTAGAGTTTCAACCCTTAGTAGACATTATCCCAATAATATCATCAAATACACAATACCTGGCTCACCATAAATTTAACATACCATTTACTAATCATTCATGCTTATTAGGCCGTTGACTTACTTAATACATCATCAACATGTAACTAGGCATTCCACTTAGACATTTTCACAAACATCTTGGGTGCCTACCATTAACAAGGTCATTCTCATGGTAGAATTCATCAAGATTAGGGTTAATCAATACCCTCATGTTGAACAACAAACAACAAGCACCCACCTATACAATCTACCATCAATAACATGTATTAACAAAAGTATAAATAAGAATCATTATTATTCATTGTTAGGTAACAAAATTCTTTTCATTTGATTCAAAAACCGCCATGTACACTTACTAATTCAAGTGTGAAATAAATATTTTTAGAGTTATTTAGAAAAGGAAAGAGGTACATGCCTTAAACAAGATGACACACCAACAATCTTGACTCCTTTTTGCCTCTTGAAGGTCACTCTTGAAACCCTAACTTCCAATCTTCTAAAGATAAGCTTGAGAAAGTGTTTGAGCCTTGTAAAATAAAGACTTAGGAGGATAAAATGCCTTATTTAGTGCAAGTACTTAGGGTTTTAGGTAAGGTAAATGATCAAATGATCCTTAATAAAAAACTGGAAAGTCCACTCGTGCAGGGGTACGACTCCCTCATATGGTTCCTATGGCACTCATGAACTAGGGTATGAGTGGTACCCTAACTCATACCCTAGGATTCTCCTAGGTCAACCACACTGTTGTTGGTACGATAGGGCATCATTGAGTCATAACTAAATGGTACGACTCACCCTCCAATCATAAGCTTCGCTCATGACCAAAATAGTTTACGCGGTTTGAGGCTTCACTCTATATGGTTGAGTAGTAGATGACTTATAAGCATTGGATATGACCAAGGGATGTCCTTATCGTATAAATAACAGTATGCTATCCTAATATGCTTCTTTAGGTACGATAGGAAAGGAAAAAAGGGTACGATTTGTGACCAAGGGTATGACTCAAGCCCTTAAATCATACCGACTCCAGAGACATCAAAAGGAGTTATCTTTTTAAGGTTTCAAGTCTAGGTGTTTCAATTCTCCCCCACTTGGACCATGTATCCTTGAATGAGGGGTGAGAAAAGTATAAACACAAGTTAACAGATCAACATGCATCAAGGCAACCTTTACACAAGTTATAAATAACACACAACAAGGATACGACACAACACACATAATGATCATCACCAATTACCCAAAAAATTTTACAAGGCCACAATCTTGGGAGTTTTAAATTGAAACCCCTTGGGTCTTGGCCCTTGGAAATTTCCTGAGCTTTGAGTTTACTGTCCTTAATAAGACTAATCATATGAGTCATTTGGTGTTGGTGCGGGTCAGGTGACCCAACTCGTAAGATTTTTAGTATTTGTTGGTCAAGTTTCTATTGTGGTTATGACTTGGTAGGGTATAAGTCGTATGATTTGGTGAAGGGTTATTGGAATTGATCCTTTACGTAACCTAAAACTTAGTGACTTGATTTAGCCCTAAGTATGAGTGGCTCACTATGAGCCATAAGGATAGGGTACGAGTGGTATAGTGGAGTCGTACGTTGTCCAGTGTCCAACCCTTTTGATTTTATCTTAGATACGAATTAAAGGTACTAGTCGTATGGTATGGGTACGAGTGGGGCAAGGTGAGTCATATGGTAGACAGTGTATGAATGTCTAACTTTCTATTCTAGGTACGACTAAATGGTACCACTCGTATGATGTGGGTATGAGTGGGGGCATCCAACCATACCCACATGTAGGAATTTTTATAGTTTAAGTTGTGGGTATTCTGGACATTTCCCCTCTTAAATTTTTTTGACCCCACAACTTAAATCACTCTTAGGACTTCATTAACCTACTACTCCCAAATCAAACACTCTAAAATCTCTCTCAAAATTCTTAGTTCAAGAAAAGGCTAGGGTTTCTTTAAGGTGGTCAATTAAGGCTTTCAAGTGTGGTTTCTCTCCGTCTTCCTTGGTATCTAAGGTATGTTACTCCTCCCTCATTTTTTGTTCAACTAAAATCATGTTTTAATGAATAGTTTTCATGGCATTATTATGGGTTTGTATTAGTTTTGATATATATATATATATATATATATATATATATATATTTTCATTTTTGATTTTCATGTTATAATTATTATTTAAATATATGGTTGCATGGGAATGGTCAATTGACACTGGATTTTGGTTTTGGAAACTAAATGTCTTCAACATGTTCGATGAAATACCAATGAGATTGATTTTGTCAGATAGTTGGACTTTTATTGAAATCTTTGTATTGCATAATATGGTAATGAAACTTAAATTGATTTGGTTGGTTTTAAATGAATTTGGAAAGGCCTTGGTGGCTATGATTTTGGTTAACTGGAGTCAATTTGGTTTAATGTCTTTGGAATGGCATAAATGAATAGACTTGCAAGCTCTAATTTTGGTACGATGATACCAACGATTAATGACTAATAAAAGACTCATAGGTAAATGGTTAAAATATTTAAATGGTTTTAAAATCAGCTTAAAAGTGGGGGTGTAGCAAATATGTGGAAGGTGGAGGTCCCGAGGAGACCAAAACTGGCAACTCATGTTTGCCGATGTGAGGTTTGGTCTTGGTGACCATGTGCATGATATCACATTTTATATTTTTGGGATGTACTAGTCATCCCAGATTCTTCTCTCTGGTCATGAGGATTCACGCACTAGGGACCTTTTAGTAGGTAGAGCTAAACCCATATAACTCGTGGGTGGTTTTAGGAAGGTAAAGCTACACAACCCAAGTAAAGGTTTTAAATGCATGTTAAACTCGGTTCCCTTTCCCGGCACGGTATATATGTATCAATGTATGTGATTACATATGGTTATTTAATTTGATTTTTAATAATGACATTATTTTATCCTTATTCCTAAGTACATACTAGCGTTCATCACTCTAACTAACTTCGGGCGTTGTATCCCCACGCGATACAGGAGTCGGCCATACTACTCCTTCTACTCAGTGAATTGGATATGGGGACAACATTACAGTCAGACTAAAGTGGTGAGCTTTCATACTCCGAAAGACTCCATTTCATGCTATGGACTTCTTTACATTATTTTTGTTTCTTGGTCTTTGGTTTTGTCTAGGTCGGGGACATGTCCCTACCGGATGTTCTTTGTTTTTGGTTAAAGGCTTTGTATGACTACTATGGGCATGGGCGGTATCGGTATTGGTGCCTGTCTTAGTATTGATATTTACATTAGGATTGATTTTAATTGGACATTTGGTTGTGGTTGTTTGGTCACGGTTATAAACTTTACTTAATGTCCTTACATTATTATTGTTATATCTTTTTATATGTTTAAAATTCATTCGACATAGGGTGTAGAGAGATTAGATTGGGTATTGGGGGTGGTCTCTGGTCCCGGTTGGGCTTGAGGCACCCGACACAACTAGACCCTGGTTCAAGTCTTGTTAGCCTCCAAATAACCCTTTCATTTGAAGCAAATGAAGCATCACACTAGTAACGTGAGACACTACATTTCCTTTTACCGATGGAATACGAATAACACTAGCTCGGCCTATATCTCCAAGGTGATCCTCATCCTTAAGATGCCCATCAAAAGTACTGGAATTACTATCATGTTGGCTCATGGTATTGTGTATACTATTATATGCATTTGAGACATGACAAAAACAACAAATAATGTAAACTAAAACACTACGACTAACCTAAGGTGACTAACAACACTACTATAGTAAAAACTATGTTTCACTTCCCAGTAATAATGTCATTTTTGATAACACTCAAATTACACTCTTGAATGCGTGTAAGCGATCGTTGTCAATATAATAGCACAACTTAGGTTGGAGTTGAATTCACAAAGAGTGAAAACACGAAATTCAAAACCTAGGAGTGTTGATAGTTAACTAGAAGTTAATAGTTAACTAGAAGTTAACTTGTAATGTGAATAAAACACCCATAAATGTAAAAGGGGGGGGGGGTTAATTTGGAATGTTTCATAATAACAATTTTCTTGCTTTTAGGACATTATTTTGAGACTGAAAGTGCCAAGAGTGTAATCAAGTAGAGAAAGATCTTGGGGTTATGCAATTTTAGGTATGAGTTCATGCATGGATTATTGATAATTTATCCAAGTTTAGCTAGGAGTAATGGGTAGGCTAGATTAAAAGGTAATGGTGTCAATCTTTCAATTAAAACATCAAATTTACATAAATGTGTTCTTTCGAATACCTCATTAGTGTACCAAATTTCACCAATCCACTACCTCAATTAACATCCTTATGTCTAAGAGATATCACTAAATGAAATACTTCAAGTTATTGATTGCATTTACTCCTCATCCATATCCCCTCTTTCAAGGATGACATGGGTTCAAGGCAGTTGGGGTTTGCAAACCCCAATTTATAATTAAATCATGGACTACATGCAACACCTATCACAAATAACTAATTAAATGAACAAATAATTAATACCCATACACTAATCACAACCTATTCAAGCATATGACCCCAAGATTTAGATTTAGCTACTCATGGAGATAAAAAGAAAAATATACCAAAATCAGCATTAAATTAATCCATGAAGAAAAATGGAAGGTATCTCCAAGCTTTAGTCTTAACAAATAGCTAAATTCTCACATGGAAATCACTCAAAAGATATTTCTCACTCCAAAAATAGTTCAAAAATGCATTCTTAGCTCTTAAAAATAAAAACTAGCTACTGGAAAACTTACGGGTTGGCCCTTTTATGTTTTGGGATTGAGCCATGAAAAATTCCATCATTGCCCCTGGAAATTTCCCGTCACTCGTGATCGCAGCTCTTTTTATCACAATCGCGACTTATGCTGCTTCTGGGCTTTCACGATCGCAGCACCCTCGCATGTCTGGACCAATCGCGATCGCAACACATCTTCTCGCGATCGCATCACATTCGCCT
This sequence comes from Capsicum annuum, assembly GCF_002878395.1. NCBI lineage: Eukaryota > Viridiplantae > Streptophyta > Magnoliopsida > Solanales > Solanaceae > Capsicum > Capsicum annuum. The sequence goes on along the minus strand of NC_061119.1, from coordinate 80,497,641 downwards.
CTCTACTAGGCGCGATCGTGATCCTCAGATTATGATAACAACATTTGAGGGTCATATCCCGAGACACATCTTCAGCCTTTTTGTCTTGTTCAACTCACTTTTTCTCCTTTCCAGCTTTGACTTCACTCTACTTTCACCAGACTTCCCTGAAAATCCACAAACACCAAAAATTAGCGTATTTCATTAGGGAATTAGTCTTATATCATCAATTTAATCCCAATAACGTGTAAGAAAGGAGATATAAATAGGTGACGAAATTGCCACTTATCACATAGTGCGTGTAATACACGCATATCATATATTTTTTAAGATTGTACAAAATATATCAAAATGACACACCCGTACATTACTTAAGGTACGTAAAGTAAACAACATCCACTTGAGATGCCAAGGTGAAAGATGGTACCAAGTTGAGGGCCTAGCGATATATTCTGCCAATGAATTAATTACGACTTAATTTTGAAATCGAGGAAGTATCACTAAATTGTAGGGAAGTGTCTAACATTATTTCAAAACATATTTTTTGTGAAAAAGTGTAATAAATTGGTTCATTAGAAAATGGTTAATATCTAGAATAGATATAAAAAAGGCAAAATGACCTTTTGGACCCCTGTACTATGTTAGTTTTGTAAGTTGGACACTTCTACTTACATATTTTTCATCTGGACACTTGAACCCATCAAAAAGCAACATTTTGCACCCTTTGACCGTTGACCTTACCTATGTAGTAAGGTCATGGTGACTAGGACAAAGAGAGTGTAGCCACTCGCCTGGGGGTGCACTCTCCTGGGGGTGCGAGTGGGGGTCAATTTTTGGCCAATTTTACATTAAAATAATTTTAAAAAATAAAAAATATATTAAAATTTTAAAAAAATAAAATAAAAAGGGTCCTTTTTTCCTTCCATCTTTTTAAATTTAAAAATATTTTTAAAAATTAAAAAAATAAATTTAAAACATTTTTAAAAATTAAAAAATAATTTAAAAATATTTTTAAAATTTTTAAAATAATTTAAATGTCCTTTTTTTTCCCTCTATCTTTTTTAATTTAAAAATATTTTTAAAAATTTAAAAAAAAAATTAAAAATTTTAAAAAAATAAAAATACATCTTTCCCCACACACACTTTCACTTTTTATTTTTTATTTTAATTTTTCCTATCAATTCAATTTTTTTCATTTTTTTAATTAAAATTTAAATTTGAAATCTTTTTATTTTTTTAGGGATTAAAATTTAAATTTAAATTGAAAGTGAGTGATAGTAAATCTTGAAAAAAAATAGTGAATTCGCTGAAAAAATTAAAAAAAAATTATGAATTTGTTTAAAATATTCAAATTTAAAAATAAAAAATTTATTATGTTTGTATATATGAATTTGTAGTTAAAAATTTAAATTAGTTGGAGAAGAATTTTATTTTTTTGGAATGGATTTGATATTTAATTTGTGAGAAAAAAATAAAAACATGATTATTCAAATTTTTCTACAATTTATAAATTTTTCTTATTTAGTTAAATTAATTTTAGTATTTAATTTGTTTTGTAGCATTTTAAAAATGACTTGAAATTTAATATAATATATATATTTTTTAAAATGACGTGGCAGATGACGTAGCAAACGTGTCAGGCGTGACAGTTGACCTGGGGGAGAGTGTGTTACACTCACCAAAAAGGGTTTAAAATGTTGTTTTTTGGTGAGTTCAGGGGTCTAGATGACAAACATGTAAGTAGAAGTATCCAACTTATAAAACCGACATAGTACAGAGGTCCAGAAGTTCATTTTGCCTCTAACAACCTATTTGGATGGTGGTTTGCCATGGTTTCATAATGTATGGTATGGTGTAGTATGGTATGATACAGTACTATGTTTGGATGGACTGTATCATTCACTGCGGTTTAATAATAGATTTTTTGTTTGGTTTGATGGCATGGTACGGTATGATAACAGGTAAATTTACTAAAATGCATCTAATTGTAATACATTTAAGATATCAACTCTTTTATCAATATCAGTGCTAGCGTAACCAGTTGTCCTTTCTTTCTTGATGCTTCTCATAGCTACCCGATGATCCTTTTAAGACGCCAAATTCACAAGGGTATTTGCTAAACAAAGGTTTGACGAACGCAAACTAATGCAATCGGGAAGTACTTCCCAATCAATTAAACAATTGGTATACATGTATGTATCTTAGAGTTCAAAAATCACTTCCCATGTATATGCTTTTTGTGCATTTACTCTGTTTCCCTCCATTTCAATTTTTAATTTTTTTTCATCGAATTGAGTTTTTATTGATATTAAAAACTACTACTACTAAATAACTATGATTATTTTTCTCACTTTTTAAATTTTTATATTGCTAACAGGAAGTCTTGCAATTTTTGATCTTGTTAACAAATGCCTAGTCTTAGCATGTATTTTGTTGATAAGGATAAAATATGATTAAAGAAAATTATATAAGGGTATAATTGAAAAAGAAAAATGAAAATCATGGCACACCATCAATTTGATGGTTCAATAAATTATTTCATTTCATTGTTATCAAATCATTGAATAGTAACATACCATACTACCATTTTTAGAAAATCATACAAACAAACATGGTTCCATGATAATCATGTCATACCATGAAAACCACCATCCAAACAGGCAGTAAAGAAAAAGAAAAGAAAAGCAGTTACCGTTACTGTTGAGTCCATGAGTCATAAGTATCCCGTTTCAACCCTAACTTTACCTAAAAACAGAACTCATCACACACTTTTTCTCTTCCGTTCCCCTCCCCCCTCTTTGTTTTCCATCCTCTCCCCCTTCCCCATTTACAAATCAAACCCTTTCCCTCTCTTCTTCATTTCAAAATCATGGGAAAATACTTGAGAAAAGCTAAAATCACAGGCGATGTGGCAGTGATGGAGGCCACTACTCTTGGTGTTCGCACCAGAGCAAGAACCCTAGCCCTTCAGCGTCTTCAATCTTCCTCCTCTCCTTCCCCTTCCCCTTCCCCTCCACCGTCCTCTGCTTCTGACTCTTGTTACCTTCAACTTCGTTCTCGCCGCCTTCAGAAATCCACCCCACTCCCTCACCCCCACACTACTGAGGTCTCTAAGGAACACCCTGAATCTGTCAAGTCTGGCTCTGTTGGATCCGTTTCAATTACCCAAAATGATGGGTTTTCTCAAGTTCAGAACAGAGGTCGGGTAACAGAGTATGTAAATGATTTTGGTGCTGAAATCTCATTTGGCGGCAATACTCTTGATTTTGAACGCAGCGATAGGTATAATAATCTTGCCTCTTTCTCTGCATGCTTGCTTACTAGTTTTGCTCTCTTGTCTGCTTTTGTATTGCGTGTTGTCTCCCATTTTTTGTTCACTATACTAGTATGATCTTGGGCTCTGGCGAACCTATGAATTTTGGTAAGGGTGTTCAAAATTTTAGTACTATATATTTCTAGAAAGTTGTTTTTGACCTATATACACAGTATTATTTTCTATATGCACAGTTTTTTTTTTTTTATTTGAAGAAGGGTGTTCAGTGACGACCCTTGGTCATGTAGCTGCACCCCTGCTCTTGGAGGTTTAGGTGGTTTTAAGGCGGGAAAGAGGGAAGATGATGTTGATTTCTTTGTGAACTTGTATGGAGAATACTAAAGTGAAATACGGGGTTTCCTTTCCTCTGTTAAAGACTTTGATGCTTTTGTTTGAATGGGCCCTTTGAGCGGCTTTCACATTCAATTTCCACGGAAAAAAAGAGTCTATTTTGATGTTGCATTCGTGGGTACCACTTTTCTTGTGCTTTTTCTGTTTCTATGGTAAGTTTCAAGAGCATAATGCTTTTAATATTCATTTGCATTTTGCATGGTTCAAGTTTTTTCTGTTTCTCACATTGTTCTTTCTCTTCATTTATTATCTAAAAAATGTTTTCCTTGTAAGTTTTCTCTCTTTCGATCAGGATAAAGATGAATTCTTGCCTGCTTCTGTGTGTAGCTTCACTTCTTTGGGACCTTGGATATCTTATTGCACTTTCTTCTAGTGTTGTGTACAGTGGCGGATGTACATGTATTCCAGGGGGTTCATCCAAACTCCCTTCGTCGGAAAATTATACTATTTTTACATGATAAATAAATTTTTTATCTATAAATAATAAAGGTTGAACCCCCCTTCGACTAGTTCGTATATGTACTACTGAACCCCCTCACTGAAAATCCTGGATCCGCCCCTGGTTGTGTATGTGCTTCAAATATGGAGAAGGCGGTCAATAGTGATCTTGTATTACTTATGAAGCTGAAATCTGTTTTTAGTCTTACCATTCGAGCCCCTCAAGATTTTGGTAATCTTTTCTTTTTTTTTTTTTTTTTTTTTTGATGAAGAATTTGCTCTTCTTTTGGAGCTTTTGTAGTAGCAATTTCTATTATATATTGTATTTGAGCTGTTGGATGAATTGTAGTAACTAATAGCCATTTATTGTATACTACTATCCTATGGTATACAACCTTCAGAATACCATATTCCACCGCATAAAAAGGGACTTGTTATCATTTATTTAGTGTTAGAAAGAGCAAAACATTGACCTTCAGAATACCATATTCCACCGCATAAAAAGGGACTTGTTATCATTTATTTAGTGTTAGAAAGAGCAAAACATTGCAATAATAGTTCAATAATTTCGTTGCGGAGAAATTTCTTTAAGGCCTGTTTGGAAAGCCACCTTAAATGCAGCAAAATGTTCTGTTTCTGCCACTGCTGTCTCCTTTTTAAATGGAAGGTCCTAGCTTTTCTATTGTTGGTCCTCCTTCATCTTTTGCTTTCCGGAGTTTTGTTTTCCCTCAAATAAGTGAAAAATGAGATTTGGATTAGATTTTGCAGATTGCTTAGTTAGTTGGATCTAATGTTGTTCTGATAACAAGTTGGATATTCTGTTTCTATTTTGTCTAGTATTATTTTCTTAAGCACGGTAACTGGTCATAGCAGAGCTATGTGTTTATTCTGATGCACTTAAGGATGTATGGTAGTCAGTAAAATGGGTAAAGAAACAATTAGGGTTTGGTGGTTATGGATATATTTGTAAATATAGAAAAATAATTAAGATTGTAAAGCCATTGATTCTTTTTTTGCACTTGTGTGCTTTTTTCATGACATGTCCTAGTCATAGGGCCACATATCTGAGTAGGCAAGGCAAAGTCTTCAGCAATATTCTATGTTTAAAATAGGATATCCCTTTTCACCCGTGTGTATTATTTGCTTTCTTACATTGCATGAAAACTAGTACCACTAATTTCTTGTATACGATTATCTAATTTCAGTACTTTATTGTCCCTTTTTTGGGGTGTGGAAGATAAGGTGTCGATGTGGGTGGGAGGTGGGGGTGGGCGTGGTGGGTGTAGATAACTATTTGAATTAGATGGTTGATACCCAAAACATAAATAACATAGATCTTTAACAGATGTAAATAAACAACTTGGCAGTGATTTCTTATTGTAGTTCCGGCAGAGTTTCTTGTTTCTCTCACGCAATACTTGCATATGCGTTCTTTGATTGCACGACTGATTAGAGTAGATGTAGTGGTCTTCCATTTGATAGTTATTAATTTGTTATTTCTTCTATAAAAAAAGCACTAGAGAAAGCACACCTTGCAGCGTGGTGAGGGAGGCGGATGCTATGGTCAACCCTGGTTCTGCAACAAGGCTTGCAGACTCAAGCGCAACAGCTCAAATAACAAGGAACTCTATCCTTAGCAATATCCCTTCAGCTCATGAAATCGAGGAATTTTTCACATTTGCTGAGCAGCAACAGCAGCGCCTTTTTATGGAGAAGTATGTAGCATTCAAATACATGGTGATTTTTGTGGTAGACCTAAATATTGAATTCATTTTCTTTTGAATGTTGCTATATTTAAACACATTTTACCATTGTGTATTTTGAACTAATGTGAAAATTTGTTCATCACCAGGTACAACTTTGATGTGGCAAATGATTTACCGCTTTCTGGCCAGTATGAATGGATTAGGGTGAATCACTGAGCTGGGGCTGATTATTTTTCCCTAGTAGATCTAAATTTGGAATGGTGGTGTGAAGACTGGATATTTTATGTGCCCCCTTCCCCGCCAAACTAAATTATTGTATAAAGAGAGGTGTAGTTTTAGTTCTGTTAGATGAAAGAATTACACATGACCAACAATTTGGAAGTAGAATAGGCATAAATTGTCGATTAGGCTTTGACCGTCTTTGTAACTTGCAAGGTGACATAGCCAACACCTTATGTACCCTGTGTTCCTTTTTTCTAGTAATCTATTTAGGATTTATCAGCTCTCTCTCCTTTATTATCTATCCACTTGATGATAGTATCCTATGACATCAAAAGTTAGTGGTGTACTTTTTCCCTACAGGCAGGCAAGTTGTCAATTCCATGGTTATAAAATCTCGCCCTTTACTTCCCAATCACAAATATTTTAATTTGTTCTGCCATCAACAAAGTTCTGATGCTATAATTTTGTCATCTCTGGCGGGGTAAATAGAAGCAGCTTCAATTTTGTTGTGTGATAAGGAACTGTCCCTACTTGTATCAGCATCAGAATGGAATTCTGACCTTTTTATATTTGTTCTGCTACAAGCATTTCAAATTTCATCAATAAATGAGGGCAAGGCCTATCCTCGTCACCTCGTAATACAAGCTAAGGATGCCATGTTGATTGTAATGATCATTTCAATCCAAAGAAGCGACTCTCCTTTTGGACTGTGCTGGTGTAAAGAGCAAGAGCAAACTCCAGATTCACACCAAGAGCCTTCTAACAGTTAAAAGAAGTAAACACAATAGTGGACTAACCTGGCTAGTGGCGGACAATAGCACAAAGCATGCTTGAGATTATTGTGTGATTCAGAATGTCAAAATCCGTATTTTCTTGGAAACAGAATACCTGGGGCCTCTGGGAGACGATTACTAGAGGAAAGTGATCAGAGAACACCGGGGGCCACTGGCAAATTAGGCAAGGTATTCAGTATCTATTGTCAGCAGGAATTAGCAGGAAATATTTAAGGATTTCTCTATTATGTCAAAAGAAGATTAAGATAACAAAGGCCTAATGTTAATGGGGCTCGACTATTTAAGGATTTATTTAAGGATTTCTTTATTAGGTCAAAAGAAGATCAAAAGATAACAGAGGCCTAATGTAAACGGGGTTCGACTGTGGGACCTTATATAAACCTTGAATCCCTTTCGTCACTTTACGAGAGGCCCCACGAGTGATTCTTCTCCAAAAAGAAACATAAACATATGATTTAGTAAAAATAAAAATTCATCTCGTTTGTGTGTTAAAAAGTGCCTAAGCCACTGGCCAGCTTCTGGGCACCTTGCTCTTGATTAGCTATCCTTTAAAGGGAGGCCGAGCTATGGAGCATCCTTGAGCAAAATCTATTTTATTATCTAATGACCAGATGTGAAATTTTGTGGAAACGAAGACAAGAAGTGAAATTTTGTGGAAACGTCCGTTTTAATTAGCAATGGCCAATGGGTTATATAGCAAGGATGTATACACATTTTGTTTTCTTACTGTGGTGTATCTACACAAACAATTGATGATATAAAGTCACATGGAAGTGAATCTCTTTTGGGACAATAGTGGCAGTATAATTGGGTTTTTCTATGTTGACGCTTGCATTCCTTGGTTTAGTCAGAACTATCAATGTCAGTGGCAATGGAGTTTGTGTTGGTGGTGGTGGTGGTGTGGGGGGCAGATTTTTGCCATTATTAATATTCTTTCCGTCCCAAATTATCCGTCCAAATTGAGATGATTAAGAAAAATAATTAATAACATGTCTAGTTTATCATAATATCTCTATTAAATGATGTTTACATTTTAATTTGAAAAAAAAGTAATTAATGCAAAACATGAAAAAAAAAATGTCTCTTTTTGATTAATAAAAAAAGACAAGTAAAATGAGAAATCAAATTAGAAAATTTGGGACGGAGAGAGTAGTTATTACTGTGGGTTCGTATATTGTCTGTGTTTCGGAATAATATCACAGGTTTGCATTTAATAACGTGCGTCAAGGCCCGAAGACTCCCCTTGTGTTTGTTTGTTTGCCCCCTCACATGCAACATTGTGCCTTGCTGCCATTTCTTCATCTTTCATATGAGTTGAGTTGGGATCAAAATATAGATTTTATGGCTTGCACGTCTCTCATGTGGGTACAATTTGCACTTGTTGGGCATGTGTTTAGATGTGAATGGAAAATGAATGCACACAAGGGAAAGGGTACATGTTAAAAGACATCTTTTCACTTTAAATGATTGCGACCTTTTTGATGAATTATGATTTTTTGAACAGGTGTGTTTATTTCCAAAAGAAAAAAAATCTTTTCCAAATAGATATGTTTGCAATTCAGAGGCGTCACCTCATTTTTATTACTGAAAATCTGAAATACAATTTACAAATAAAAAAGCAGACTTATTTTTTCTTTCATCTTCCAGACAGTTTTTTCTTCAAAGAAATAATAATAAGTGTGATTTACTCACAAATTTGTATCTATTGTTCAGTAATCCTAACGAAACCCTAGCACGAAAAACCCTAATATCGTCGGCGTGGCCAATTTGGCCGTTCGACAGCCTTTGCCGGAGGCTGCTGAACATGGTAACATGAATTCAATAACTCTAGACAAAGGAGATATGAATTGTGCTGCTACATTATAACCTACTCAGGCAAACCTCATACCTTTACCTCTAAAACCACTTACATATTTGCATGGTGAACCTAGAGTAATATGGGAGGAAAAAGAGATTTCATAGATGATTGTTAATGAAGAATTGGAGCATGCAGTTGTAGGAAAATTCTCATATGGCTCCCAGATATACCAGAATTACGTAAACTAATACCGAAGCAATGTAGGATTAAATGAGATGTTAATATTGGTTTATTATGCAATAGGTATGTGCTTATTTGAGCTTCGAGATTGGAAGATAATGTAAACCTTTTGTCAAAACCAATATTTTTCATTGCTCTTAAAAATTGGAATCATCCGATACATACATTCAAGTGAGATCCATTATTTGATCCAGAAGAAGAAACATCAATAACTGTTGCATGGATTTCACTGTTCGTACTACCACCTAATTTTCTGGAAAGGAGACAATATTTTCATTGGTTATTGTAGTAGGAAAATCACTACAAGTTAATATAGCCACATACAACAAAATGAGACCTAGTTGTGCAAGGGTCAAGGTTGAAGTGGATTTGTTGAGTGATTTTCCTTAACAAATCAATATTGGAATCAAGAAAAAGAATGGAGAAATTGTGGCAAAGTTGATTCAAATCAAGTATGATTATTTATCAAAGTACTGCAAAAACTGCAAGTCGTAGGGACATAATGAGAAGGAATTCTTTGTATTACATCCTGAGTTATATCTAAAGAATGAGGAATCAGATAAAAAGGAGGGTGAAAACAAGTTATAAAAGACAAAAATCAAGGAAAAGGAGTAGGGAAAAAGGATCAAGAGGAGAAAGAGAAAAACAATGATAATAATTTGCGTGAACAAAGATAAACAATGGGTTAGGAAGGGGCAGATATCATCAGAAAGATGGTCGATCTATGAGATGAAATAATAAAGACAAAGATATAGATGAAGCAGGAATGAGAACTAATAATAAATTTGAGGCTCTGGAGAAAGAAAGTGATAAGGAGAAAGAACAAGAAGTGGAATCCAACAACGAAGATAAAAATAAAAAGATAGATAAAGTAAAAGAAAGCATAAAGGAGTGGGTTGAGGAAGCTGTTGGAAAATAAAAAAAAAGAATCAAGGTACAAAGCTAGCAAACAACATAATTGATCTAAACAAAGTCTCATCTGAGGGTCCAACTTTAGGGGAATCAAAGGAGGTGGTCAAGGATACTTTAGAAAGAGAAAAAATCCAGTAGACGGTCAGAAGAAGAAGTCAATTCAGAAAGAAAAAGCAGCACAAGATAGAGCAAAGTCTACAATTAAAACACAGAAAGATAACACAGGAGAAGCATCAACAGGCAGTGTAGCAGTATTACCTAGGAAGGCAGTTTATTTATCAAGTTAAGAGGTTACCTCACAACTGAATTTGTCTTTAGAAGAAGTGGAAAAAGTGGAAGATGGAGATGAGTAAAACATGTAAAAAAACATAAGGAAGGTTAGTAAGTAAAAGGACCTCTCACCTAGACATGTGAATCAACTCAATAAAGAAAAGAAAAAAAGAAAGGTAGGTAATACAAGGACAACAAGGAGTAGTTCTGCTAAACCCCTACTGGTTAAACAATGATTGACAAACTACTATATTGGAATTTTAGATCAATTAATACTCAGAATTCTTTTGAGAGATTTATTGATCTAAATAGAAAAAATAGATATGCATACATATACCTTTTAGAACCATTTCAAGGGCCTCAAGAAATAGATGAATATAGGAGAAAATTAAAGATGGAACATGCTATTGTTAATAACTTTGCCAAAATGTAGATTTTATTGAATTAATATTGGACAGGAGAGATAATGTTTGATAGTATTTGATAAATCATAATTAAGTTTACTCACAATATAGTACAAAAGGTGATCTGGGTTACTGCTGTGTATGCAAGATGTAGTGCCATTGAGAGGTTAGAATTATGGAAAGATCTAGAATCTTTAAGTTCACAGATTAAACATCCATGAATACTAGGGGGACTTTAATGTTATATTGAATTTAATAGAGAAATTAGGGGGGGGGGGGGGACTACCAGTCACTTATAATAAAGTTGTTGATTTCTCACAATGTATAAACAATTGTAGCTTGATAGACTTGAAATATAATAGTAGTGACTATACTTGGTAAAATAGTAGAGTAGAGGAGGAATTCATATTTAAGAGGCTTGACAGGATTTTTGGAAATCAGGATTTATAAATGATTTCCCTTCTTCAGAAGTTCAATACTTAATAAGGCGGGGTTCTGGTCATTCTCCTGTACAACTAAAATGCAACACTAACTAGGAGAGGGAAGCCAGACCATTTAATTTTTTGAATTTTTGGACTAAGTATGAAAATTTCAAAATGGTGGTAAAAAAGGTCTAGAATAAAGAGATGGAGGGCAATCCTTTTAAAATAGTCCATGAGAACATAAAGGCCCTGCAACTTGAATTAGTGAGATGGACCAAGGACACATAATAATATTTTCCAAAAGGTGGAAACAATGGAAGATTTTGTCAAGATAAAAGAATACAGATGGAGCTGAATAATTCCAAGGATAAAAAATGGAGTTAAGAAATGTAGAAAATGAGTTGATGTAGTTATATTAAATAGAGGAATAACATTGGAAACAAAAGACTGGTACAACATGGTTTAAGGATGGAGATAGAAATACTAAATTCTTTTACTCATATGTCAAAGGAAGAAAAAAGAAGTTGAGAATAAATGAAATAAAAAATAGTGAGGATTTTGTATTGAAGAAGGCTCAGGAAATTGGAGATGTAACTGTTAGATTTTTTATGGATCAAATCACTGAGATAGGGATAGCTAGTGAGTATTCCATGATTGATAGTCTGCCAAAATTTATCACTGAGGACCAAAGAACAGAGATTGACAACACTCTTAACTATTGAAGAAGTAAAGGATGCAGTTTTCTCTCATAATAAGGATAGTGCCAGTGACCATGATGGGTTTTCAGGTGATTTTTTCTAGAACTGTTGGGACATAATCGGAGAAGATATCTTCACAGTAGTAATGGCCTTATTTTGTGGAATGGAGCTGCCAAGGTATATTTACACATACTAACTTAGTATTAATACCTATGAAGAATAAGGTTGAAAGAATGATTGGCTTAAGGCTAATTAGTTTGAGCACTTACATTAATAAGGTCATTTCTAAGGTTATTCATGCTAGGATTGTTAAGTGTATACCAGCTATCATCTAAAAAAATCAATCCGATTTCATGAAGGGAAGAAGTATAACTAAAGATGTATTGCCGGCATAGGAAATCATTAGAGATATTAACAAAATAAATAAGAACCATAATCTAGTTGTCAAATTAGATATGGCTAAATATTATGATAGAGTGTCATGGATATATCTAACAAGAGCATTAAGGAAGATTGGTTTCTTTGAAAAAATGATTGATATGGTGTGGAGGTTAATATCAAACAACTAGTATTAGTGATAGTTAATGGTAGGGTTTTGGTTTCTTCCATTCTTTCAGAGGATTAAAACAAGGTGATCTTCTGTCACATACTTTGTTCATAATTGTTGCTGAAGTCTTAACTAGAAATCTAAACAAGTTGAATGAAGATGATGCGTTTATAGAATTTGGAATGCCTAAATGAAGTGAAAGGATAAATAATCTTTCTTATGTAGATGATATAATTCTTTTTTTTTCAGGTTCTAAGGGATCAGTAAGAAAGATGATAAGGGTATTACAAAATTATGAGAAAGTATTAGTACACTTAATCAACCTTTTTAAGAGCTGAGCTATGTAAACTTACATGAGAAAGTTCCTATGGTAGATAAGCATAAACTGAGAAGATTAACATGCATTACTATAAGAAATTTTCCATTTACATACCTTGGATGTCTAGTTTTCTATGGAAGACAGAAGAGGATATATTTTGAGGAAATCATAAATAAAATTTCTAGAAGAATTCTGACATGGCGTAGTAGAATGCTAACTTATATGCGGAAGGTATGTTTTATTATGTAATGTCCTGCAATTTATGCCAATATATCTGATGTCTTCTATGAAACCTCCTTAAGGTGTTATTGACTAAATACATAGGCTGATGGTAAGATTCTTTTGGGATAAAAAAGGAGGTTCAAAAGGGAAGTAATAGGTTGCATGGGATGATTTATGTTATCCAAATGAGGAAGGTGGAGTTGGTTTAAGGTGCTTGTATACAGTCTCTGAAGCTTTATTTGCAAAGTTATGGTGGAATTTTAGAACGTCTACTGGTTCTTTGTAGAGCCACTTCATGTGGAACAAATATTCAAAGAAAAAATATCTTATAATTGTACAGTGTTTTATAGTTTCACAAATTTGGTGAAAAATGTTGCAGGTTAGAGAAAAGTTGAACATAACATCTTATGGCAAATTAAGAATGGGGGTGCAGCTTCTGGTTTGACAATTTAACAAAGTTAGGCTCTCTATATTTTATTGAGAAAGGAAGTAATAATGAGGAGGAAGTAGAAGTCAAGGATTTTATAATAGAGGATGGTGTCTGGAATGTGGAAAGTCTAAAAAAGTATATTTTAGAAGAGACAATACATTACATAAAGGATACCATCAATCCAAATATAAAGGAGGCAGACAGAGATAAAGCTTGGTGGATGTCTACTTCAGATGGGAAATTCAGTGTCAAAGATTCATATGAGGTGTGAAGAAGGAAAAGAAGAGACAATGATGGAATAAATCTTGAACAAAACCTTGCCTGCTAATATATGCTTCTTCTTATGGAGAGTAAGGAAGGGTAGTGTCACGACCCGAACCCGAGCGTAGCCATGATGGGTATCTTAAACTCACCGACCTGTCCAATCCAAGCATAATCCAAATAATAACAAAACGGAAGACAACTTGGGAATAAAGGTAAAATAGTTAATGTAGTTCATAAATAATCTCTAAGAAACTGATGGAATGACTGTGCTTTTTGAAGGATGAAAGCTCACCACTTCACCGCGAACCAACCAATGACCCGAACCATCTAACACTGCACAAACCAATAGAAGAAACCCCTATGACCCTACATCATGAAATGATGTAGCATCCAGGGACGATTAGCGGGGTGAGCGCTTGCATGTAACTCAGGGTAGGGATAAAATAATGATACTTCAAAATCAAGTCCAAACTCAATGTACATGTTCACATACATACATACATACATACACACACTCGCATACACACACACACACACACACATATATATATATATATAAGAAACTGTGATAAGGAGCTAGATTTAGCATGAGGTTTAAAACCAGTAACCTGGACTGTGTAGCATCAAACCATCCTAAAGGCACCCACAGGCTATATGGGTCCAGCTTCCCCCACCGAAAGGGTTCTGGTACTTGTTAGCCATACGAATCAGAGAAATCAAAGGAAGGGCCAGGGAATGCCTCGACCACCGCCAATCCATAGTATGTATAAAGTGTGAACTATGTACACGGTCATTAAGACCTCTACATCAGGAAATGTGGTTTCCAGTAGTAGTCCCCCCTGAGAACTCCACCTTCCACGATGAGCTACATAACTTATTTAAGCCCAATTAAAATATTTACACATAAACCCTTCCATTTAATTAAGGAATTTTCCATTAAGGCACCACCAAATGGTATTGTCATACTAATATAATTGCAAGCTTATAGAATTATGCCATTCCAATTACCTATAAACCTAGGGGAATCCACTACCCCAAGTTCTAATTTAAAACCAAATCATGGCCAGTAAGGCCTTTCAAAACCATTTATATTTCATTGCCTTTTGATACGATGCAATAGTTTCAAAAATGGTTAAATTATGCATATACCTATGTTTCAAAGCCAATTTCATAAGGTAGGTTGAGGTTATTACAAATTTCAATACCAAAAATCCATATAATTTGAGGGAATCCAAAACCACCATTCCATTTACCATGACCATGCACTCGATGAGTTCTAAAATCCATCCATAAATCATAAACAAATAGACGTAAACCATGAGAATACCATTTAGACAATAATTATCCAAAACCCTCAATCCAAATTACAAAACCAAACATCAAAACCATATGAATACCAAACCATTGCATACCAAGATAAAGATACAAGTTTAAGGGAGAGACACATGCCAGAAAATACTAAGAATTTAGAGAAAAAACCACACTTTGAGCCCTAGATGGCCAACCCTTAGAAACCCTAACTTTGTTCTTAACTTGGGAATTTGAGAGAGAAGAGAGTATTTATGCTATATTTAATAGGTGAAAATAGGGCTAAGGGAATGTTTGTCATGGAATAGTAGTGGGATAAGAGAAAATGACCACCATTCTCTTAATGAAATCAAGCAGGAATTATAACTCCCAATCGCCATGGGTCACATAACAACTCATGATCACTGTCACGACTCATCACCAAGACTTATAGCCTGGGTAGAAACTCAGGGCCTTCTTACTATTTTAGTCATGAGTCCCACCCTACGACTTATAAACTCACCCTATGACTCATGGAGTCTAGTCATTACTAAGAAAGCAACCTTGAGCTATATCACTGGTAAGGTCACAAGTCCCCCACTATGGCTCGTATAATCCAAGTTGTGACCAGGAAAAAAAATTAGGGAAACCTTACTGTTTAGACCACGACTAACTCTATATGACTCATGATGAGCCTTCATGACTTATCTCCTGAGTCATACCCTAAGCAGTAAGCATAATTATTGAGAAAAAATTAGAGTTCAAAACCTGAGGTATTACAAGTAGGGTTCCTATACATCAAGATGTTGGTGCTATGAGGAACCCAAACAGGAAACTATAGAATATTTATTTGTAATAGCTCCCATAGCTACTAAGCTATGGAAGAAGTTTGCTAATTTTATAGGTATTACAATTGAAGGAGCACAATTAGCACATCTGGTCAGAATATGGTGGTTTATAGAAGTACCCACAAAACTGCAGTAGGTCTATAGAGTAGTACCAACAATCACTATGTGGGTTTTATGTAAAAGGAGAAACAAAAGGAAGCATAGAAAGAATCAAAGTTTTGAAATCATGAACAACCAAATGCTGACATTGTTCAAACAAATGATGAAAGTAAAATTCCCTTGGGTAAAGGATACAGGGACCAGCTGGGAAGAATTTGTGACGAAGTTCAGGAGATATAAACCAAGGTTGTATAACTATGTAATGAAATGGACACTACCCACATAGGTTATGTTATAGTGCAATATAGATTGGGCTTCAAAGGACAATCCAGGACAAGGTTCGTATGTGTTTTTTATGAGAAGAGATGATGGAAACTTGATATATAAACAAGCAGGTGGTCTGGGCATTACAACTAATATAGAAGCAGAGGTGACAACAGTTCTAAAAATAGTAAGATTTTATGCATTAAGAGATCTCAAGGATATGGAAATAGAGTCAGATTCTTTGGCAGTGGTAAATATTATATGAAAGGTATGGTAAATCCCATGGGAGATGACTGAATCAGTGGAAGAAATCAGAAAGTTTATGTTTACTATAAATGCAATAATCACACACATATATAGAGAAGGGAATACATTTATAGTTATCTAGGTAATCTAGCTAATCAATCAGAGGATATAAAAACATTCAACAACTTTTAACAATTACCATCAACAGGACGAAAAATTTTAAACATGGACAAGATGCAAATTCCTAACTTGAGAATTAGAACCACAAAGATAAAACCATATTTACAAAGTGTTCGGCGTATAATACATATGCAAAATAAAGATTCTGAGCATCAAATGAATTTACAACATCTACAATGCTCATCTAACAACAAAAGGAGGAGAATCAGAATTTCATCTTGGATTTCATGGGATAAAGAAGATAAGAAAGGTTACCTATGGAAGAACTGCAAACTCCAGACATTTCCTCTTTCACCATTACATGAAAGACAACCCAACCACCTAAGATTTAATAGAGTCAAAAAAATCAAAAAGCAAAATAGAGAAGTTTAGACAAATGTTACCTTGGTGTTTTGACAACACTTTTGTGATAAAAGATCCAACACAAAGATGGGAACAAAGTTGATCACCCACATGACAAGTAGAGTTAACTAGGAATTGAAGAGACAATATCTTGGGAGAATAATAAAGACGGTAAGGAGAGATTGGGTAAAAAGTCCAAGAATAGGAAGTGCGTACACTTTTATAGCTATGTCAATTAGGAAAGTGGGCTTAACCCACCACATTTTTTAGACTATGTATTCTTTGTCCTTGGGCTGAATATTTTGTTTTGTTTTATTTTAACTATTAATAAAATGGTTGAAAAGCCCTAAAAATTTTATTAGAAAAAATTTGATTTACTCCACTTGTTAAGTCGCTGAAGTTCTATAATTTTTATTGTCACTATACAGAATAATGTTCTATTCTATCTTAGGAGGAATTAATCCAAACCTTAGACAATTGGGAGGGGATTAAATTTTAGGGGAAAGGACATAAATAACACTTTGGATGAAACTATTGACACAAAAATGATCATTGAATTTTAATTTCATTTTCTAGTCATTTGCTAGAAATGAGGGCCCAATTTAATTGAGGGCTCTTTGGTCTTTTCCTACCTATACACTATTATCCATGACTTAAAAAATCTAAAGAACCCTTTTAACATTAATTATCAAAATCAAACACTAATCTCTCCTCTCTAAATCCCAATGATGAGAAAACTAGGGTTTATAAAGAATTCAATCTTCAAGCTTCAAACTCCGGATTCTTCTAAATTCTTGTGTGTTTCAGGCATGTCCCTCATTCCTAACTTGAATTTTATACTATGTCATGTGTTTTAATTATTCTTCTTGTGATTTAATTTTTGGTTTTAAAATTGGGTTGAGGGTTTTTGATGATTATGACTTGAATTATATTTCTCGTGGCTTAACTATCTTGTGTGTACTTAAAATGATGATTTGTAGGACTGAATGGGTGCATTATTGTGGATTTTAGAATGAGGTGCATGGGTTTCCCCAAATTGATAAATTTTGTCTTGGAAAATGGTATTAACCTTAACCACCTTTTATGACTTTGGTTTTAAATATGGAATTTGCATGATTTAACTAACTTGTTAAAAAATTGCATTATATTAATGGACAAATAGATAAAATTGGATTTGAAAGGACTTGGTAGCCATGGTTTGGATTTAAAAATGGAACTTGGGAGTCAATTGGCTAATTAGAATAGATTGACATGATTATATTAGCTTGCTAGCATAATTGGTATGATGATACTAAATGACAAATTCTTTAAAATAAGACTTCTTGGTATATGGTTAGAAATATGTGCAAAATGGTTTTAATTTAGGATCAAAAAGGGCTGTGTTGCTCACTGTGAAGGTGGAGGTCCCAGGAAGACCAATACTGAAAACTAATATTTCAGGTTATACAATCTAGAGAAGCATAGAATGAATGAAGCCAATCCATCCCCAATATTACATTAAAATACACCATATCAAGATCTATAAAATCCACCAATGTCTCCCCATAAAAGATGGACACCACATAACCCCTATAAATTTCCAGCAACTATAGAATCACCTACCATAGTAGACACCAAAAAGGGGTCAAAAATATTTTCAGGATTAAAATCAAAGTGTACAGCCACATAATGGGTCACATAAGAAAGGGTATATTCCAGATCAAGAAAACAATAAACATCATGAGACAAGATCTGTAACATACCAGTGACGATGTTGGGGGATGCCTTAGATTCCTGGCAAGTAGCAGAAGCCTAGACACAATTTTGACTAGTGCCGATACTTGAAGTGGTGCCCTTAGGTTCCAAAGCCGAAGAAGTGATGACTGGGACTTTATTGGCTCTAGTGGAAACTTTGGTTGAGGGACAATCTCACTGCATATGACCAAGTTGACCATAATTAAAGCACTAGTTTCTCCCCTCCTTACAGTAGCCTTGGAGAAGCTATCCACAAAAATGACAAGGAGGATAAGGTAGGGATGACTGAGCTCCATTGGACCAAGACTAGGCACCTTATGCCTTAGACCATCGCTATCTTGAAAATGATGATCACTAGACAACTAAGGATATGGAGAACTATCTTAACTTATTGAAACTTATCTTAACCCTGCTTTAAGTTCACAAACTCCTCTGCCTTAGTTTCTATAATGCCTTGAATCTTGTACTTGAAATGCTATATGGTGATCCTAACCCTGAAGGACCATAAGCTAACCTATGACTGACATCTGTACCTGAACACTGCATAATATACTGTATAATTGTGGAAACATGAACTAAAAAGCCTTAAGGTTCAAAACTAAAACATAACTGATAAATCATAACATATGGATGAGGTATGAAATACCCAAACACTAAAATAACTATCTGAACATGATAGTCTGAAAAGCCTCTAACTGACTGAACTATCTAAATAAGGAGTTGATGGGACATGTCCCCAACTAACTCTAACTAATAAATTTATTAATAATATAATAAAGAATGGTCATGTCCTTGATGGATGAGGACTCACTTCTATCACTGACTGCTGAGACTGGAATGCTACTGATACTCTAGAACTTGTGCTTCTGAACCTATGGTATAAAATACTATAGTGCAAATGCGTCAGTGCATTGAATGTACTCGTATGCATAGAAGGTAAGCTGTATGCAAAGGGTTCACATACATGAACTATACTAACTGACTGGACAACATGAACTTGAGAATACGTGCATAAATACATAATAACTCTAACTGAGTTTGTGATAACATGATTACTGAATCTGAGTATTGATAACATGATAATACTGATAACTATATAGCTGAAATAACTAATATTGAGCGATTGTATGTGAAAGTTTAGTTTCTGATGGAACTATCTGAGTTCTGTAATATTTTAAGTCAACTGTATCGACAATCCTAAATTTTGTAGAACTATATGAGTTCTATTACTGAGACTGAATAACTATATCTGAAGTCTTGATTCTATACTGAAACTGCGGGAAGTAGTTATCTAATCGACATGCCCATAATATGCCATTATGGCTTAGGGTCATATCTGTAACCCCAATTGGAAGAGTGTCAATACTGCGCCACTGGTAAGGACAATCTGTGAATAACCCTCATATAACAGGTAACTCTAGTGAGAACGGTGGGAACCCTCACATAACAGGTTAAGCCACCTCATCTACCCTCATATAGCAGGCTATAATGTCTCAACCTATGCTAGTTACATAGTTCTGGAATGCAAGGATTTCTTCTAAGAATCACCCCCCATATAATAGGTGAGTTCCCATCCTTGGGTTCATTCGGTGCTAATTCCTACTCCCATCTGAATAGACACTGAACATGGATTACTGAACTGACTTAACTGAATTAACTGAGTTTCATTGACTAACAGAATAGTACTGAGATTGTTGTATTACTGAGATTTCTTGAGTCATATGACTAACTGAGTTCTATGGATCATTGCTTGACTGAGGATATCATGAAAGCATGACAACGACTCTAGGAACACAACTATATTTTTCGGGTACAAGTACCCCCAGGACTCCATGGAAAGAAACTGACAAAGCATGCCTTTCTTGACTACATGACTAACATCAACAATCCATAATTCATTGAGTAAGACATTTTATCAAATATTTGACATACATAAACTTGTACATGAAAGGGGATTTCATATTATCATACTAGTATGGCACTTTTCTTTCACATAGACATTTAATCAAACATATAGGGAGCATGCTTTGGTTATAAAATCATCAACACATCTAATAATCATGGATACATTAATCAACTTGTAATTTAAAGGGGGTTTATCATGGTTATTATGCAAACCATCATATACTAGGGTCAATCATTAGAAAATTTAATTTAAAACATGAATCAAAACCACACAGTATTATCGACATGAATTTAAATTCAATATAAATCATGAACATTCTTAAATACCCAAATCTTGGATTTTAAAAGAGATTCTTGAGCTTTATGGGTGAAATGGACCCATAAATCAACACATGACATACTTGGGTTGTGATTTCTTAAAGATTGATGGAGGAAAACTTGAATTAATGACTTGGAATTAAACACCTAGGGTTTTCTTGTTCTTGAGGATAGATCTTGGACGGAAACCCTAATTTCATACTATAAAAGAATAATGAACTTATAAGATATGGTAGGGTGTAATTAGGGGTTAAATCGGGTAGAAAAAGACCCAAATACCCTTTTTAAAAATGGCTTTAAAATAACTAAATGGGATCTGTGATGGCTCGTCCGATGTTTCTTTGCTGGCTCGATGGTCCGTCATTTCAACTATTATACGTGGACAAAGAAAAGGACTCACCACCTAAGTAGCGATGGCTTGGGCGATGGTCCATCGCAAATTTGACAGTCCATCAACCTATCATCGCACCTTATCCAGAAGGTTGCCTCACTTCTTTAGTTGCGAAGGTCTAGGCGACGATCCGTTTCTAGATCGACGGTCCATCAACTTGGCTATCGCACCTGGGCAAATTTTGATAGCTCCAAGTAAAACGTCTATAACTCTGTACTCCGATACCGAATTTGGATAAAATTAATCTCGTTGGAAAGATAATTCAATTTTTCACATGATATAAAATGAAAATCTTAAAAATTCTACGTGTACAAAAATAGATTCATATTTCAAAGTAAGTTTTTAACATTCTTGGGATGATTTCAAGCTAGGTAGAAGTACGGGGTATTACAATATCTCCCCCTTGAGAACATTCATCCTCGAATGAGATTGAGTGAGAGGGGAGAAGATAAATTGACGTACATATTGAACATGAACAATTGTAATATGATCTCATGACTGAAATGAGTGATAACTGAATATATCATACTGATCATGCATATCTGATGCATGTTTAACTGATTCATGAATGCATGACTGAGTGTTCTGATGAACTAAGGTTTTCACAATGAGAATGCATATCTGATGCATGATTATATAACTGAATTGACATATAAATGCATTATTGAACATGCAATGGTATTTAATACCAAGTTTATAATGGAATTTTGAACATGACATGGATGCCAAGCTTGTAACTAAAATATAAATATGAAACTGAAAAGCTTAAGGAGAACTGTTAGCTTGATCTTTATCTGAGTTGGCGTAGAAGAGGTGAGAATACTTAATACGCATATCTGCTTCTGCTTTACAAATAGCTCCCTCAGTGGACTAATTTTGCCATAGAACTTTGACTAGAGAGACTTTTTTATTCCTCAGTCTACGAGTCTAAGTCTAGGATTTCGATTAGAACCTCTTCATAGGAGAGGCTATTTTGAACATCTATGCTCTGAAAAAGGACTACAACTACTGGGTCACCTATGCACTTCTTGAGCAAAGAGACATGGAAGACTGGATGAACTGAGGCAACGTCTGAAGGCAATTTGAGCTCATAAGCTACCTTGCCAAATAGACTTAGAATCTTGAAGGGACTGATATATCGGGGACTGAGCTTTCCTTTTTTGCCGAATCTCTTCACTCCCTTCATGGGATAGATCTTTAGATAGAAAAAATCACCATCTCAAACTCGAGATTCTTTCTACGTATATCTGCATAAGACTTCTATCAGCTCTGAGCAGCCCAGAGTCTTTCCCTAATCAACTGAACTATCTCTAAGGGATCAAATATTATGTCAGCCCTATAACTAAGTCCTTACTAACTTTGAGCTAACTGATTGGAGATCTACATCTTCTACCATAGAGAGCTTTGAATGGAGGTATCTGAATACTAGAATAATAGCTGTTGTTGTATGCAAACTCAATAAAAGAAAAAAGGTCATCCCAACTACCCTTGAAATCAATTACACACGCTCGCAGCATATCTTCTAGAGTCTAAATGGTCTTTTCTACTTGACTATTTGTCTGAGGATGAAAGGCTGTACTGAGATAAATTTGGGTACCAAGACCCTTTTGGAATACTTTCCAGAAATAAGAGGTGAACTGGGTACCTCTGTCTGAGATAATAGATAACAGAACACCATGCAATCTGACCAACTCTCTGATATAGAGTTTGGCATAATCCTCAACTGAATAAGAGGTATGGACTGGAGGAAAATGAGTTGACTTGGTCATTCTATCTACAATGACCTAGACTGAATCATGCTCGCGAAAAGTACAAGGCAAACCCATCACGAAGTCCATGTTCACTTCTTTCCATTTCCAAGTAGGAATATTGAACTTCTGCATCGACCTACTAGGATTCTAATGCTCTATTTTAACTTGATTATATGTAGAGCACTTAGCCACAAACTCTGTAACATCTCTCTTTGTCCCACTACACCAATAGATTTCCCATAAGTCGCAGTACATCTTTATGGCCTTGGATGAATAGAGTAGCATGCACCATGCGCTTCTAAAAGAATTCGCTGCCTTAAGTCATCTATACCTGGAACACACAGACGACCCTGACAAGGAAAAACGCTATCTGCCCCTTGGGAGAAAACCTCTAGTTTTTGATCTTTGACTGACTCTTTTAATTTGACAAGGCTAGGGTCTCTATCTTGCTTTTATTTTACCTCAGAAACTAGAGATTATTCTGAACTACTCTAAACCCATATGTCACCCTCCTCTGTATCAACTAAGCGAACACCTAGTCTTGATAGATAATGGATTTCCTAAGCTAGCTATCTCTTACTGTCCTCAACATGAGCAACACTACCCATAGATAGTCTACTGAAAGCGTCGGCCACTATATTGGCCTTTCCCGAATGATAAAGAACACTCATGTCATAATTTTTCAAGAGCTCTAACCACCTTCTTTGACGAAGATTGAGATCTTTCTGAGAAAATACATACTGAAGGCTCTTATAATCTGTGAACACATCCATATGAACTCCTTATAGATAATGCCTCAAAATCTTTAAGGCAAATACTACAGCTGCTAACTCAAAATCTTGAGTTAGATAATTCTTCTCATGGGGTTTGAGCTGCCTGGAGGTGTAGGCTATGACCTTACCATGATATATAAGGACACAACCCAAACCTACTCTGGATGTATCACAATACACCACGAACCTACCTGAACCATCTGGAAGAGCTAAGACTAGGGATGAGGTGAGTTAAGTCTTCAAATCCTGAAAACTCTTTTCGCAAGGATCTGACCATTTAAAATTAACTTTCTTTTGAGTCAATCTAGACATAGGAGATGCAATAGAATAAAATCCCTCAACAAACCATCTGTATTAGCCATCCAAACCCAAGAAACTCCTGATATCTAATGGAGAGATAGGGTGAGGCCAGTTTCTTATTACTTTGGTCTTTTGAGGATCTACTCTAATGCCATCACCAGAAATGATATATCCAAGGAATGCTACTGACCTTAGCCAAAATTTGCACTTACTAAATTTGGCAAATAACTAAGTATGATCACACGAATAGACCAGAATATCATCTATGAAGACTATGATGAACATGTCCAAGTACTGCTTAAACACATATTTCATAAAGTCCATGAAAGCTACTGGGGCATTAGTAAGACCAAAGGACATGAATAGGAATTAGAAGTGACCATACTGAGTACGGAAAACTATTTTTAGAATGTCACATTCTGTAACTTTGAGTTCATGATAGCCGGATCTGAGGTCTATCTTTGAGAAATAGCTGGCACCCTGAAGTTGGTAAAACAAGTCATCGATTCTGGGAAGAGGATACTTATTATTGACCATGACTTTATTGAGATGACGGTAGACAATAAATATTCTAAGAGAACCATCTTTATTATGCATAAATAAAACTGGTGCACCTCACGGGGAAACACTGGGTCAGATGAATTCCTTATCTAAGAGATTCTTCAACTGCTCTTTTAATTCTCTGAGTTCTACTGGTGCCATTCTGTATGGAGGAATAGATATAGGCTGAGTATCTGGAAGAAGATCAATAACAAAGTCTATTTCCTTTTTAGGAGGAAGTCTTGGAAGATCTTTGGGAAAGCCATTTGAATATTCATTTACAACCGGGACTGAATCAAGACTGGGAGTTTCAGAACTAGCGTCCTTATCTCAAATAAGATGATAGACACATCCCATAGATATCATTTTCCATTCCCGAAGGTAGGAAATAAGATGACCTCTGAAAGATGAAGTACTACCCCTCCACTCTAGGACAAGTTTATTTGGAAACTGAAACTAGACTATTCTATTTCTACAGTCGACTGCAGAATTAAGCCAATCCATGACGAGAATGATATCAAAACCAATCATATCTAATTTGACTAAGTCTGCTGAAGTGACTTTCTGAAATATCATAATCAGGCAGTTACTGTATACCCATCGAGCTATGATGGTTTAATCCATTGGGATAGAGACTGAAAAGGGCTCTGCTAGAATTTCAGGACTGATTTCAAAATTGCCTGCTATATATGGAGTCACAAAAGACACAGAAGCTCATGGATCTAGCAAAGCGTAAACATACACATGAAAGATTTGTAACGTACCAGTAACCACATCAGGAGAATTTTCTTGATTTTGCCGAGACTGGAGAGCATAGAGTCTATTTGGGCGTTGCCCACTAGTTTCACTGAAAGTGGCACCCTGCTGATTTGGGCGACCAGACTGAGATGAGAAATAATTCTGCTGACCCTGAGGACCTACTTAAAGACAATCTCTGACTCTGAGGCCTAGCTTTCCACATTTAAAATAAATACCACTGCCATCTCTGCAAATACCCTGATGGTGCTTGCCACAGTTTGGCAAAAAGGATAGGTACGGGCACTGCTAACACTGCCCTGAGACTTAGAGCCTGCCGCTCTATTTTTGTTACCATCCCTTAACTTAGGAGCTGGAGTGCCAGCTGAAGAAGGAGTTGGAACAGATGACTTAGGACAAAACTAAGAACGGTTTCCTCCTTCTGATTTAGGCTGAGCAAAGTTGAAACTACCTATCCTTGCTCTTTTATTCTGCTTTTCCCTCACCTTAATCTTTTGATCTTCTATCTACTGAGCATGAGTCTCTACTAAGCATGAGTCATAGTCCTGGCTAAAGTTATTTCACTATTTAACGTTATAGACCTACACTCATTGACCACACTATTATTCACCCCAAAAATAAACTTACTCATCTTGGCCCTGCTATCTGCAACCACATGATCATATCTAGCTAATTGATTAAACTTAAGAGAATACTCTTTCACCATCATATTGACCTACCTAAGGTTGATGAATTCTAACACCTTAGCCCCTCTCAGCTCTTGGGAAAAGAATCTATCTAAGAATGCGGTGACAAACTCCTCCCACTTAATAGGCCCTGTATCATCTGGCCTTTCTTACTTCTTCTTCTTGTACCAAGTGTGAGCAATATCCTGCAACTAATATACAGCAAGCTCAGTACTCTCAAAGAAGTAACCCCTATGACATCGGTAACCTTCTAAACCTGATCGATGAATTCCTGAGGGTCCTCATCTAACTTAGACCCAATAAAGGATGAAGGATTCATTTAGGTGAAGTCCCAAATCCTAGCTGCAGCTGAATTAGCCACTGGGTTGGCCGGAATGATAGCTTATTGTTCATTCTGAGCAGCAACTGACTGAAAAAGAGTAGTAAATATAGCTCTAAACTCTGCATGAGAAACATGTTCTCCTAAAGGATCTTCTGGCTGAGGGGCTGTCTGATTCCTGTTTCTTCTCTTAGGAGGCATGTTCTGTAAAAAAAAGGGAGAAACGGATTAGACCAAGAGATTAGATTGAGTTTATGCTCACTAGCATAACATGAATACTGAAAGAAGGGAAACTATTTCTAAAACATCTTATAGCCTCCTACACATAAATGTGGCGCGCAACACACCCAGGCACAAGACTCAACTAGATGCAGTTTTTAGACGTGATACCAAGTTTGTAATGCCCTGAATCTGGTAGCCGGAATGATACACGGTGCTCATGACCTCGAAGGACCACAATCTAACCCATGACTGATATTTGTACCTAAACACTGTATAATATACTGTATCAATATGGAAAAATGAACTAAAGATCCTTAAGGTTCAAAAATGAAATATAACTCATAAATCATAACATATGGATGGGGTATGAAATACCCAAACACTAAAATAACTATTTGAACATGATAGTCTAAAAAGACTTTAACTAACTAAACTGTTTGAATAAGGAGTTGATGGGACATGTCCCCAACTAAATCCAACTAATAAATTATTAATGAGATAATAAAGAATGGTCATTTTCTCATTGGATAAGGACTCACTGCTATCTCTGACTGCTGAGACTGAAATACTACTGATGCTCTGGAACTCGTGCTTCTGAACCTATGGTATAAAATACTATAGTGCAAATGCGTCAGTGCATTGAATGTACTCGTATGCATAGAAGGTAAGCTGTATGCAAAGGGTTCATATGAATGAACTATACTAACTGACTGGACAACATGAATGTTAGAATACATGCATGAATACATAATAACTGTAATTGAGTTCGTGATAACATGATTAATGAATCTGAGTACTGATAACATGAGATACTGATAACTATATAACTGAAATAACTAATACTGACCGACTATATCTGACAGTCTAGTTTCTGATGGAACTAGCTGAGTTCCGTACTATTCTGAGTTGATTGTATCTGACAGTCATAAATTTTGTAGAACTATCCGAGTTCTATTACTAAGACTGAATAACTGTATCTGATAGTCTTAATTTTGTAACTGAAATTGTGGGAAGTAGTTATTTAACTGACATGCCACTAATACGCTATTATGGCTGAGTTAGGGTCATATCTATAACCCCAATTGGAAGAGTGTCAATACTGTGCCACTGGTAAGGACAATATGTGAATAACCCTCATATAACAGGTAACTGTAGTGAGAACGGTGGGAACCCTCACATAACAGGTTAAGCCACCTCATCTACCCTCATATAGCAGGCTATAATGTCTCAACCTATGCTAGTTACATAGTTCTGGAATGCAAGGATTTCTTCTAAAAATCACCCCCCCATATAATAGGTGAGTTCCCATCCTTGGGTTCATTCGGTGCTAATTCCTACTCCCATCTGAATAGACACTGAACATGGATTACTGAACTGACTTAACGGAGTTTTGTTGCCTAACAGAATAGTACTGAGATTACTGTATTACTGTGATTTCTTGAGTCACATCACTGACTGAGTTCTATGGATCATGGCTTGACTGAGGATATCGTGAAAACATGACACCAACTCTAGGCACACAACTATATTTTTTGGGTGCAAGTAACCCTAGGACTCTATGGAAAGAAACTGACAAAGCATGACTTTCTTGAATACATGACTAACATCAACAATCCATAATTCATTGAATAAGATATTTCATCAAACATTTGACATGCATAAACTTGTACATGAATGGGGATTTCATATTATCATACTAGTATGACACTTTTCTTTCACATAGGCATTTAATCAACACACGGGGAGCATGCTTTGGTCATAAAATCATCAACACATCTAATAATCATGGATACATCAATCAACTTGTAATTTGAAGGGGATTTATCATGGTTATTATGCAAACCATCATATACTAGGGTCAATCATTGGAAAATGTAATTTAAAATATGAATCAAAACCACACAGCATCATGGACATGAATTTAAATTCAATTTAACTCATGAACATTCACAAATATCCAAATCTTAGATTTTAAAAGAGATTCTTTAGCTTTATGGGTGAAAGGGACCCATGAATCGACACATGGCATATCTTAGTTGTGATTTCTTCAAGATTGATTGTGGAAAACTTAAATTCTTGACTTGGAATTAAAAACCTAGGGTTTTATTGTTCTTGAGGATAGATCTTGGAGAGAAACCCTAATTTGATTCTATAAAAGAATAATGAACTTATGAGCTATGGTCATATGTAATTAGGGGTTAAATCGGGTGGAAAAAGACCCAAATACCCTTTTTTAAAATGGCTTTAAAATAACTAAATGGGTCTGCGACCGCTCATGTGACAATCCATTGCTGGCTCGATGGTCCGTCATTTTGACCGTCGTACGTGGACTAAGAAAAAGACTCACTGCCTAAGTAGCGACGGCTTGGGCGATGGTCCATCGCAAGTTCAATGGTCTATCAACCTATCCGTTGCGCCTTATCCAGAATGTTGCCTCACCTCCTTGGTTGCGATGGTCTAGCCGATGGTCCGGCACTAGATCGACGGTCCGTCAACTTGGCCATCGCACCTGGGCCATTCTGACAGCTCTGAGTAAAACATCCATAACTTTTTACTTCGATATCGGATTTAGATGAAATTGGTATCTTTGGAAAGATAATTCAATTTACCACATGATAAAAAATGAAAATCTTAAAAATTCCACATGTAAAAAAATGGATTTATATTTCAAAGTAAATTTTTAACATTCTTGGGATGATTTTAAGATAGATAGAAGTATGGGGTATTACAATTTCCCTCAACTCTTAAGGAAAGAAGTGATCAAGAAAAGTACCTGAAAACTTATCCCACATCTCCCGCTTAGCATCATAACCCCTCAATTATTCCTATTCCTTATTCCACTGATAAGCTATATCTTTCTACTAATATGTAGCAAACTATACATCATTACATTTTATGGTGTGCAACACCCTAAAGATCTTTTCCATCTCATCAATGAACCCTGAGGATCCTCCTCAACCTTAGAGCCTATAAAGTTTAAGGGATTCAACCTTATGAACTAGCAAACCTAAGTGACCTCAACTGAAAGAGAAATAGAGCCAACACGATCAGACTAGAGAGACTGCGAGGCCACCAGTTGGGCAAGCATATGAATAGACTGGTAGAACTCTATATTAAAGATATATCTCTTAGGCTTCTGATCATGAGGATCACTGGCCTTATGGACCGGTGGAAACCCATGTGGAGAGGTATAGTTAAGAGTTGGGATCCTAGACCAGGTTTGTAATCCATAAGCAGGGCAAGTTCCCTCCATATTTTCCTCAAGTAGGACAGAGGATCCATTAAATTTTCTATGAATGTCAGATCTTTAGGGAGATATGATCTTAAATACAAATAAGCTAGGAGTTAGAGAAGTTTCATAACACTAGACTATATAGACTAAAATGGAATACAAGAAAGAAAAACATTTCTAAATAACTTGTAGCCTCCCTTTCATAAGTGTGGTGCACTATACACCCACAAAGGGGACTATACTCGACACGACTTTGTGGACACCCAAGGACCCTAAACCATGCTTTGATATCAAGCTTTTCATGACCTAAACTAAGTCCTAGTAATAAAGGATATCTCAATCCTATCATGGGCCAAAGAACACCCTCTTAGCCTATCCTACAGAGCATAATAAATATAAAAAGTGGAAGAAAACCCAAATAGTAATAAGAAAGATAGATAATCAAATGTAAACTCTATGGATCAAACAAATATCTAACCCACACTTGTACACAAAAGCCTCTAAAGCAGAATACCAAACTAGGTCAGGACATGCCCCTGACCATGACAAAAGAGAGTTCACATTCCCAAAAATCTAAAAAGAAACCTAATGAAATGGTAAGGCTTTCCAAAAGATGGAGGCTCACCATTTCACAATAACTCGACTAACGTACCACACCATCTAATGCTGCACATGAGTAACAGAAAGTCCCTAGGACCCTACATCATAAAATAATGTAGAGTCCAGGGATAGTCAGTGGGATAAGCACTAGCATGTAACTCAGGGAAATTAATAAAGTAATGTTATTTCCAAAACAATCAAAACCATATGCACACACATTCATATATACATATATATAATGTTGGGATAAGGGAAAGGTTCATGAACATAAGATTATAAAATATTAACATAGATTGTATAGCTCTATCATTCTATGGTCACCCACTAGCTATATGGATTTAGCTCCTCCTACTGAAAGAGCCCTAGCGTGTGGTGGCTGCACAAACTGAGAAATTCAGAAGAAGAGCTAGAGTCTCCAAGGCTCCAACCATATAAATAATATAATGTGTAAACCAATAATATGGTCATATAGACCCCCACACCGGTAAACGTGGTTTCTAGTATTGGTCCCCCCGGGACCTCTACTTTCACGGTGAGCTACACAATCCCCTTTAAGCCTAAATTAAAACAATTTTATAGATATTTCAAATTATAAACCAAGGAGTCTTATTTTAATGCATTTACCACTTGGAATCATCATACCAATTATTCTTGCAAGCTTATATAATCATACCAATCCATTCCAATTAATCAATTGGCTCCTCAGTTCCTTTAAAAAGATAAAATCACAGCCATTAAGGCCTTTCAAATCTATTTTAATCCATTTGTCCATTAATATAATGCAGTTGTTTCAAAAGTAAGTTAAACCATCCAAATTCCATATTTAAAATCAAAATCATGCGGGTGGGTTGAGGTTAATGCCATTGCCAAGGCAAAATCCATTAATTTGGGGAAACCCATGTTCCCATTCTAAATTCCACAATAATGTACCCATTTAGTCCCAAACATCATCAATTTAAGTATACACTAGACATTTAAACCATGAGAAATATAATTCAAGTGATAATCATCAAAATCCCTCAACTCAATTTCAAACCAATGACTAAATCACATAACCAATGATTAAAACATATGCCATAGTATAAAATCAAGTTAGGGATGAGAGACATACCTAAAAAAACAAAGAAATTAAAAGGACATCTGAGGTGTGGAGCTTGGATAACTCATTGCCATATAAAACCCTAATATTCCTGACTTAGGAGTTGAAGAGGAGAAAATAGTATTTTTATATGATTAACAAAAGATAATAAGGGATGTTAAGTGTTTTTAAGTCGTGGGAATAGTGTGGAGGATGGAAATAACCAAAATAACATTAATTAAAACATACAAAAACTTCTAGACCCAGCCGCTATGACTCAGTTAACCTCCCATTAGTCGTTACCTATACTCGTTACTTGAGGACCAAAAAACTAGTACCTCACTATTATAAACATGAGTCGCTCATCATGACTCATTATGAATCATCATGAGTCATGGTGATTACTCATGATCAAGGTAGAAATCCTGGGAAACCCCACTATTTGGACAATGAGTCCCACCTCATGACTCGTTACGTGAGGTAACAACTCTTTACCTAAGTCATTGTACTTGTATTATTTGACTTTACTTCAAAAAAATTTCAATTCAAGAGTTTATCACTTGTGGAGCCTAGCAAGTACCTGGAGTGTCATAAATAGTATCCAAAAATCATAAAGTTCCAAGAAGTAATATTTTTGCGGGAATTTTGTTGAACAATTTGAGGGCAGTAAAAATTTATCTGTATTTCATGCATCTATTTATGATGATTGTGGCATTGTAATTGCATTTGTTTTTTCTTACATATTTGTGTCTTCTGATGATAAAATCCCTCCTTGTCTCATTTATGATTTAGATAAGTTATATTATTAACTTGTTTAGTAGAATACAAATCACATGTTGTAGATAATATATACAGTTATTCAAATTAGGATGTCTATCTGGTGCACGCCTGACACTCCTCTCTTGTTTGAAATTATTGCTAATATAATTAATTAGAGCAACAGTAACTACTCTAACATCATTATCAAATGAGTGTATGTAATTATTTTTCACAATAAGAGTTTAGATTATGGGCTCCATGTGTGTGGCATTTGAACTTAACTTATTTGCACCACTAAATACTTGTACCAATTTAACTGCTCCAATCTATAAAAATAAATACATACAAAAATAAAAGGTGAAAGCTATAGAAGTGCTCCATGAAAGTGGATATACACAAATAAAAAAGAGAGCTTGGAAATAGAATTTCAAGAAAAGGTAAGGAAAAAGTAACTTTACAGGTGGTAAGTATGTGCAAAAAGGCTATAATACCCCATGAGTTCCTAGAAAAGATTCCGACTATTTGTAATATGTTTAAAGGCCCCAAAGCAATTGTTCCACATAAGAGATAAGTGCATTGATCATTGAGACACCCTCAAAATTTCAAGCATTTTATTTTTGGCCTTCCCATGTCCGAAACATCGATTATTGACTAGAAATTTGTTTGGGGATGTTAAGGGGTCATGCGAGAGAGTTTTAAAATTTTTAGAAGTGGTTTGGGGTGATTTTAGACCATCGAGGTAGTAAGACTACATTTTCACCGTGTCATAGAGGTTACCCTCTGTGATACTGGTGTGGCATGAAGGCATAGTGCCTCCACGATATCACCGTGTCACAGTGGCTAGTCTCCGTAATATCAATGTAAAATAGAAGTTGGCCTCTATGATGAGGAGCGTACCACACTGATGTATAAAACTCTTGTATCTCACCTAAGGGGTGAAGAGCTTTTTGGTCCTTTCTCTTGCTTAAACACCCAATCCATGGCTTAAACATTAAAAGAGGTATTATTTTCCCTTTCTCAGTTAGTTAACAATGTTTAATATTCTCCCACTATCAAGAACAATATGAAGGATTTCTCCCAAGAATTAACTCTACCAAGGTCTCAAATCCAAGTCACTTCAGGAAGTCAAGAAATTCAGGTATGTGGGATATTCATCAATAGTCTCCTTTCACCCATTGAGTCCCAAAGTTTCCCCAATTTTCAAGTTTAACTCCATTTTTTATTTAGGGTTCAATGACAATTATAAATTCCATGATTCCTCTATGTAATGCTTGAATTCAACCTTAACAAGTGTTTTCTCATAAATTCAAGCATTCTTCTACACTTTAATCATGATAATTCATTACATTGATGAAATTGTTAGATTCTTGAGTTTAAGTCATGAAATTTCTTATTATCTCATTACCTTGAAATTTTCATAGTTAATTGTATTTTTCAATGCTGGTGGATTATGAACACCCGATACCTAGATAGTCATGCATGCTACAAATTTCAAGTCACAAGTAATTTAGATCAAGTTTAATATTATTATATTCAAATTATCATCACGTTGAGTACTTATCAGTTTAAAACACGAATAACTTTTTATCAGTACTAGTGTCAGTTCAGTTGGGAGTAAGACTTAGCACTAAGTGAACCTAAGGATAAAGGCTCACCTGCCAGTAGATGACTGAACCTTTAGTAGAAGTTTTTAAGTTCTGGAACTACATAGCCAACATAGGTTATGAGATAATACCCAACAGTAGAGGACTAACACTCTCTTAGGGGTCACCTACCAGTAGAGGACTGACACCTTAGTCCTTTAGGATATCAGCTGAATGGATCCATATAGCCAGTGTTGGTACCTATGATAAGGCACTGACACCCTTGTAACTGGGGTTATAAGTTAGACCCCGATTAGCTCAGATTGGAGAATATTGGTTAAATGTTAGCTCCCATAATTTTAGTTTAGTATTCAGATTATATCAATCAGGTTTTCATGACTAAGTGTCCATATATCATTTAATCATATATTTTCATTACATGTTTGTGTTTAGTGTTGCATTTATTTTGCATGTTCATGCATTCTTTTTTGATATCTTAATGTATATCAGTAAGCATCTATCTCTCATACCATTACATTCAAAGTACTAACTGCATACTCTATTTAGTGCTATATTGATTTCATAATATAGGTTTGGACGCTCAGTTCCCAGATCGCACGTAGTTCATTCCTTACCCCTTGTTGTAGCATTGGTGAGTCCTCATTAGTCAAGGACTATTAATATTATTCATCATGCTTTCTAGTACCTTATTTTATATTATTCAATAGTCAGAGTTAGTTGGGGACCTGTCCCAACAACTTATCATGTTTAGAGGTTTATAATTTCTCAATGATTTTTTCAATTACTTTTGATGTTGGTTTGATTATCCAGATACTTCATCTAAATGACTTCAACAAAATATTTATTATTTTTATCCATTACTTACATCTTGTGCCTGTTCATGGGTTATCTTAGGGTCACTTGTGGCCTCAAGCACCGTTTTAAGACAAGGGGTAGTCTCAAGTCGTGATAAAAGCATCTGCTTATCTATACATAATACATACATATAGAAAGAAAAAGTTGAGTTATGATACAAGTGGAAACTATGTCCCTTGATTAAAGTGTGATTATGACATACCATAGTAGTAGTAGTTGCTATCTTCTGTGCACTTTAATTTTTTTGTAATTTTCTCAAGATTTTGATATGAATTCCTTATTTTTAAATATTTATTTGGTACACTTTTCTTTTAGGTGCCTTTTACTGAAAAGTTAAGTATGCATTGTAGATCTATTAAAAAATAAGTGGAGCATTGTATACATCAAGTGCTTTTTCTATAAGATAGTTCTTTAAGTAATATTTTCTAAAATTTCCTTTTGATTTTTTTATTTTTCTTGTTGTATGTAAGATCCCACAAAGTTACCTCGTAGTCCGGGCCTTTAAGCATGTCAAGTGAAGTTTAATTTTGGCCCTAAAAGATTGAGAAGATAATTTACAAATGATTGGTATTTAAACCTATTTAATTTTCTTAAATTTGAATTTTTTTCCATGTAGAGAATTGAATTATATTTCTAACGATACCAATTTCATCAAAATCTAGCCTTGGGGTGAGAAGTTATGGCCATTTTACTGAGAGTTGTCAGAACCGCCAGGTATGACAGACGATCCGACGGGCCGTCGAGTCTGCGATGGACCATTGTGACCAAGGAAGAAACTCCCTTTCCTGGCCCAAGTGCGATGGCTAGGACGACGGACCATTAAGGCTGCAACAGGCCATCACTGAGACCGTCGCCACTAAGGCAATGTGGTCTCATCCTGGCCATCGTGCAATGGATGATCCGATGGACCGTTGGACCTATGATAGATCATCGATCCAACTGACGCATCGAGGCAGTATGTCCCTTTTCTAGTCATTATGCAACGAACGACCCGACGAACTGTCGGACTTGTAATGGACCATCGCTCCGACTGTCATAGTCCCCGTTTAGTGTTTTTAACTCCTTTTAACAAGGGTTTTTTTTAGAATTTCCACTCTTTTATCAACCAGATATATATTCCAAATGAACTTGATAGCCTCATTATCTCCCAAAACATCCAAAGGCTAGGGTTTCTCCCTCAAGAGAATATCTAAAATTATTCTCTAAGAAATCTAAGAACTCACCATAGATTCTATAAATTGAGATAAGATTTGAGTTCCCCAAGTTTAAAGGTTGCAAGAACCCTCTCTCAATTGTAAGAAGAAGAGTTTAAATCAAGCTTGTTCATCGAATATCATAATCTAAGGTATGTAGGGTTTTGAACATGGGTAATCCTTTCACCCTTGTGCCCAAAGGCTTATTTAAACTATAAATTTTCTGCAACTCATGAGCTTTTATATGAAATTGAATTAGGGGTTTTCACCCATTGTTATTGGTTGCAAGCTTTTGATGTTTTCCAAGAATTAAGATTCTAATGGCAAGATTTTTACATGTTTTCTTGAGAAATTGTAGCTGGGCCTATACCCCATGATTTTAATCCTTGAGAAGTTAATAGTTGAAATGTTTGAGATATTAAAGTATATGATTATGTTGAGATTTTGAGACAAATTGCTGAAATTTCTAGATTTCTACATGAGTGGTGAATCTATATGCTATCTATTATGCTTTTGATGAGTTTTAACTTGAGAATGAATTATGGTTTATTGAGCCCTACTTGAGATTTGTAATTTGATGAACTCTTATGCTATAAGCACCCATGATTTGAGTATTCTGAGATTATTGAGAAATGTTTTGATCTAATGGTCCTGGAGTTTTGAAATCCACTTCACTACATGATATTACAGATCTGATTATTGGGTTCTTATTGAACCATGAGTTTATTCTAAAGTGGATTTTCATGAGAAGAGTGAGATAATCTAAGGAGAGTTTAGCACCAAGTTGGGTAAGTTGCTACGGTTTCTTACCCCAAAACTACGTGCCACTGTAGGTTGAGCCTAAGGCTGAGATGATTTTTGGGCCTAAGGCTGAGATGTTGGGCTCGAGGCCAAGGTAAGTGATCACTGAATTAATGTTATATTCCCTCGTAAAAGTATGATGCTCCTCCCTAATGTGGGGTATCTTCCTTAGGAGGACAAAACGTTGGACTCCATGTAGCTCGCATGGTTTATGTCGTTTGACCTAGTTGACCCAAAAGAAAGTTAAGTTCCAATGGTCAGATTCCTGTGAGAAGAGTTTTCAGGAGTTGAAGACTCAACTTACTTCAGCCCCTGTATTGATCTTGCCGGATGGTATAGATGGTTTTGTGGTGTATTGTGTTGCCTCTAGAATTGGTTTGGGTTGTGTGTTTTTGCAAAGAGGTAAGGTTAAAGTCTATTCCTCTAGACAGTTAAAGCCATATAAGAAGAATTACCCAACCCATGATCTTGAGTTAGCTGCTGTGGTCTTTGCTTTGAAAATTTGGAGACACTATCTTTATGGTGTTCATATTGATGTGTTTACTGATCATAAGAGTCTGCAGAATGTGTTTACTCATAGGGAGTTGAATCTTAGGCAGAGAAGGTGGTTAGAGTTGTTAAAAAACTATGATATGAGTGTATTATATCACCTGGGCAAGGCCAATGTAGTTGCGGATGCCCTTAGTAGATTGTCTATGGGTAGTGTTGCTCATGTAGAGGAAGGTAAAAAAGAGTTAGCTTGTGATGTACATTGTCTGGCTAGATTGGCTGTTATGTTGCTTGATTCAGCTGAGGGAAGTACTTTGGTGTAGAGTAGTTTCGAATCCTCTTTAGTTTTGGAAGTGAAGGAGAAGCAAGATTGAGATCCTAGTTTGGTCAGACTAAAAGAGGCAGTTAAGGACCAAAAGGTAAAGGTTTTTTACCAAGGGGGAGATAGTGTGTTGAGATTGTAGGGTAGATTGTGCGTTCCGTATATTGATGATTTGAGGTGAAGGATTATGGCTGAAGCACATGGCACGCGGTATTCTATTCATCCTGGCACTCCAATATGTACCGCGATTTGTGGGAAATCTATTGGTGGAATGGTATGAAGAAGGATATAGCTGAGTTTGTAGCAAAGTGTTCAACATTCCAACAGGTTAAGGTAGAGCACCAAAGACCTAGTGGTATGATGCAAGAGTTTGGTATACCCACTTGGAAGTGGGAGGTAGTGAAAATGGACTTTGTGACCGAGTTACCTCTTTCACGTCATCATCATGATTCTATTTGGGTTGTTATGGATATACTGACTAAGTCCGCGCACTTCTTGCCCATGCATACATCTTATACAATGGAGGATTATGCTTGATTGTATATTTGGGAGTTAGTCATACGACACAGAGTTCCCTCATGTATCATTTTTGATAGGGGTACTTAATTTACTT
This sequence comes from Capsicum annuum, assembly GCF_002878395.1. NCBI lineage: Eukaryota > Viridiplantae > Streptophyta > Magnoliopsida > Solanales > Solanaceae > Capsicum > Capsicum annuum. The sequence continues at coordinate 80,459,805 of NC_061119.1, read as the reverse complement.
CTCTGTTTTGGAGGGTGTTTCTGCAGGGTATTGGTGTTCTTTTGAGTTTTGCTTTTCATCCACAGACAGATGGTCAAGATGAGAGGACCATTAAGACCCTAGAAGACATGTTGAGGGCACATGCTCTTGATTTCAAAGGTAGTTGGGATAAGCATTTGCCATTGATAGAGTTCACCCATAACAATAGTTACCATGCTAGCATCGGGATGGCACCATTTGAGGCCTTGCATGGTAGAAGATGTAGATCACCCATAGGTTGGTTTGAAGTGAGTGAAGCTATCATAATTGGGCCTAATGTAGTGTTTGATGCTATGGAGAATGTTAAGTTTATGAGAGAGAGGTTAAAGACAGCTCAGAGTCGTAGTCCGGGCCTTAGAGCGTGTCAAGTGAAGTGTAATTCTAGCCCTAAAAGATTGAGAAGAGATTTCCTAAGTGATTGGTATTTAAAATATATAGATTTTTCTTAAATTTGACTTTTTTTCATGTAGAGAATTGAATTAACTTTCCAACGATACCAATTTTGTCAAAATTCAGCATCGGGGTGAGAAGTTATGGCTATTTTACTGAGAGTTATAAGAACCGCCCAAGTGCGATGGATGATCCGATGGACCATCGAGTCTTCAATGGACTATCACGACCAAGGCAGAAACTCCCTTTCCTGGATCAAATGCGATGGACAGGACGACGGGCCGTCAAGGCTGTGATGGACCATCGCTGAGACCATCGCAACTATGGCAGTGTGGTTTCATCCTGGCCATCATGCAACAGACGATCTGATTGACCATCAAACCTACGATGGACCATCGATTCAATTGTCACATTGAGGTAGTATGTCCCTTTTCTGGTTATCATGCAGTGGATGACCCGACAGATTGTCAGACTTGCGATGGATCGTTGCTCCAACCTCCGCAGCCCCCGTTCAGTGTTTTTAAATCATTTTAAGAAATGGGATTTTTGGTCTTTCCACTCTTTTATCAACCAAATATATATTCCAAACTAACTTGATAGCCTCATTATCTCCCAAAATATCCAAAGGCTGGAATTTCTCCGTTAAGAGCAAATCTAAAACCCTTCTCCAAGAAATCTAAGAACTCATCATAGATTCTACAAATTGAGTTGAGATTTGAGTTCCCCAAGTTCAAGGGTTGCAAGAACCCTCTCTGAAGAGTAAGAAGAAGAGTTTAAAGCAAGCTTGTTCATTCAATTTCAGAATCTAAGGTATGTGGGGTTTTGAACATGGGTAATCCTTTCACCCTTGTGCCCAAGGGTTTATTAAACTATAAATTTTCTGCAACACATGGGATTTTATATGAAATTGAATTAGTTTTTTTCACCTATTGTTATTGGTTGCAAGCTTTTAATGTTTCCTATGAATTGAGAGTCTAATGGCATGATTTTTACATGTTTTCTTGAGAAATTACAGCTGGGCCTATACCCCATGATTTTAATCCTTGAGAAGTTAATAGTTGAAATGTTTGAGATATTAAAGTATATGAGTATATTGAGATTTTGAGATAAATTGCAGAAATTTCCAGATTTCTACATGAGTTTTGAATCTATATGCTATCTATTATGCTTTTGATGAGTTTTAACTTGAGAATGAATTATGGGTTATTAAACCCTACTTGAGATTTTCACTTTTATGAACTCTTATGCTATAAGCACCCCTGATTTGGAGTATTCTGAGATTATTGAGAAATGTTTTGACATAATGGTCATGGAGTTTTGAAATCCACTTCACTACATGAGATTACAGATTTGATTATTGGGTTCTTATTGAACTATGAGATTATTCAAAAGTGGATTTTCATGAGATGAGCGTGATAATCTAAGGGGAGTAGTATTTAGCACCGAGATGGATAAGTTACTACAGTTTCTTACCTCAGAACTACGTGCCACTATAGGTTGAGCCTAAGGCTGAGATAATTTTTGGGCCTACGGCTAAGATATTAGGCCCGAGTCTAAGATAAGTGATCACTGAATTAAGGTTATACTCCCTGGTAAGAGTATGATGCTTCGCCCTAATATGGGGTATCTTCATTAGGAGGACAAAACATTGGACTCCATGTAGCTCGCATGGTTTATGTCATTTAAGAGAACCTCCCTTGATACAAGTTATTTTCCTAATAGTAAAGTTACAAATTTGCTCTCTACGACTAAAGTATTTTCCCTTGATATAAGTATTTTCTTTAAAACTATGGGATAAGTTATTTTCCTAAACTAGAGTATCTTTCCATTGAGATAGAATGATTTACCTAAAGCTTGAAATGAGATATTTTACTAAAGTGAATGAAATGCCTTCAAGTAAGTTTCAAAGTTATATGATTCTAAATTCCAAGTACTTAAGTTTAAAAGAATTATGAGTTCTTGAGCATTAAAGAAGTTTTACTCTCCATGAGGCATATGAATGAGTAGAAAGTATTTATTAAAGTTTCCTTTAGCCTATGGATAATGAGAATAAGAGAAGGGCACAAATTTTAAAGCCAAAGTACAATGACTCATGAGATTTGTGTTACATGTTTCATTTTACATGATTTAAAATCTTTACATTTTAGACTTATTCAAGCTATGCGAGTCATTCTTATTTACATACATGATTTGATTAAAGAGTATTGATATTGTTGTATGTAAATGCATACACCTCCACATACTCAGTACATTCCCAAGTGCTAATCCACATATATGTCTATTTGCGACATTATTTTATAATGTAGGTTTAGGTGCTCAGTCCTAGTCTCGTCAGTGATTCTAAAGTACCTTTGTCTACATTTCTACAGTGGTGAGTCCTCATTGTTCGAGGACCTATCTTCAAACATTTCAGTATTCGAGTGTTTATGTTATTACTTTCAGTTTAGTCTGAGTCAGTTGGGGACCTTTCCCAACGACTCTCAAGTTCATGGAGTAGTAGAGGCTTTGTCAGACTAGTTATAAGACTGTGGTTGTGTTGAGATTTCTAGTATTATGGTCGTTCGGACCAAGTATTATCTTCGCATTTCCTTTTATTTGATATGACAGTGCCAGTGTTTTGTGTATTTCTTCCTGAATGAGTTATTATGAGAAGTGATAGGCTCAAAGGGATAGCTTGGGGCTACTTGTATCCCTAGGCATCATGTGATATCCCGGGAGGTGATTTTGGGTTGTTACAAACTTGGTATCAGAGCCTAAGGTTTTAAAGGATTCCTAGGGAGTCTAACAAGCTGCGTTGAGTAGAGTCTTGATTGTCGGTGTGTAGCGCGCCACATCTATGAGCATGATGCTACAAGACATTTTAGAAAAAAATTTATTACTTTCTTTTAGATTCTATCTTGCCTACAGTTGTCCCTCTTATCTAATAATTCGTGCTCTCCTATTTTAGAAAATGCCTCTCCAAAGAGAGAATGCCCGTAGAAACGATGATAAGAAACCCCCACCTATTGATTTTTTGAATGAGACTGTGTCTTATGTTGAGTTTTGGGTAGCCTTTAAGGCGTTATCCCAAGCAGTCAATGCCAATATTTGGGCCAATAACCAGGCCACAGTTGCAAATCAGCAAGGAGGTGATGTAGCTGCTTCTAGGATCTGTGATTTCATGCGGATGAGTCCGCTAGAGTTTTACAGGTCCAAGGTAGGTAAGGACCCATTGTTGTACCTTAAGGAGGTGAGAAAAATCATGCTAGTAATGCATGTGTTTGAGGAAGAAAGTGTTGAGTTGGCATCTTACAGGCTGAAAAACATTGCTTATGACTGGGTTGTATCATGGAGGAAGGGTAGAGGTGATAATGTTGCTCTTATAACTTGGAAAGTGTTCCAAGATTAATTCTTGGACAATTTCTTTTCGTTTGAGATGAGAGAGGCGAAGATTGAGGAGTTTATGAACTTGAGGTAGGGCTCCATGATTGTTAAAGAGTACTGCTTGAAGTTCAACCAGTTGGCCTAGTATGCTCCTGATTTGATTTTTGACAGCCGAGCTAGTATGAGCAAGTTCGTGATAGGTGTTTCTGGTTTGGTGCTGAATGAGTGTAGGACTGCGATGCTGCATAGGGAATGGATCTGGATAGGTTGATGATGCATGCCTAATAGATAGAGGCTAATAAGATTAGAGAGAGATAGAGTGAGGGATAACAAGAGGGCTAGATATGAGCAGCATGAGTTTATCCAACGTAGGTTCCATGGAGGGAAACGCCCTCAGTTTTAGAGACTTTCATCTATGCCAGTGCCTTTATCAGCTAAAGCTCCCATGCCTAGAGGCAGGCAGGAGCAAAGGGGCAGGTCTTTTATGACTAGGTAATAGAAAAGTATTAGTAACAGGCCCCATTATCCTCCTTGTGCTAAGTGTTGTAGGGATCATCTCGATGAGTGTTTCATAGATTTGAGGGGCTATTTTGGTTATGGCAAGTAGGTCCACAGACTTAGAGATTATCCTCAGCTAGACAGGGGAACAGAGATTCCCGACCTCAGGCACAGGCTACTAGTGCACCAGCTCCTGTACCCCATCTCATCCCTGCTTAGGATGCTTCATCTAGCACTGTTGGCCGTCAGTGCTAGAACATATTCTATGCCTTACCATCATATCAGGAGCAGGAGGACTCTCCCGATGTTGTTACCGTTATGCTCTGTGTCTTTTTCTTTGATGTCTATGTGTTGTTCGACCCCGGGTCAAGTCTCTCTTATGTGACCCTACTTGTAGCTGTGAATTTCAAAATGAGTCCTGAAAAGATTTCTGAGCCCTTCCTAGTTTCTGCACCAGTAGGGGAGTCAGTTGTTGCTAAACAAGTGTATAGAGATTTTCCTGTTACGGTTCTTCATAGAGTCATACTTACAGATTTAATAGAGTTAGAGATGGTGGATTTTTACCTTATTCTGGGTATGGATTGGCTTCATTCTTGTTATGCATCTATAGACTGTTGTACCTATGTGGTCAAGTTTCATTTCCTCGATGAGCTAGTTTTTGAATAGTTCTGGAGTTCGATATCTCTCACGAGTTATTTTATCTCCTATCTCAAAGCCAAAAAGCAAATATCCAAGGGTTGCATCTATCACCTAGTTAGAGTCAAAGACACTATGTCTGAGGCTCCAACTATTCAGTTAGTCAAAATTGTCAATGAGATTCCATATTTTTTTTTGAAAGATCTCCCAGGGGTACCTCCCGATAGAGAGATAGAATTCAGGATTGACCTTCTTCCCAAAAATCATCCCATTTCTATCCCTCCATGCCATATGGTGCCTGCTAAGATTAAGAAGTTAAAAGAGAAACTCAAAGATCTTTTAGACAAAGGTTTATAAGGCCCAGTATTTCTCCTTGGGACGCACATGTTCTATTCAAGCGAAAGAAAGATGGTTCTTTGTGTATGTGCATTAACTATTGTAAGCTTAACAACATCATAGTCAAAAATAAGTATCCTCTTCCGAGAAGCCATATGAGAAGAATTTCCCAACCCATGATCATGAGTTAGCTGTTGTGGTTTTTGTTTTGAAAATCTAGAGCCACTATTTTAATGGTGTTCATGTTAATGATTTTACTGATCATAAGAGCCTGCAGTACGTGTTTACTCAGAGGGAGTTGAATCTTAGTAATATAAGGGGGTTAGAGTTGTTAAAAGACTATGATATGAGTGTATTGTATCACTCGGGTAAGGCCTATATAGTTGCGGATGCCCGTAGCAGATTATGTATAGGTAGTGTTGATCATGTAGAGGAAGTTAAGAACGAGTTAGCTCCTAATGTGCATTGTCTGGCTATATTGGGTGTTAGGTTGCTTGATTCAGCTGAGGGAAATACTTTGGTGCAGAGTATCTGAATCCTCTTTAGTTTTGGAAATGAAGGAGAAGCAAGATAGAGATCCTAGTTTGGTCAGACTGAAGAAGGCACTTAAGGACCAAAAGGTATAGGTTTTCTCCCAAGGGGGAGATAGCATATTGAGATTGTAGGGTAGATTATGTGTTCCATATGTTGATGATCTGGGGTAGAGGATTATGGCTGTAGCGCATGGCATGCAATATTTTTTTCTTTCCGGTATTACAAAGATGTACCGTAACTTGTGGGAAATCTATTGATGGAATGGTATGAAGAAGGATATAGCTGAGTTTGTAGTAAAGTGTGGAACGTGCCAACAGGTTAAGGTAGAGCACCAAAGACCTGATGGTGTTATGCAAGAGTTTGGTATACCCACTTGGAAGTAGGAGGTGGTCAATATGGACTTTGTGATCAGGTTACCTCTTTTGCATCATCATCATGATTTTATTTGGGTTGTTGTGGATAGGCTGACGATGTTCGTGCACTTCTTGCCCGTGCATATATCTTATACAGTGGAGGATTATGCTAGATTTTATATTCGGGAGTTAGTTAGATTGCACGGAGGTCCCTCGTCTATCATTTCGGATAGGGGTACTCAATTTATGTCCCAATTTTAGAGAGCGTTTCAGCAGGGTCTTGGTACCCAAGTTTTTTTAGTTTTGCTTTTCATCCATAGACAGATGGCCAAGCTAAAAGGACCATTCAGACGTTAGAAGACATATTGGGGGCATATGTTCTTGATTTCAAAGGTAGTTGGGATGAGCATTTGCCATTGATAGAGTTTGCCTATAACAATAGTTACCATGCTAGCATCGGGATGGCACCATTTGAGGCCTTGTATGGTAGAAGATGTAGATCACCTATAGGTTGGTTTGAAGTGGGTAAAGCTGCCGTGATTGGGCCTTATGTAGTGTTTGAAGCTAAGGAGAAGGTTAAGTTGATTAGAGAGGTTAAAGATAGCTCAGAGTTGTCAAAAGTCATATGCCGATGTGTGGAGAAGAGATCTTGAGTTTGAAGTTAGTGATTTGGTGTACTTGAAGATTTTACCCATGAAAGGGGTGAAGAAGTTTGGTGAAAAGGGAAAGCTTAGTTCCCGTTTTGTTAGCCCGTATAGAGTTTTGAGCCGTGTTGGGAAAGTATCCTATGAGGTTGAGTTGCCCGTAGAGTTGTCAGCCATTCATCCTATTTTTTATGTCTCCATTCTTAAGAAGCATATTGGTGATTCCGTTGTGGTAGATCTTTGAGAGAGTGCTGATATTTAGAATAGTCTTTCATTCTATGAGATTCCTGTTGAGATCCTAGATTTTCAGATTCGTAGACTGAGTAACAAAGAGGTTCCCTTAGTCACAGTTTTGTGACGAAACCAGTCAGTTGAGGGCACTACTTGGGAGGAAAAAGCTGACCTGCGAGCCAAGTACCCACACCTCTTTTGTGTGAGTTTAGATCGATCCAAATGTATTATTCTACATTAATTCAGCCCTTCTAATCTAAAGTTCAGCTATATATCTATTCTTGCATGAGTTTTTACATTTTTTGAGGTATTCAAGAGTTTAGAGATTTTGAACCATTTAGCAAATTGCTTCAGCTATGTGTACTCTATTTTTCCTATGTTCCTATTCTAACTAGTGACATTCGGGGACGAATGTTTCCAAAGGGTATAGATTGTAAGACCCCGCAAAGTTCCCTAGCAGTCCGGGCCTTAGAGCGTGTCAAGTGAAGTGTAATTACAGCCCTAAAAGATTAAGAAAAGACTTCCTAAGTGATTGGTATTTAAACTATATAGAATTTTCTTAAATATGACTTTTTTTTCATGTAGATAATTGAATTAGCTTTCCAACGATACCAATTTTGTCCAAATTCGGCATCGGGGTGAGAAGTTATGGCCGGTTTACTGAGAGTTGTCGGAACTGCCCAGGTGCGATGGAAAATCCGACGGACCATTGAGTCTGCAATGGAACGTTGTTCAGACCATCGCGACCAAGGTAGAAACTCTCTTTCCTGGCCCAAGTGCGACGGCCAGGACGACGGACCATCAAGGCAGTGACGAACTATCGTTTAGACCTCACCACTAAGGCAGTGTGGTCTGATACTGACTATCATGCAACGGATGATCCAATGGACCGTCAGACCTACGACAGACCGTCGATCCAACCAATACATTGAGATAGTATGTCTCTTTTTTGGTCATTGTGCAACAGACAACCCGATGGACCTCTGGACTTGCGATGAACCGTCGCTCCCACCATTGCAGCCCTAGTTCAGTGTTTTTAACTTATTTTAACAAGGGGATTTTTGGTATTTCCACTCTTTTATCAACTAGATATATATTCCAAACGAACTTGTTATCGTCATTATCTCCCAAAATATACAAAGGCTAGGGTTTATCCCTCAAGAGAAAATCTAAAACCCTTCTCCAAGAAATCCAAGAACTCACCATAGATTCTACACATTGAGTTGAGATTTGAGTTCCCCAAGTTCAATAGTTGTAAGAACCCTCTCTGAAGAGTAAGAAGAAGAGTTTAAAGAAAGCTTGTTCATCCAATTTCATAATCTAAGGTATGTGGGGTTTTGAACATGGGTAATCCTTTCACCTTTGTTCCCAAAGGTTTATTTAAACTTCAAATTTTCTGCAACTCATGAGATTTTACATGAAATTGAATTAGGATTTTTCACCCATTGTATTAGTTGCAAGCTTTTGATGTTTCCCCTGAATTGAGAGTCTAATGGCATGATTTTTACATGTTTTCTTGAGAAATTGCAGATGGGCCTATACCCCATGATTTTAATCCTTGAGAAGTTAATAGTTGAAATGTTTGAGATATTAAAGTATGAGTATGTTGAGATTTTGAGACAAATTTCTGAAATTTTCAGATTTCTACATGAGTTATGAATCTATATGCTATATTTTATGCTTTTGATGAGTTTTAACTTGAGAATGAATTGTGGGTTATTGGGCCCTACTTGAGATTTGCAATTTTATGAACACTTATAATATAAGCACCCATGATTTGAGTATTCTGAGATTATTGAGAAATGTTTGGACCTAATGGTCATGGAGTTTTGAAATCCACTTCACTACATGAGATTACAGATTTGATTATTGGGTTCTTATTGAACCATGAGATTATTCTGAAGTGGATTTTCATAAGATGAGTGAGAAAATCTAAGGGTAGTAGTATTTAGCACTGAGTTGGGTAAGTTGCTGTGGTTTCTTACCCCAAAACTACGTGCCACTATAGGCTGGGCCTGAGGTCGAAATAATTTTTGGGCCTAAGGATAAGATATTGGGCCTGAGGCAAGAGTATGATGCTCCTTCCCAACATGGGGTCTTTTCCTTTGGAGGAAAAAATATTGGACTCCATGTAGCTCACATGGTTTATGTCGGTTAAGAGAACCTCCCTTGATACAAGTTATTTTCCTAATAGTAAAGTTGCAGATTTGCTCCCTAAGACTAAAGTATTTTTCCTTGATATAAGTATTTTCTCTAAAACTATGAGAAAAGTTATTTCCCTAAACTAGAGTATCTTTCCATTGAAATTGAATGATTTCCCTAAAGCTTGAAACGAGATATTTTCCTAAAGTGAATGAAATGCCTTCAAGTATGTTTCAAAGTTATATGATTCTGAATTCCAAGTACTTGAGTTTAAAAGAGTTATGAGTTCTTAAGCATTAAAGAAGTTTTACTCTCCATGAGACATATGAATGAGTTGAAAGTATTGTTTAAGGTTTCCTTTAGCCTATGGGTAATGTGAATAAGAGGAGAGCACAGATTTTAAAGCCAAAGTATAATGACTCACGAGATTTGTGTTACATTCTTCATTCTACATTTAGACTTATTCAAGCCATATGAGTCATTTCTATTTGCATGCATGATTTGATTAAAGAGTATTGATATTGTTTTATGCAAATGCATACACCCCTACATACTCAGTACATTCCCAAGTCCTGATCTACATATACGTCTATGTGCTACATTGTCTTATAATGTAGTTTCAGGTGCTCAGTCCCCATCTCGTCAGTGATTCTAGAGTACCTTCTTCTACATTTCTACAGTGGTGAATCCTCATGGTTCGAGGACCTATCTTCAGACATTTCAGCATTCAAGTGTTTATGTTATTACTTTCAGTTCAGTTTGAGTCAGTTGGGGACCTGTCCCAATGTCTCTCGAGTTCATGGAGTAGTAGAGGCTTTGTTAGACTAGTTATCAGACTGTGGTTGTGTTTAGATTTCCAATATTATGGTCATTTATACCGAGTTTTATCTTCATATTTCCTTTCAACTGATATGACAGTGCCAATGTTTTGTATACTTTTTCTTGAATGAGTTATTATGAGAAGTGATAGGCTCAAAAGGTTATCTTGGGGCTACTTGTAGCCCTAAGCACCGTGTGACGTCCTGGGAGTTGATTTTGGGTCATTACATTGTGCTTGTTGTCTTCTCAATTCTGTTCGTAACTTATTTTTTTATTATGCATGTAATGATAAATTTCTTGTTAAAAGAGAAGTATGTATCACTGTTACCTTTTTTATGATAAACTATTTTTCTTTTATTCTTTGAGAACCTCACTTTGAATATTTTAGTGAAACTTTTAAGCTATCAATTTTTCAACCTAATTATGCTTTCTTTGCTAACTAGTTCTTCCTTTGCTTCTACCTCTTTGATTTATCTGTAGGTTACAATGATGTTAGGTCCCATATAGAATATGTTCTTATGGAGAGTAAGTCTATTTCATTCTTTTGTGTAAAATAATCTTGACTCCAAGTTTTGGTGTTTCTGTGCATCAGTTTTCACTTTTCTTTTTGGAAATAGTAGAGTCTCATGGCATTTTGAAGGCAACATTATGACTCTTAGTTGTCTAATATACCTTAGATTGAAATATCTAGAATTTTTTCTGTGGTTACTAGTGCTAGTTCGAGTAGTCTTGTACTTCAAGATTCCTGCATTTTCCATGTGTTTTTCTTTTGAGCAAAATTCAGTTATAACATTAAGTTGATAGTCTTTTTCGATTACTGCTAACTGTTCTACTCTTGTTGTGTATTATCCCTCCACCAAGCCCAACAACATCAATATCTTTAAATTTATACAGGTTAGAACCTTCTAAAGTATGCTCTAGTTCCATTTTACTGTCTTTCAGAAGTGAAGTTAATCCCAATGGAATCAATTGGAAAGTGTCTAAAAAGATGTCAAAGATGGTTATTTTGGTGAATTCAAGGTATGTTTCTTTAAATCATAATCGAGTTAGAATTTGTATTCACTTATACAAATACACTAGAAAGCTTTATGTTGCATGCTATTTTTTTTTTGTATAATTGAAGTAAATTATACTTGAATCTGAAATATATTTATTCTCAACTTTTTTCAACAGTTGTTTGAATCTACAAAACACTTGTCTTAACTTTAAAGTGTATATTTATATTACTTTAATTGTATTTCAGAAGAAATTCTATTAGGATGCTTTCATTGACAAAACTGTAGTGAAGCAACAATGGATAAATAAGCACAAAACAATAGTTCAGCTAGAATTTGTAAATGACCATGTATGGAAAAGGTGGATAGAACTTTGGAGAAGTGATGAATTTATTAAGAAGTCTTAGATAAATTCAAATAATCGTTGTAGTATCCGTGAAGTCATTTCTGGGACACACACATGTGGCTCTATCACAGACACGACCCGAAATTTGGCCTTGTCGTATAGTCACCTCAAGCCTAACCAGGACCAGAGATCGCCTCATTAACCTAACCTAACCATCACATCAATCAACAAGTGCCAGATGAACACTGGCTATAAAATAAGATAGCGGAAAAAAGTCTACAATAATACCTTAAGAAACATCTAATCAACCATGAAAATCAACAACTAACCAACATACCCAAGTCCACAGTCATCCAAAAAGCCTTTACAAAACCGATGTCTACAATAAGTCTATGACATAAGCTAAAAGACTATGAAATGTATGCCTTCTAAAGAATGGAAGCTCAGCACTTCAATGTTAACACACAATCCGCTCGAACACCTGTGCACAGGAAGAGAAGAAGAAGCTCCGGTCCCCATGTCGCATAGGGACATAGCGTCCGAAGATGGTTAGCGGTTGGAGCGCTAGCACGTAATTCAAGGATAAGGATAAAATAGTACAGTTATTCAAAACCAAGTCAAACCATCATATGCAACCACATTTATATCTATATAGGCTTATATGAAGATACACATATATACAGGTACATAATGTTCCAAAATAAAAAACAAGTCATAACATGCGTTCTTAAAGCACTCATTCATGAGACATAGAGTTAAGGACTCAAACCTTCCACCCTTAAAGTTTACAACATTGAACTTCTCAATTACATTCAGCAAGAGGACCATAACCTCAAGCCGTCTTATTTTATGAGGCAAATGGAACCTATCCACAGGCCATCACATCTCATATGGTAACTGGACCCTAACCATAAAAAGCCTCATATGGCAAGTGGACCCTACGACAGACCGTCTCATATAGAAAGTGGACCCTAACCACAAGCCGTCTCATATAGCAAGTGGACCCTAACCACAAGTCGTCATATATATATATATATATATGTATAGCAAGTGGACACTAACCACAAGCCATCCCATTTATATAGCAAGTGGGCACTAACCAAGAGCCATTATGACCATTACTAGTCGACAATTTGGACTCTAACCCTTTATCCATGCATTAACACCCATGCAAGTCAACATATAAGGACACTAAGCTATTTAGACAATTTATGCCACCAAAGTTACAATTCAACATTACATATATGAGAACATGGTCTTTATAAAATCATTTAACAACCAATCATTTAAATAGGCCAGTGCCTTAGTTCATACCACAATGCAAATCCATGTATAGTCATCAAGACCCTTACAAACCATTCATTATTCATTAGTATTCCATACCAAACTTTAGTTTAAAACAAAATTCGATTCCATACTTAGGGACTCCAACCCTTTTACCCACCCTACCACCAAAGTTACAAAATTAACTTATTATATAGCCATCAAGGCCTTCACATAGCCATTTACCAAGCATTAATATTTATTAGGTCAATGCCATAATTCATTCATATTCATTAGACCAATGTCATAGTTCAATACACCATTAAAAAGTGACTAGTTATTTCTCTTAGACATTTTCACAAACACCTTGAGGGCCTACATTTTTTAAGACCCAAACCAAAGTAGAAATCATCAAATCTAGGGTTAATCACGAACCATTTGTTAAACCACCATCAACAAGCACCCACGTGTGCAATTCATCACCCCAAACATGCATAAATACAAGTTTAAGAAAGAGTATACAATACCCAATACTATGCATCAAAACCCTCAGCATTTGATATCAAAACAACCATTTTCAAGTCAAAATCATTGTTTAAAACACATGACATTTTGAACTAACAATAATGGAAGAGTTACATGACTTATACAAGATGATTCACAGAAGGAACATGACCCTTTTAGCCTCTAGGAGAATACATCTTAAAACCCTAGCCTCTAATATTGTTAAAGAAGTTTAGTGAGTGTTTTTGGTGAGTGTTGATCATCTAAAATGTGTTATGAGGGGCCTAAACATGTAATATAGTTAGGAAACTTAAGTATTTTGGTGTGGGAAATATTCCTAAAGCCGTTAGCCTAAAAGTTGGAAACTAACTTGTAAGAAGGTACGACTCCTATACCAAACCGTACCCTAAGGTATGAGTAGTACCCTAACTCGTACCCTAGGCCTCACCCTTGACCCTTAAACTGTCTAAGATATAACTACACTTGAATAACTTGTATCTTAGGGTACGAATGGTACCCTAAACCATACGTTGGACAGATTCAACCAGATTAAGCATACGACAACATACGACTAAGAAACAAATGACCCGTACCCTAACATACAACTTGGGAAAGGCTAAACTTTATCTTAGATAGTAGGTAACTTATACTATACTGACTAACATATAAGATATGGGGCCAAAGTTGTATTCTAGGGTATGACTAGTACCCTTGAGTCATGCCATGGATAGTATGTCCAAAACCTAAGAATTTTTTTTTGCAAAAGCCAAGGTTTAGGGTGTTTCATTCTCCCCCACTTAGGATCATTCGTCCTCGAATAGGAAAGCATAATCACAAGTTAACACACCCTTACTCATCAATCTAACCTTAAACCACATTAGAAAAATAAGGACATGCAATAAGGACAAGATACATGCCAAGATTATTATCGATCAACCATTTGTTCCATTGACTTTGGGACTCAAACCCATTGTCTATTAAAGAAGTTCATTTCAAGGTTTAGGGACTTAAAACTATTGATTTACAAGGACATAAATCAATTTAACAACACCAACACACATATCTCACACATGAGTTTCTAGAATGGAGAACAAATATGGATACTTGTAATTCATGTACTCTTCATCCTCACAAGTAACTTCTTTGGACTTTTGGTTCCTCCATAGATCCTTTGTCGAAGCCACTTCTTTAATTCATAACCGATAAACTTTCCATCCCAAAACCCTTACTGGGACCTCCTCATAAGTAAAAGAGTCCAAAATACCAACATCCTCTAAGGGAAACAACCAACAAAAGATCAACCATATACTTTCTCAACATAGAGACATAGAAAATCGAATGGATGGGACTCAAGTTAGAAGGCAAGTCCAATTTAACTTATACTTTCCCATTGAAATCTCACTACGAGGGGCTGACTCTATCCATATACTTCTCCTACGTTCAAGCTTATTTAAAGTAGGAAGGAGTTAACTTAAGGCATGGGTCTATATTTCTTACATCCATCCATTAACACTACTCAACAAAGAAACCCATATAGAATATACATATAGATGGTCCACCCCATAAGGAGGAATCCTCAAATTCCCTATTTACCCACCGACAACTTATTCTTTCCCAGGGAAAATTATCCCCATTATGCATGCAAGAACAAAAATACTTCACTGGAACCATTATAAAAATAATGAATAAAAATTGGACAAGTGTCCAAAACAAGACTAACCTACGACTCAATCTCCCTACTGGGAAACTAGAAAAGTCATCAAGGAGAACCTCAGGACATTTATTAACCATGGGGATGGATTTTAGTAATGGAACTATGAGTTAGAATATTTAACTCAGGCCAAATGATACAAACACCCTTTAGAGATCAACTTTTGAGCTCTAAGGTAAGACTGTGAACCTCTCCCTTGCGCACTAAAGAACCCTTTTTCTAGTAAAATGATCAGCTCATTAGGGAATTAAAACAAGACCTTACGGGTTCGACAATCTAAGAAAGCATAGCACTAATACAACTAATCCATCTCCAAAATAACATCAAAATCAATCATATCCAACTCTATCAAATCAAAAAGAGTTTCTTCACTACTCACAGCTACCACACACCCCTGGTAGACTCCTTACAACAATAGAGTCTCCTACTAAGGTAGAAATAACAAAGGAGTCCAAAACAACTTTGGAGCCAAATTGAAATATACAATGATAGATGGCCAGTATTGGTACCAGAAATAGAAGCAGAAACAACACCCTTCGGTGTAGGAGAAGAGGAAGTAACAATAGGGGTCCTTTTGTCCCAAAACACCACTAAAGAGGAATAATCTCGATGTATATGCCCACTCTGACCAAATATAAAATACCTATAAGGAGTATAGGTCGATACTGTTTGGGCCCTATTGGCTAGAGAATCACCACTCACCTAAGTCTTCCTCTTGAACCACTTACCACTAGACTGCTGGCCTCCACTTTGTTTAGAAAGCTAAAATCTCTTACTCTAGCTCTATTCAATCTCAGACTATTTCATTTTCTATTCCTCCACTTGTTGCATATACACAACTAACCTAGAGATATCTATGTCTTTGATCATCAAATCTTCCTTATTCTCAAGGACCAATTCGAGAGACAGTTCCAAAACAAACTTACGTATTCTAGCTCTCACGCTAGAAAATATCTCAAGGTCATACCTAGATAACTAATTAAATTTCAAGGCATACTCCTTGACAAAAATTCTACCTTGCCCCAAATTAACAAACTCTTTTTCTTTCGCTTCTCTCAACTCTTAAGGAAAGAAATGGTCTAAGAAAGAACTAGATAAATTCTCCCATATAGAATAACTGGCATCCTTACCTCTCGACTGTGACCACTGTTCATACCATTGGTATGCCATATCTTTTAATTGATAGGAAGTTTAACTCAACTCCTTTAACTTCTGATGTATGCATAATTCAGAAGATCTTCTCTATTTCATCAATGAAACTTAGAGGATCTTCTTCAATCTTTACACTAAAAAACATAAGAGGGTGCAACCTCATGAATTGTCCAACCCTTGTAGCCTCAGAGGATGGAGAAACAAGAACACTATGCCCAAACTAAGAAAATGTCAATTGAGTCAATAGAGTAATCAAGCAGCGAATCTCAGCATTAGTAATATCCCTCTAAGGTGATGGAGGAGGATGACTATAGGGAACTAGTGGAACTTCTAGACCCCTAGACTGAGTATAGATTCTATAAGTACGGCGAGTCCCATCAACATCATCCTAAGTCAGGACAGAAGGGTTTGTAGGAACATCAGATTTTCTTAGAGGCATGATCTAAAAGATGAACAAATGAGAATCAAAAGGATTCAGGACCTTTAACTCCATCTATAGCTCAAAATAAGACAACAAGAAGGTGAAACATTCCTAAATGCCTTATAGCCTTTCTCTTATAAGTGTGGCATGCTACACACCTATAAAAAAGACTCTACTAGACACGGCTCTATGGACTCCCAACGGACCATGAACCTAGGCTCTAATACGAACTTGACACAACCCAAAATTGTGCCTTGTTGTAAGGTCACCACAAGCCTAACTAGGATTGGAGACTGCCCCATTTACCTAACTTAACCATCACATCAATCCATGAGTACCAAATAAATTCCAGCTATAACATAGTATAGAGGAAACAAGTCTATAATAATAGCTTAAAAAGGATCTCATCAACCCATTAATATCCATAACTAACCAACATACCCAAGTCCATGGTCATCCACAAATCCTCTACAAAACCGATGTCTATAGTAAGTCAATGACATAAGATAAATGACTGAAATATATGCCTTTCGAAGAATGGAAGATCACCACTTCAATGTCAACACACGATCTACTCAAACACCTGGTTACTGCACGGGAAGAGAAGAAGAAACTCCAGTCTCTATGTCACATGAGGATATAGCATTCAGAGATAGTTAGTGGTTGGAGTGCTATCATGTAACTTAAGGATAAGGATAAAATAGTGCAGTTATTTAAAAACAAGTCAAACCATTATATGCAACCATATTTATATCTACATAGGATTATATGAAGATACATATATATAGGTAGATAACGTACTAAAACAATAAACAAGTTATAACATTCATTCTTAAAGCAATCATTCATGAGACATGGAGTGAAGGACTCAAACCTTCCATTTTTAAAGTTTAGAACATTGAACTTCTCCATTACATTAGGAAAGAGGACCCTAATTTAAAGCCGTCTTATTTTTATGGAAAGTGGACCCTAACCACAAGCCACCACATCTTATATGGTAAGTGAACTCTAACCACAAACCGTCTCATGTAGCATGTGTACCCTAACAATAAGTCGTATCATATAGCAAGTGGACCTTAACATCTAGCCGTCATACATATGTATAGCAAGTGGACCCTAACCACAAGCCATCCCATTTATATAGCAAGTGGATACTAAGCACTAGCCGTTATGACCATTACTAGTCGACAAGTTGGAATCTAACCCTTTATACATGCCTTAATACCCATTCAATTCAACACATAAAGAATCTAACAAATTTAGACAATTCAATCCACCAAGGCTAAAATTCAACATTACATATATGACCACATGGTCTTAATAAAACCATTTAATAACCAATCATTTAACTAAGCCAATGCCTTAGTTCATACCATAAGGCAAATCCATTTATGGACATCAAGACCCTTACAAATACTTTGTTATTCATTAGTATTCTTGTACCAAACTTTAGTTCAAAAGACAATTCAATTCCATACTTAAGGACTCCAACCCTTTTACCCACCCTACCACCAAAGTTACCAAATTAGCTCATTACATGGCTATTCAGGCATTCATATAGCCATTTACCAAGAATTTATATTTATTAGGTCATTGCCATAATTCATTCATATTCATTAGACCAATTTCATAGTTCAATACACCATTAACAAGTGGCTAGTTATTTCTCATAGATATTTTCACAAATACCTTGAGGGCCTATATTTATTAAAACCAAAACCAAAGGAGAAATCATCAATCTAGGGTTACTCATGACCCATTTGTTAAACCACCGTAAAAAATAACCCACGTGCAATTCATCACCCTAAACATGTATAAATACATATTTAAGAAAGAGTAAATAATACCCAATACTATGCATCAAAACCCTTAGCATTTGATTTCAAAACCACCATTTACAAGTAAAAATCATTGTTTAAAACACATGATATTTTTAAATAACAATGAAGGAAGAGTTACATGCCTTATACAAGATGATTCACGGAAGAAACTTGACCCTTTAGCCTCTAGTAGAACACCTCTTCAAACCCTAGACTTCAATCTTGTTGAAGAAGTTTAGAGAGTGTTTTTTGTGAGTTTTGATATTCCAAAATATGTTATGAGGGGCCTAAAAATGTTAGATAGTAAGGATAATTAAGGGTTTTGGGGTGAGAAATATCTATAAAGCCTTTAGCTTGAAAGTTAAAAATTAACTCGTAAGAGGGTACGACTCCCACACCAAACCATACCCTAGGGTACGAGGCCTTACCCTGGACCCCTAAACTTCACAAGATGCGACTACACATGGATAAATCATATCTTACAGTACGAATGGTTCCCTAAACTATACCTTGAACAGATTTGACTAGTCTAAGTATACGACAACAATGAATACGCAACATACAACTCGTACCCTAACATATGACTTGGGAGAGGATAAACTGTATCTTGGATACTAGATAAATCATACTGCACTAGCTAACATACGAGAGGGGGCCAAAGTCATATTCTAGGGTATGACTAATACCCTTGAGTCGTACCATGGACAGAATCTCTAAAACCCAAGAATTTTTCTGCAAGGGATAAGGTTTAGGGTGTTTCAATCACAATTAGAGAGCATAAAAAAAAGTTGTATGTACAAATTTCATTATTGTCTGGATGTGCTAATTACTTATTAATAGCTTTTCTCTACTATTCAGATGTGCAAATTACTGTTATTAAGTTTCTTTAATTTTTTTCTTTTGTTAAACTCATCATCCCTCTTCTAAGAGAAAATCTTAATTGTATCATTATTTTTTGTCGTATAAGCTATTAAATTGGGTCGAGATCCAAGCCTAAGTGAGTTACATTTGCATGTCTATACACATGGTCATGATGGAAAATTTTTTGTTGGTGAGCATTCCTAACTTCTCCGCTAAGGCCATAAAAACTATGACATGGCAGTCTTCTAATTTTTATTTTCTATTAACACCTATGCAAATGAAAGAAGCAACATAGGAGGTTGAGTCTGGGATCTAAAGATAAAATTATTTTTAGTCTGAGTCTGGGTTATCTCGAACTGATTTGTCGCTATGTAGAGTTGCACATGACAAATGGTTATTTATTTTTTGTACCTACTGCTTGATTATTTATGACTGTTGGTATGACTCGAGGACATATTTTTTAAGATAGTGACTTAATTATGCTTGAAAATTATTTGATTTTGGATAATAAGAAGGGCAAGTATAATTTTTTTTGAAAAGACAGCATGTAGTTTCATGTTGCCTTGTGACGCACTTTATTTTCCTCTACATAGCTGACAAATTATGTTTTCTCTAGAAATGTTAATAGGTAGACAAAATAGTGGAAGTAGATAACTTTCATTCATGAATAATGCATCATCATCATGAGCTTGGAATTGTTAAGTATCTATTTTCATGTATGATCTTTTATATATAAAATCTGACCCTAAAGCTCGAGTGGGTTGTATTAATTAATATTTTGCTGAACCCAGGAGCTCATCTTTATACTTTTCTTATGTTTAATGTTCCTGGAAGTAGTATAATTTTCTGTAAATATATATCACTTCATTTATTGAATAAACCTAGATAGCTAGGTGTTAAACATATTATAAGTTCATTTCTAAAGGCATTTATATGTTTGAGATATGTTGTTTCCTTTTCATAATTATAGTTAAAAAGAAGGATTTTTTTTGCAGGATAAGAGAAATCATTCATTAAACTTGGGCAGTTGTGTTGGAGTGTTTGTGTTGTTAATTATGTTGCTTTAACTAGTCCCTTATATAACAGTTATTCTCTCCCATTCTTTCTATATCTTAGTGATTATAAAATCTCTAATCTACGATGTAAAAATATTTCCAGTTCTAAGCATCCCAAGTATAGAAAATTGCTGCTCCATACTATGGTTTCCACCAATTTCTTCTTTAACTTATTATTTCTACTTATTATAGGAAAAATATGAAGAAATCATACGGGAAAAAAGATAGTCTCAATCTGAAATTGATAAATTGGAATTATATTATGATGATGCAGGAGGAGTAAAAAAAATAATATTTGGTCTTAGATCCAAAGAAAAAAGTTACAATAGGAAAAATTATTGTGCCTTTATTTCCTTCACATCAGTATCACCTCAGTTTTTTAATCAATACCTACAATAAATTTAGAGGAGTTTGTGAAGCAATTAATTTTGGCACTTACTGATCACTTTTTTTGGTAGTTATTGAGAATATTGGTGTACAAAAAATGGTGACACCTGATCCTCCTAATCCTTATGAAGATGATGTTAATTCATAGCCCTTCATATTTGCATTCTTTAGATAGTCTATTTTGTGGGAAAGTGCAAAACAATACTTTGATAGATGTGGGTTGTTTTCTAATAGCAGTATATTTTTAGGAATATTTGGTTTCTTGAATTAATGAGTGGTGAATTTAAAACTCATTTGCACTCCACTTTCATGTACACTACTATGATTTGAATGTCCACTGAGACAACGTTGCTATTAAATACATTATTTTCCATAACTTCCAGGCATATAGGTTTAAGTAGGAAAGCTATGGATGGAAGCTAAAAAGGATCAAAAAGGAGAGAAGAAGTGCATCTAGTAGACCTGAAGTAGAACATAGTTTAGTTACCATGATGGCGGTCTGAGGTCCGCAATCGCGACCAGTCAAGTCAGGTCAAAGGACTGCGATCACAGTGATCTTAACATGTTTGTAGTTATCGCGATCGTGTACAAGATGCTACAATCACAAACTAGCAACATTATGACCAAGGGAAAATATGTCATTTTGACTAGTTGACCCTAAATCCCATTTAAGGCTCAAAACCAATTCATTCTAGGGCACTATTCTTTATTCCACAAGTCCACTACCCATCCTTAGTTTACAGTTTAAAATTTCTTGGATCTTGGAGCTTAAATTTGTACTAATTTGAGACAAGAAGTAATTAGAGGAACTCCATAGTATAGATTTGGCTTTGTCTATTAAAGATTCATTTGAGTCTAAAGTGTGGTTTGTTCTCTCTTTATTTTTCATATGAATAACTTTGATGGACATCTTGGTATATTAGTTTTCATTATCCTTATAATGTGCTAGATCTACCTCTTGGGTTATGCTTGACTAGGGAGAAAATGCGTGTGGGTTATTATGTAATTATGTAGATTTTAGTTTGTTGATGATGAGTTTCACTAATGCTTGGGTTAATTAATTGGGATTTGTGGGTGAAAGCCCTAAACACCCAAAATGGATTTGATGGGTGAAAAATCCAAACTCTTAAAAGCTCAAACAGTCCTTAAAAGAGGGGTTTGGGTGAACTTTTGGAACCCACATCATCCTTGAAAGAGAGATATGGGGGACAAAGTAATACTGGATAATAATGGATGCATTTTACTATCTTTCTGCTATCTTTGAAATAAGGGTGAATACTGAGTAGGCTATGTTTTGGGAATCTTCCTAGAAATAGGGATGCCCAATTGAGGTATTTGGTGGCTTGAATTGATACACTCATTAGGTACTTGAAAGGGACAATGAGTGATATCTTTGAGACTTTGTTGATAAACTAACCTCAAGGACTATAAACTTAGCCTACCACACCATTAACGATTAGAATTTGCACCGAATCATCATGTTTCTATGCATAACTTTCCCCTAGGAAAGCATAATCTCTAATTGATTATGCTCTAATTATTCTTAGTCCCGAATTAGTCCTTTAGAAGCCCAAGAATTGTCTTACAATTTTGAAATATTCAAAAAAAAACCCAAATATTTGTATCCTAGGTTTGAATTTAGTAAGTACTTTTATTTCAAACTTATTTAATCGTCACTAACATTGTTCCTGGTGGGTTCGACCCCGACTAGAAGTTGGGTAATTACATTGACAATGACTTCCTTGCACTTAAATTGACGTGTAAGTTGAGTGTTATAAAAAATGATGCTGTTGTCGAGGAATAATTTGGCTTATTGAGTTAGTTTGGTAATTTTAGCTTACTTGCTTGGATTCAAAGTTGTAACTATTTGTTTGTGATTTTCTTTTCTTTCTTGTGTTAGGTAGATTTTTAGTTTTGTTTATTTTTTACTATGGCATCTTGGAATGAATGTGGGTTTGGTGGTAGAAAATCTTATCTTGATGATCCGTGTCCATATTGTGACAGACCCCCACTTTTGGTAAGATTGTAGATATGCTTCCAGAAAGAGATGTGTGCACCATCTCGTCCTATTGGGAGTATGAGTGTTCTTTATGTGGTGGTCGAGATGGACATTCGAGTGATTGTTCAAATACCCCTTCTCCTCATTATATTAACCCAAATGCTAGTTCTTTTTATAAGGTTGATACGTTTTATGATGAGAAAATAGAAGAAAAATATTTTGAAGACAATGGGATTGAAGAAATAGTTTAACTTATCTCGTATCGGGTGGACACAACAGGGAATAACATACATCTCATACATCAATCTATGGGGTCATGTAACAAGGAAATCAAAGGATGGAAAATATAGGTAATGAAGCCAATCTTTCAAATACCATGAGTATACCCACTCTTCTATAATGAGCTTGACATGAAACAATCCTTGATGATTTCTCAACCAGCCGAACCTAATATAGTTGAAGATGCTGAAATTTAAAAAATGGAACTAGAGTCAAAAGAAGAAGACAAAGAAATCTCTTATGAAGAATCTAGTCCATTTTGGGATGAGAATTTCAAAAGGAGTGTGACTCCAGTATTAGGAAAAAGATCTCATACAAACCACTTTTTAATATTGTGTTTGGTGGACGTGATGAAATTCGAACCACCCAAGCAAATTATGAATGGTGGAGATGAGGTAGGAGATTCATATATTTTAGAGTTTGTCATCCCAAGAGGGAAAAATGAAGCCAACCACTTAAATGTTAATAAATGCAAAATTCAAGATATAGTAAATGGATTCTTGATGTTCTAACTAATACCCAATGAGCTTGCTCGAAAAGTTAATGCAAAATTAGATAAAAGGTTCAAGTCCTTGAAGTGGCATGATAAAATATGTTTCATCGTGCCCTTGCATTTTACCAAAGCATTTCAAAGAAATATCGATCGAAAATTAGGTAAGAAATTCAAATCCTCTAAGTAGAGACATAAATGATGGTTAAAGAGGCGTCGTACCATGACGTTAAATTAAACGTTTAATGGGAGACAACCCATCATTTTCATATTTACATTATTTAATTTTGAATAAGTCACAAAATTTTAATGCTTTGCATATACTTTAGGCAGATTGGAAGCCAAAAATAGGGGAAATCCAAGCTTAGAAATTTAGTGACCATGCAGAAAAATAGGACAAAATAGAGGAGAAGAATACCTTGGGTACCAAAATTATGGTTTGAGGGCCGCGATCGTTCCACTCTTCAAGCTTTTAACATGGTTTTCAATGCAGTTTCAGGGAGCCCTTTGACCCATCTTATGCTTTCATATTAGGTAGTGAGTTCACTATAAGTCTTTTTATTGGGTGAGTGTGTGGCCCTACCTTTGTGTGAATACACGTTGGCTTGCAATACCTGAACTTAGCGTACATAAAGCATAGAAATTTTGGGAAGTTAATTGTTTTCATTTCTAGATTTTTATTCCTTTTAATAATGATGATGGACGAGCCTCTCCCTATGATAGATTAAGTGACGACATTCTTAGGAGAAACTAGTCGTGATAGTGCTTTGAGCCATGGATATAGGAGAAGTATGAGTATC
This sequence comes from Capsicum annuum, assembly GCF_002878395.1. Taxonomy (NCBI): domain Eukaryota; kingdom Viridiplantae; phylum Streptophyta; class Magnoliopsida; order Solanales; family Solanaceae; genus Capsicum; species Capsicum annuum. The sequence goes on along the minus strand of NC_061119.1, from coordinate 80,435,758 downwards.
TATGGCATCGAGGTCACGGATGCAAGGAAACTCTAAGTACCTATGACATTTTGGATTTGGTATCATACTTACACCTATGGTGAAGTCTGAGTAGCCATATGGTTTGCCCATATAAAAGCTAAAATGTAAGATGAAGGCTTAGGTTGGTGCCATAATTAGAAAACTATGAAAGGTGAAAATGCAAAGAAAACACTCCCCTCTCTCTAATTTTTTTCAAAAATCAAGGGCATGGACATGAGCGACCTTGTAACAATTCTTTTTCTCTTTTTGTAACTCCAAAATTTTATCTTGTGAAAAATAGTAGATACTTCCTTTTTTGTTTTTAGCAGGAGAGGCAATTGAGCTTCCTTGGAGAATTTGCATATCATGTGTGGTGAGCTTATTTTTCTAAATATCATGTGTACTTGTACCATCAAGAACTTGCCCCATTAGCTTATCAAGGCTAATTTTGATTGGATTTGATTGGTGAGATGATCATAGGCTATCTTTATGACATTGGAAGTCCACTTCATCCAAATAGCCCTACCCTTTCATATATGTTATCCCTAGTCACCCACTTTGAGCCTTTGGACCTTTCTTTGACAAACACATTAAAGCGATAAACCTTTCAATTCTTATCCCTTTTTTGAAACCTATCCTCCTTGAACTTTAAAAATGCAAATTGAGGCTAAAATCCTAAGTTGGGGGTGGTGAAGGTTGGAGGAGGTAACTTTAGGCCATGAAGTTGTAAGTGAGTGCCTAAGAGCTTAAGCATTGAGAACAAATGCATAAGAAAAATAAAAGATCCAAAAAAGGAAAGAAACCACAAAGTGTGCAAAAAAAAGAAATAAAAAGAAAATGGGTGAACCAAGAAAATAAAATTAGGCATGTGTAAAGAGTCATAACAAAACAAGTGGTCCATGATCAAAGGTTGGATACAATAGTGTGATGTAGATATTCAAGGAGGGTATAGCCATGTTTTTCGTAAATTATATCCTACCCTACCCCAAACCCACGTTATAAGCTCAAAAATCCATTTGGGATTTCCAACCATGTATATTCATTGTAGTGGTGATTGAAAATAGAGGCAAACCTATGGCATGGTAATTGTTAACATTGAGAGTTCTTAAGAGAGAGAGTTTTACACTTAGATTCCTTGTGGCATATTTGATAACTTAGTGCGTGGAATCTTCCTTCTTGATAGGAGGCATGTAAACAAGTTGAGGTGAGAGATTTTGTCATTTTTCAAAAAATGAGGCAAAAGGGGTATAATGTAGCTAAGGTCAAATATGAGTGATTTCTAGAGTTTTAGTGACTGTTGCATGGTTTCTCTTTGAAGTCTTTTACATCCTTGTGAATTGTATTTTATGTTGAGGGGTGTTTTGAAATAACTTTTCCCATGTTTGAAGAACTATTTGTGGTAGTACCTAAGCTTGAAGTCATTATGATTATTGGGGCATATAATTTGGGCATTCATGTGCATTGTCTCATGGTAAAAGGTAGTGTTTCTTGAGGACAAACAAAGCTTTAAGTTGGGAGTGTTGATGAGTGGTGAATTTACCACTTATTTGCATTCTACTTCCGGGCACACTACTATAATTTGAATGTCTAACTGAGACAACTTTTTTATTAAATGCACTATTTTCCACATTTTGAAGGCATACATGTTATGATAAGGAAATATATGGATGCAAGATGAAACGGATCAAAAAGAGAGAAGAAGTTCTGCTAGTAGACCTGGAACAGAACACGATTTCAGTTACTGTGGTCGTGATTCGAGGGCCTTAATCGCAGACAGTCAAGTCATGTCAAAGGACTGTGATTGTTGTGATCTTACTGAGTTTTTAGTTACCACAATCGCGCATAAGCTGTCTCGATCGCAGACTAGTTGGATTATGCCCAAGGGCATTCATTCCAGGGTACTTTTCTAATTCCAACAGTCCACCAACCATCCTTAGTTTAGGGTTTTAAAATTTCTTGGATCATGGAGCTTAAAATTATACTAATTTGATGAAAAACATAATTAGAGGAACTCCAAGGTGTAGATTAGGCTTTGTCTGTTAAAGATTCATTTGAGTCTAAAGTGCGGTTTGTCTTTTCTTTATTTTTCTTATGAATAACTTTGATGGGAATCTTGGTATATTTTTTTTCATTATCCTTATGATGTTCTAGATCTACCTCTTGGGGTTATTCTTGACTCGAGAGTAAATATGTGTGGGTTGTGATGTATTTGTGCAGATTTTTGTTTGTTATTATGGGTTCTACTATTTCTTGGGTAAATTTGTTGAGATTTGTGGGTGAAAGCCCCAAACACCCAAATTGGGTTTGATGGGTGAAAATCCCACACTCTTGAAAGTTTTAACCATCCTTGAAAGAGGGGTTTGGATGAACTTTTGGAACTCACGTCATCCTTGAAAGGGGGATAATATAACGCCCCAATTTTATGAAACGAAATGCTACACAGTGCTCATGACCCCGAAGGATCACAAGCTAACCCATGACTGATATCTGTACTTGTAAACTACATAATATCTCATAAAATATGCAGAAACATGAATTGTAAGGCCATAAGGTTCAATACTAATAAATATTTGAAAAATATGGTATAACAATACCAAAAAGGAACATAAATACTGAAGTCTATACATCTAATCTGACATCTAGTCGGAAAGCCTCTAACTGAACTGAATAAGGAGTTGATGGGACATGTCCTTAACTAACTCCAACTATTGAAATAAAGTGAAAACTGAAATAGAAATGAAATCATCATGTTCACGAAGGATGAGGACTCACGTCTAAATCTGACTGCTGATCCTGGAATCTATTGCTAATTTGGAGCTCATGCCTCTGAACCTATTGTGTAACATAAAAGAAAGCACTATAGCACAAATGTATCAGTACGTCTAAATATACTAAGTATACGAGTGAGGTAGGTTAAATGCAAAGGGTTATATGCATGGACAATACTGACTGATATGAATGTGAGAGTACATACATACATAAGTAACTGTAATTGAACTCATGGAGATACAGACTACTGAGTTTGAATACTGACAACATGAGTTTACTGATAATGAGATTTTGAAAGACTGAGTTTACTGATATTGATATGTAAATCACTAATAAGTGATGGATCTGATACTGTATTACTGATATACTAAGAGACTAATATTGCATTACTCATAAATAAAAGATTGTTTTTGATAGTTTGAATTATGAAGAAATGGTCTGATTGACTGTATCTGACAGTCCTGAAGCTGAGTATTGATAGCATGAGTTTTGATAACTATTGTGATTGATAGCATAAGTGACTATATCTCACAGTCTATAAATCTGAAGAAAACTATCTGAGTTCCATTTTATTTCTGAGTTGACTATATCTGATAGCCTTTATATACTAAAATCTGAAGAGTTATCTGACTTCTTTACTGAGACTGGGTAGCTATAGCTGACAGTCCTAAAATCTGTAACTGAAATTGTGGGAAATAGTTATCTAACTAACATACCCCAAATACGCTATAATAGCTAAGATGGGGTCCAATCTTAGCCCCGACTGGAGGGGTGTCAATACCGCGCCACTAGTAAAGATAGCTGTGAGAACCCTATACTGGCAGGTACTCAATGAGAACGATGGGAACCCTAAAATGATTGGTTAAGACACCTCATCAACCCTAATTTGATAGGTTAAGATGTCTCAACCTAAGCTGTCTACGTAGTTTTGGAACACAAAGATGACTACTAAGAATCACACCCTGAACTGGCGGGTGAGTTTGCATCCTTGGGTTCACTCGGTGATAACTTGTACTCCCATATAAAGGACATTGAACTGAATAACTAAGATGAACTGAGTAACTGAACTGAACTGATTAGCTGAACTGATACTGATTAATTGGACTGATACTAGTAGTACTGTTTAGAAGAGCTAAACTAAGTTTACTGGATTCCAATGACTGACGGAATGTACTGAGTTCTAAGGACTGGTTGAGAGTACTGAAGTTACTAAGATTGACTGTGAATACTGAGGTTGCTGAGGTTACTGAGCACTGTGATTACTGAGATTACTGGACTACTGAGATTACTGAGATTTCTGAGTTTTCCTGAGTCACATTACTAACTGAATTCTATAGATCATGGCTTGGCTGAGAGTATCGTGAAAACATGACATGGCTCTAGGCACACAACTATATTTTTTTGGTACAAGTACTCCCAGGACTCGATGGAAGGAAACTGACACAACTTGAATTTCTTGAGTACACGACCATCAATAAAAATCCATAATACATGAGTGGGGGATTTCATGAAGTACATGATCATCACAATATCTATCATGAATAGGAATGCTTATAATCAAGTCATAACTATCATATTCTAATATAATGGGCATTCCGACAACATATACTATTCATAGCAATTGCATAGAAACCATTCAAGCATAAGGGAACGACAACATGTAACGTTTAGTTCATATTGTAATGATTTGGGGATATTATACTTCATGTGTTTATTCAACATCTCAAACATGGCAGGGAAAGCATGGATATATTTTGTATACATAATTTATATCTCCATTATCATACATGCTTTATACCACAACAATAATAACACATAATTTACATGGAAATTCATATTGGAGTGTATGACTAACATAAACTTGTTATTTAGATATCATGAAATCATGTAAATATGAAGTTCTAACATACTAGGCATTTTATCGAACACCTTGCATGCATTCTTTAAGGCATAGGTGGATTTCATACTTGCATTCTATCAATCCATCTAAAGATCATGTTTTTCAACTAACAACATAACTTTCATGAGACATACAGCCATGATACTATTATATAGCAAAACAAACAAGCATCAACATGGGTATGATCATATCACCACAATTAACCAAGCTTTTGTATTTTAAAGATTGATTCTTGAACTCCATGGACGAAGGGAATCCGTGGATGAACACTACGCATAACTTGGAAGGGAGGTTCTTGATGATTGATGGAGGAATTTTCTTGAAATTGGATCTTTGAGCTTAATTATGCAACTCTAGTTGTTTTTCCCTTTTAGTGCTCTTAGATGATGAGCTTTGAGATGTTAATAGGGTTGTAATGTGTTTAGAAGCTATATATTTTGTAAGGTTAAGTTTAGGGACGTGTAAGGAGTGTTAAAAGACTTAACTACCCTTAAAATAACTCAAAACAGAGTGTTTTTGGAACCTGGAACTGACTTAGGTGGCCCCCAAGATATTACCTAAGCTAGGTTGGGTGGCGCCTAACCAACCGCCTATGTTTGGGTTGGGCAGCGCCTAACCAATCGTCTATCCTTACAGTCTCTCACGAAAAAGGGCATAACTTTTTGCTCGGGTATTGGATTAAGGCGAAATTGGTATCATTGGAAAGATAATTCAATTCTATACAATTTGGTAGGTCTAAATCATCTAAAATACTATATTAAGATCGAGTTATACTTGTTCAAAGATGATCCTTGCAAAATCAAACACTAAAACTTAATGGATTCATAAACTCTTAGCTTGTATTACCTTAATGACTCATATGAACATGCTTAATGTATGATAAGCTATATTATCACTAGGATACTCATTGTAAGTCATGAACTAAAATGCTACTCACAGGATAGGAGGTTTCATACATAGGAAAAATGGTTCGTCTCCTAGCTTAGAAACATACGGGGTATTACAATATCTCCTCCTTGGGAACATTCGTCCTCGAATGGAAATTAACTCAAGTGGGAGAGATGATAAGATGAAGTACGTTCAAAACATACACTACTAAAATATGGGTTCATGAATGGCATGACTGAAAGCTAAGCACAACATACTGAACATGCATATCTGATGCATGGGAAGCTGATTCATGAATATAAGACTGAGGATTCTAATAAAGTATGTTTTCTCAAAATAAGAATGCATATCTGATGCACAACTGAAAGGCTAAATCCATGCATATCTGATCCATGATTATATGACTGACATAATACGTGAATGCATGACTGAAAGTACTAATAAGCTGATCACACATATCTGATACGTGAATTCATGACTAAACTTACTCATGAACATGCAATGGTAAAGGTATCAAGTTTGAACTGAAAAATGAGCATGGAACTAAATACCAAGTTTGACACTGAAATATGAACATGATAACGAGTAAGTTTAAGGAAACATGACAACATAACTAAGTCTAGGACGTGGTAGATATACTTAATATCATGATCTGAACTGAATATTGAAAACATGGCATATGACTGAAGTTGGAGCTTGAGGGTTATCTTATGAGTACCCTTTCTCCAAACTGGATTCATCAAAAGAAAAGAGAGCAGCATGTTCATGTCATGAAATTTTGGGGGTATGATGTATCTCTCCCTTGGGACACTATGTCCCTCAAAGAATACTAACTTAGATAAGCTATTGAGGGAAATTGAGGTGATGCACAAGACAACTAGGAACTGAGTTATGACTAAATAGCTAGGATCTAAAACTGAGACATGATACATGAACTGATCTAAACACGAGTTCATAAATACACTAACTTATCTGATTAACTGAATAACTGATAGCTGAATACTGGATCTGCAAAGCTTAACTATACTTAGTCTAAATAGCTGGGCTGAGATTTTTGAGTTATATGCATAGGAGATAAGGACTAACTGAGTAGAATGAGGTATCTGAGCATGGATTCATGAATTTTGTATTATTTTCGAATGCGATACCAAGCGTACAATATGGCTCTGAGGTATTTTATAAACTGGGGTACTGAAACACTGATAACTGAGTACTGACAACCTAAATGCTATGGTCAAGCATGTCTGGAACTGAACTGAGTTTCAAATCTGGTTACTGAACTGAAGATGACATTATAACTAATCCTATATCTAGTACAGAAGTACTAAATTCAAGGATTGAACACTGATCACTGAGTGCTGGATACTGAAACTATAATTGAGTTGGCAACTGAGTTTTTGATGGTTACATGCTGGGGACTAACATAAGTCAAGGATCTAAATGTACACTTACACTTTGTACTTTCCCAATATCTAAATACAACCCCTTGCTAGATGTTTACTTGCACATTTATCATGACATTCAAGCCTATCTTCACAACTACACCCTCGTCCAAAGTAAGCATGCAACAATCTTCTCTTATCTAAACAACTGCTCATCACTACACTGTTCCATAAGGAGAGCTAACTGGAGGAGTAAATTAGGAGGACCTGAAACATGAATAGATACAAACTAAACTTGGCACATGACTGAAACTTGAGGAATAAAATATCAATAGTTTGGATTTACCAATAAGGTCTGAACTGAGGATATACATGACATAGTTTAAATGTATCTGATCTGTAGGGGCATAGCATGAGTCATGAAAGCTAAGTATACTGGAAAGCATGATATGCGTACATTAGTCATGAGCTGTATGACCTGATTCTAGAGTTTGCTGTACTCATGGGACATGATTCGAATACTGAGGGAGCTGGAACTGAACCCCTTATACTGGGAACTGAAGGCGCACATAATTCCATGGAAAGTGTGTGAAAGTAGATTGTTCTCACGGAACATGACTCGTACTATGGAGTACAAGGTACTCCTTATGCTGGAAATTGAATTCATACATGATTATAATTTGTGACCATAGAGTTGGTACGTAATGCTTGAGTTGGTTTTATGATAGCTGAAGTGAAAAACTCTGCACTGAGATGAGAATGGGGTTGGAATTGTCTTTCCTTACTGGTTGCTATACATACTGACTTTACTACTGAAATCTGAAGGCCTGTCTTAGGTACTTGATCTACCATCACATACCTACATTATGTTCAACACCTGTCTGTCTTACTAAACAAATCATCTGATTCTATTTCCTCATATACTGCTAATATCACATTCATACCTTCACATTTAATTTTGAGTCAATAAACTTAAGTTTTTAGCTCGTACTATTCAAGCCTACTGATCTAATCCCCATGAATACACAATCTGATCAAATAGAATAATACTATCCCAACTCTACTACTGCTAAACTTCTGGGTTCAAGAATGACTTCTCATGATCATCAATCAAATCTGTACAACCTTGGAACAATAATGAACTGATGGGATACTATTTGAGTCTGTGGCTAATCCCATAACTGACTGTAGGGACTGTTTGAGAAAGTCCTATCTTTAGGACTTTGAGCTTCACTATTTCTGTTACCTTAAAAATAAGGTAAATTAAACATGAGGGGTACATTATATGAATCCACATGGGTTCCTTAGAGAAATTTGCCATAGCACAATCTTGAGACATGAAAGAAGGGAAACTGTTCCTAAAACATCTCATAGCCTCTTGCACATAAGTGTGGTGCACAACACGCTCATGTACTAGACTCAACTTAATACATCTTTCAGATTTCCTAGGATACTTTGAACCTTAGGCTCTGATACCATGTTTGTAATTCCCTAATTTTTTGAACCAAAATGCTACACGGTGCTCATGACCCTAAAGGACCACAAGCTAACCCATGACTGATATCTGTACCTATAAACTGCATAATATCTTATAATAAAAGCGAAAACATGAAGTGTAAGGCCATAAGGTTTAATACTAATACATATTTGAAAAATATGGTATAACAATACCAAAAAGGAACATAAATACTGAAGTCTGAACATCTAATCTAACATCTAGTCTGAAAGCCTCTAACCGAACTGAATAAGGAGTTGATAGGACATGTCCCCAACTAACTCCAACTACTGAAATAAAGTAAAAATTGAAATAGAAATGAAATCTTCATGTCCTCGAAGGATGAGTACTCATGTCTAACTCTGACTGCTGATCCTGGAATCTACTACTGATTTGGAGCTCATGCCTCTGAACCTATGGTGTAACATAAGAAAAAGCACCATAACACAAATGTGTTAGTATGTCTGAATATATTGAGTATACGAGTGAGGTAGGTTAAATGCAAAGGGTTATATGCATGGACAATACTGAATGATATGAATGTGAGAGTACATACATGCATACGTAACTGTAAGTGAACTCGTAGAGATACAGACTACTGAGTCTGAATACTGACAATATGAGTGTACTGATAATGAGATTTTAAAAGACTGAGTTTATTGATATTGATATGTAAATCACTAATAAGTGATGGATCTAATACTGTATTAATGATATACTAAGAGACTGATATTGCATTACTGATTAATAAAAGATTGTTTCTGACAATTTGAATTATGAAGAACTGGTCTGATTGACTATATCTGACAGTCCTGAAGCTGAGTACTAATAGCATAAGTTCTGATAACTATTGTGATTGATAGCATAAGTGACTATATCTCACAGTCCATAAATCTAAAGGAAACTATCTGAGTTCCATTCTATTCCTGAGTTGACTGTATCTGATAGCCCTGATATACTAAAATCTGAAGAGCTATCTGAGTTTTTTACTGAGACTGGGTAGCTATAGCTGACAGTCCTGAAATCTGTAACTGAAATTGTGGGACGTAGTTATCTAACCGACATACCCCAAATATGCTATAACAGCTAAGCTGGGGTCCAATCTCTGCCTTGACTAGAGGGGAGTCAATACCATGCCACTGGTAAGGACAGCTGTGAGAACCCTATACTGGCAGGTACTCAATGAGAACTGTGGGAACCCTAAAATGATGGGTTAAGACACCTCATCAACCCTAATTTGATAGGTTAAGATGTCTCAACCTAAGCTGTCTACGTAGTTTTGGAACACAAGGATGACTACTAAGAATCACACCCTGAACTGGCGGGTGAGTTCGCATCCTTGGGTTCACTCGGTGATAACTTGTACTCCCATATAAAGGACACTGAACTGAATAACTAAGTGGAACTGAGTAACTGAACTGAACTAATTAGCTGAACTGATACTGATTAACTGGACTGATACTAGTGGTATTGTTTAGCAGAGCTAAATTAAGTTTACTGGATTCCAATGATTGGCAGAATGTACTGAGTTTTGAGAACTGGTTGAGAGTACTGAAGTTACTGATATTGACTGTGAATTCTGAGGTTGCTGAGGTTACTGAGCACTAAGATTACTGAGATTACTAGACTACTGAGATTACTGAAATTTCTGAGTTTTCCTGAGTCACATGGCTTATTAAATTCTATTGATCATGGCTTGACTGAAAGTATCATGAAAACATGACATGGCTCTAGGCACACATCTATATTTTTTAGGTACAAGTACCCCCAGGACTCGATGAAAGGAAACTGACACAACTTGAGTTTCTTGAGTACATGACCATCAATAAAAATCCATAAAACATGAGTGGGGGATTTCATGAAGTACATGGTCATCATAATATCTATCATGAATAGGAATGCTTATAATCAAGTCATAAATATCATATGCTAATATCATGGGCATTCCAACAACATATACTATTCATAGCAATCACATGGAAACCATTCAAGCGTAAGGAAATGGTAGCATGTAACGTTTAGTTCATATTGTAATGATTTGGGGATATTATACTTCATGTATTTATTCAACATCTCAAACATGGTAGAGAAAGCATGGATATATTTTATGTACATAATTTATATCTCCATTATCATACATGCTTTATACCACAACAATAACAACACATAATTTGCATGGAAATTCATATTGGAGTGTATGACTAACATGAACTTGTCATTTAGATATCATGAAGTCATGTAAATATGAAGTTCTAACATACTAGGAATTTTATCGAACACCTTGCATGCATTCTTTAAGGCATAGGTGGATTTCATACTTGTATTCTATCAATCCATCTAAAGATTATGTTTTTCAACTAACAACATAACTTTCATGAGATATACAGTCACGATACTATTATATAGAAAAACAAACTAGCATCAACATGGGTATGATCATATCACCACAATATATTTTAAATATTAATTCTTGAACTCCACGGATAAAAGGAATCCATGGATGAACACTACGCATACCTTGGAAGGGAGGTTCTTGATGATTGATGGAGGAATTTTCTTGAAATTGGATCTTCAAGCTTAATTAAGCAACCCTAGTTGTTTTTCTCCTTTAGTTCTCTTGGATGATGAGATTTGAGATGTTAATAGGGTTGTAATGTGTTTAGAAGCTATATATTTTGCAGGGTTAATTTTAGGGACGTGTAAGGAGTGTTAAAAGACTTAATTACCCTTAAAATAACTCAAAATGGAGTGTTTTTGGCACCTAGAACTGACTTAGGTGGTGCCCAAGTGATTTCCTAAACTAGGTTGGGCGGCGCCTAACCAATCGCCTATGTTTGGGTTGGGCGGCGCCTAACCAATCACCTATCCTTACTGTCTCTCATGAAAAAGGGCATAATTTTTCGCTCGGGTATTGGATTAAGGCGAAATTGGTATCGTTGGAAAGATAATTCGATTCTCTAAAATTTGATGGGTCTAAATCATCAAAAATACCACATTAAAATAGAGTTATACTCGTTCAAAGATGATCCTTGCAAAATCAAACACTAAAACTTGATGGATTCATAAATTCTTAGCTTGTATTACCTTAAGTGACTCATATGAACATGCTTAATGTATCATAAGCTATGTTATCGCTAGGATACTCATTGTAAGTCATGTACTAAAATGCTACTCACAGTATAGGAGGTTTCAAATGTAGGAAAAATGGTTTGTCTCTTAGCTTAGAAACATACGGGGTATTACAGATAAGAGGGACAAAACAATAGTGGACCATAATGTATGTGGTTTAATATTTTTTTGATATCTTAGAAATAAGGCTTTATAGCGAGTAGGCTATGTTTTGGGAATCTTCCTAGAAATAGGGATGCCCAATTGAGGTGTTGGATAGATTTAATTGACACACTCATTAGGTATTTGAAAGGGTCAATGAGTGACATCTTTGAAACTTTGTTGTCAAACTAGCCTCAAGGACTTTAAATCTAGCCTACCACATCATTAAGGATTAGCATTTACACCGAATCATCATGATCCCATGGACAACTTGCCCCTAGAAAATCATAATCCCAAGATCCATTTCTAATTGGTTACGCTCTAATTATTCTTAGTCTCGAATTAGTCCTTTAGAAGCCCAAGAACTGTCTTACAATTTTGAAAACATTCAAAAAAAAAACAAATATTTGTATACTAGATTTGAATTTAGTAAGTACTTTTATTTCAAACTTATTTAATCAACACTCACATTGTTCCTCGTAGATTTGACCCCGACTCAAAGTTGGGTAATT